>NW_019716279.1:2519-4944 GCF_900074925.1 Ramularia collo-cygni | reverse complement strand
AAAGAAAGCAATTAGACCTTAGGAAAATTTCCTATCTAGAAATAGGGATTCTCTAAAGCCTAAAAAGAGAAAGATCTCTAGYAAGAAATACTCCTCCTCTTTATTAAAGAGGGTTAAGAAAAGAAGAGACTCTCTTAAAGAATTTAAGAAGGTAATAGAGGAAATAATTAGAAAAGAGGTTTCTAAATTTAGGAAAATAAAGAAGACTACTAAGAAAGCATTCCTTACTAAATAAGCCTAATCTAGGGAATTATCCCTAACCTTATTAAGTGCTACCTTATCCTAATTTAAGGAGGAAACTAATAAGATTATATACTCTTCTTTAGAGGCAAAAGGCAAGTTAACCTCCTTAGAATAGTTACTAGACTCCTGTGCCTTATCCTATATAACTAACTAACTATAACTCTTTAGATCTATAATTCTACTTTAAAGGAAGAAATAGATTAAGGTTAGGGGTAGATAGCTATAAGCTATATATAAAGGAAAAGCAGTTATAGGAGGCTAGAATAGGAAGAAAATCTTACTTAATAAAGTTTTGTTTATACCTAATTTAGGAGTTAATCTTATTTYTTAGAATTAGTTTAGCTATTAGTATAGTRTTTAACTACCCTAGTTTACTCTAGTRTTATAGGATAGAACTCCTATTATYTAGACTAGAATCTAGAATAGTRTTCTATTTATTTTAGAAGTTTTARAGTCCYTYTAGRAGARGGCTYTTATTTTATTARTAAAAGAAGAAAAGGAAGAAAGTAAGGAAATAGGATTTACTATAAGAGAGTTACTAAATTAGTAGGAGCTTTAGTATAGAAGATTTAGCTATTTTAGMAAGAATCTTCTTAAGAATATCTATAAAGTAATAGACTTAAAGGATCTAATCTAACTCCTARAAGACTATAAGGAAAAGTGCAGAGTCTATACTCTTATAAAGATAAAGAAATATAAAGGAAAAGTTACTAAGAGAAAACCTTAAGTACTTAAGCTTATGTCCCTAGACATTTATAGCCCTCTTCTAAAGTCTAGATTAGGATATTAATACTAGCTAGAAGTTATTAATAACTTCTTAAGGAAGAAATAGGGATACCTACTTATTAATAGAGAGAATGCCCTAGCTACTCTAAAAATCTAGAAGCTAAAAGCTAAAAGAAAAATATCTTTAAAATTAAAGATAATAAGATTAGACAATATACCTAAACTTACTAGTCTACTAAAATAGTAGGAGAAGGATTTAGGAATCCACTTTAATATAATAGATGCATATAATTCTATTTAGAATAGAGTTGTAGAAAGATCTATCTAAATATTAGAAGATATAGTAAGGGCAATAATTAAAGAATTAGGAATGCTAATTAAGTTTTAGCCTAAAGCCCTAGCAGCCTAGTTTAAAATAAGGAATAAGCTGCTAAATAGTCCTAAAGTTAAAGGCTTTAAGCTATTACCTAAAGAAGCATTTATAGGAATTAAGCTAACTATATATTATCTAAGAGTTTAGGGGTGCTAAGCTATTATATATATAGACCTAAAATCCTAACCTAGATAGGTAAGGAGTAATAAACTTATAAATAGAGGAAAGGATGCAGTATTTATAGGATATATTAAAGGAACATTAAAATCCTAGCTTTTCTAGGATCTAGATATAAGAGCTATAAAACAGCACTTAAACGTAGTATTCTTTAAGGAAAAGAGGGGGGGTAATTTAGATTTAAAGTTTTAATCTAAGCATCTTTCCTTAAATGCACTATAGAGAAAACCACTTAAAAGGCTAGCTAATATACTAAGACCTAAACCTATTCTAATCTAGGAACCTATAACTAAAAAGTCAGCCCCTATAGYATTTGTTTAAATTCCTCCTCCCCTAGCAAATGTAGGGGAATTCTAGAAAATTAAGGACTAAGTTAATTCTCTACCTTAAGTAGAGCAAAGAAAGAGAAAAGCTATAAGTAATATAGAAGGATTTAAAGCTAAATCTAAAGGACCGAGAGTCCTTTAGGAGATAAGCTAAGAGAGGCTAAAGGATTAGAATCCTAATAGAGAAGYAATAGAGATTATATAGGCCCTATTAGCTATAATCTCTAAACTAGGCTAGGACCTAGAAATRTAAGATATTTTCTATAAACTTGCTTTCTCTGCAATAGCTACCTAAACTATATACTAGCAGAATATCCTAGTTCTAGCTACCTATAAGGAAGTAGTAGGAAATAAAGAATAGGGAGTAATATAGATAGAAGCAATCTAGAAGGAACTAGATTTACTTATAAGTAACTAGACCTAGGAACTAACTGTTGCTCTAAAAGAATTAAACCTTATAACCTTAAAATAGGTCTTTGCTATAAAAAGATTAGCAAGTAGTGCCCTTAATAAGTTAAAAGCAAAACTTATAGTAAGGGGTTTTTTATAGAAATATAGGATTAACTTTAAGGAGACTTTT
>NW_019716279.1:0-1161 GCF_900074925.1 Ramularia collo-cygni | reverse complement strand
AACTTAATTAACACATTAGTTCCTACTTTTAAGTACTGCCTATCGGAGACAGTAAGCTAGTTAAAGATTAAGATACTCTTATACTCCACCCCTAAAATTCTGCGAACCTCCGACTAATATTTAACAATTTCGACCCTTCCCTTAACGTTAGTTATTACGGACCGGGATCCTCTATTTATATAAAAGGAGTATAGTATTTCCGCGATATATTCGCTTTTATAAACCGGCTTACTATTACCCTTAAGACCCGCTAGTTTACCGTAGAGACCTTACGTCTATATATTAACTAGTACCTCGCCGGTAAGGTAGCTAATTAGTTTAACTAGAACTTAAGTAGTAATATCCGTCGTTCTCTTACGGTAGGCCCTAGTATCGACTACTAGGTCGAAAAGCTTTATTCTACCTTCCGAGTAAGTACGGCGGAGGCGGTACGGGAACTCGAATCTTCGCGCTATACCGTAGCGGACGTCGCTACTAGAAAGCGACTAGACGATTACGTCCTAGACGTTATACGTAAAGTAAGGTAGGTAGGTATAACGGACGAATTCCTTATCCTTAATATAGCCTAGAATTATATTTTAGCTAAGCTACGACTATACGTTCCGTAGCTAATCTAAGGCGTAACGGATTAGATGTCTTTTATCTAGGCGATAGAATTAAAGTACAATTCCTAGGTTAATATCGTAATACGACTAGGTAGGTTTACCGCGATAGTAACTAGCGCCTTACTCGTAAATAGGACCGTAGACTTAGTAGTAAACGCCTCTCGGAGTGGATTTGCTAATAGGTCCGGAACTAGGCGACGAGGAGGCGGTTAGAATAACCGCTATTAGAAATCTAATAATAACTAGTAGCGCTCTAATAACCTATTTCGCGTAAACGCTAGCGTAGCCCCGACCCTAGCGGCGAATTAGCTATAGAGGCTAATAATTACCTAAGGCGAAGGCGTCGCTATATATTTTATCGAAGACGCCGAGGTTAACTTCGACTATCTTAACGATACCGGAGTTAAGAATTTCTATATCTAAGGCGCCTTCGATAATATAGGTACCGGATAGAACGGTACGGAATATAAGGGGACCCTAAAGGAGCGGGACACCGCCCTTTAAACCCTTACCTAGGGAATCCCTCTTAGAAAGAATAAGGGAATTACACCCTTAG
>NW_019716277.1:401972-405547 GCF_900074925.1 Ramularia collo-cygni | reverse complement strand
ATAGACTAGGAAACGAGCGGATTCTACCTAGAGGACCTTAAGTGTATTAAGGCATTAAACAACCTGTCCCCTATTAGGAGTAATAACTAGTATTTGTATCTTCTAGAATACATCTACCTAAGACATTACCTTAAAAGCTAGCACGTAGACTTAGTGTAGGATCTATATATTTCCTAGAGAGCACGTCTTTATTACGCTCTATAGTACTTCCTCTTAGCCCTCCTCACTCCTTTTATATAATCCTTATTACGTGTCGACGCTTAAATTCATAGTTAATTCCGGATCTTTACCGTGCTATACATCGCCGTCCTAACTTTTAACTATTATGTAAGTTACTATACTACACTATATAGTATTAACATAACGTGCTAACGATTATACTAGAAGACGTATAATTACTCCTATTACCTAGCGATACTATACTACTATACTATACGTTCGGTTACGACACTACTCGTTAAAGATAACTAATTAAGAGCTACTAATATCCCCCTTCCGAGATCTCTCGCCCCGCTATACTACCCTTTACTAAGGAAGATAATAAGGGTAGCAATCCGATATTCTAGTTCTCGTCGTTCGGCTTCTTTACGCCTAAGTACACTATATATTTTAGGTAGTTAACGTCGAAGGTAACTACCTTAAGCGTAGAAGAAGTTAAGGAATACCTCTAGCGTCTACTAGACGACGATGTCTATCCCGAGTTACTAATACTCTCCCCGTTCCTTCCTTAGTTCGTACACTACGAGGAGCTATCGTATATAATACTTACGACGATATTAGCTAGTAAAATGGCATAAGCTCTTATAAAGGACGTACTAGCTGCTACTACCTCTCTTATACTTATAGTATAGGTAACAACGATAATACGCATAGATATTATATTAACTACTCGGACTATACTTTAGAGGGATTATACTCCTAGTACCTAATAGGCCTTTCTTATTAGGATCTTCCCTCCCCCGTACTAGCTAACGGACTAGACCTATTATTAAATACTAGGTAGGCCCGGGTAAAGGAGTTAGTAGCGAATATAAGACCGTACTAGTGGTTTTAGATATAAGTTATGCTAGAGTAACTATTATAGTAGATCGTAAATAGACTATGCTCTAAGAATTAACGTTAGAGTCTTACCCGCGAGTCGGAGTAGCTATTATAGGGGATTACGATCGAAAGGTTAGATGTCTAGAGCTATTACGAGCAATACGAACGTCTAGAAAAAAGCAAACTTATACATATTAAGGAAATGTCGTTAAGCGCGGCATCGAAGTACCCGCGCATTTAACCTAAGAGCATTATAGATCTAAAACGGGTAAAAAAATGCCGAGTTAGAGTCGATAGGTTTATAATCCCTCCCTCTCCTTACTTTATACTTCTAGACGGTACTTATATCGGAAGTGTTTTACGCTTTTACGATAAATATCGTCGCGCCCTAGATAAGCATCTTTACGATACCTACCGGCACGGTATAGCTCCCGTTACGATCGATATAGCCGCGTGTCTTAATTAAGTAATTTATAAATTATAGAGCATACTCTCGGTATTCTATAGCCTAAACTACCCCTATAGGCTATGTTTCCGCTATAAGTAGTAGGCGTACTAGGTAAGGCGTCTAGTTATATAGCTTCGTATATCCTTTAAAGGCGAATAGAACGCGCTATAGTAAGACTAAATCCTAAAAATTACGAATCTCGCTATATTAGGGTTTCCGGTAAATAGTTTTCGACTAGTAAAGTGCTACTCGGCCGGTTAGGCTTAGTAGATATAGTTAGCTAACTAACGTTATATACCTTATCGATATAGGCGGATTAAAGCGGGACACGATTATCCTCTTCGTTAATCTCGCCTACCCCGAATCCGCCGTAGTCTACTACACGCTTTTATAATAGTATAGCAAATACAGATATACGGGAAGTAATTTACCGGTAGTAAACTTACTCGGTATAAGGAAGACGCGTTATAGCGACGTATCCTTACGTAGATGCTTACTTTAGCCTCGGATAAGGTAATAGCTAGAGCAGAAACGAGTATAGTACACTACGCTACTATACTAGTTAACTTACTTAATGTTAAAGGTCGGGCGGCCCGAGCCGGAATCCGGGCGACTTACGTCTCTCGTCGTTACTAGATACTAACGACGTTACTCTATAGTTTACAAACTCCGAATACGCTATTAAAGCTACCTCGAGCCGATGCTATAATAATGTCCTAACATAAGGTAATAGATTAAGATAATCTCGTAAAACTTTTAGATTCGACTACTCTATCTTCTTCGACTACGAAATGTTCCTCGTAAGAGAATAGCGCCCGCTACTAGAGGAATAACTCGGTCCTAGACTAAGACATCCCTTAGATAGTATATAAAGGCGAGGTTCTTATAAATGATCCTAACCTAAGGCTTTAAGACATTAGTAGTAAATAGAGGCTTATTATTAGTAATTACGACTAACCCTAGACTTCCCCTTTATAGGTCGTTATTATATCCTATAATCTATCGAAGGCTATCGGGTTACTCTATAGCGCTAACGACTAGCTACTCTAAATAGCTATTAGTAGCTATAGCTTTAAGGAAGAGAACGTATATTAACGATTAAATTCTGCTACTACTAAAAAAGCTTTAGCAATTATAATAAAGCTTAAGAAAGGACAAGGGAATTGTTATATACTAGTTACGTAGAGCTATAGCTTCTTACCGGGATTTAGTGTAATCCTTGTTCTACATCTAAGACTTATACTATATTTATCGATAGGGACGTCTATTACTTATACTAGTAAGTGCTTAAGGCTACGGCGCGTATACTTAGCACACGGATCGACGTTATTAAGTTAGTCGGGGCGCTAAGTAGAGAAGTAAGTATAATACGTTTTAGGCCTTCTAGGACGATAGTATCGTAGCTATATAGATAGCTCGCGTAGCTACGTATATTCTACTTATAATAGAGGAGAATAATAGCTAGCCGTAACGACGCTAAGACTCTTAACGTGTAGTTAGATAAGAATAACCCATCTTTTAATTAATAGTAGTTGTATAAGGTAGAAAATAGGAAGAAATGAAATCCTGCTATTACTTATATATCTAGGCGTCTAGAGGTGTCTTTCTACGTTAAATATCGGATATAGTAATCCTCGTACAAATCTTCGATTAGAAGACATATAGGTGTTAAAAGAGCGCGCGATTTCTAATTACTATCGGTTGTCCGTATAATCGGGGGTAGGTATAAGGGCCGTATAAGAGCCCTTATAATAACAGGATTAATAGAGGTAGCTAGATTAACTAACCTTAGAGAAGGGAGTATAATATAACCTAACTGCTTAGCGTAGGCTTAGCGTATACATAACTCCTACGTATAGCGTATATTTAACCTATAAGAATTAGTCTTATCTCTAATCGAGTAATTACGGGTGTCTAATATATTACTACATCTTTACCCTTATAATTCTAATTCTTCTTCCTCTCTAAGGGTAGCGATCTATTAGATCCTAACGGAATAGCCCCTAGGCGCGCCGCCCGCGAAGCGACTACTCCCGAGTAGCGCTACGAAGAAGAACGCGTCGAAGAACTCTCTAACTACGGAGAT
>NW_019716277.1:397041-399444 GCF_900074925.1 Ramularia collo-cygni | reverse complement strand
TAGTTTCTTCTAAGATTTAGTCGATTTTCTCGGCTTCGTAGTTACTACGTAAGGCGTTACGATAGACCTACGTAGGGTAGACGTAGTCGCCGAGTAGCCTCGGCTAAAAACCCTTAAGGATGTATAAGCACTCCTTAGATTTACTAACTTCTATAGGCGGTTTATTTAGTAGTACTTACGCATTATAAGGCCCTTAACCGACCTATCGAAGGGAGCTATTAAAGGCAGGAAGCTAGGGAAGATCCCTTAGGGCGCTAGCGAAGAGAATGCGCTAAGCTAGCTTAAGGAAGCCTTTTAGTTAGCCCTACTACTAAGGCACTATAACCCTACGCTTCGCCTACGAGTCGAAACCGACGTATCGGACTTCGCGCTTACGGGYATCCTCTTATAGCAGTTTAAGGATAAATAGTAGCATCCTATTACTTTCTAGTTAYRGAAGATRWTTCCGKCCGAATATAATTACGAGACCTACGATAAAGAGCTACTTATAGTAGTAAGTAYGTTTAAGTAGTMGCGCCCGTACCTCGATAGCGCTACGCATACGATTTAAGTAATCGTCGACTATACTAACCTTAAAGCTTTTATAACGATAAAACAGTTAGTCGGTCGATAGGCACGATAGGCGGTTTAATTAGCGCCCTTCGACTTTACTATCGAACATCGCGTAAGGACGAAGAACCCTACGGATAGTCCGAGTAGGCGTAGCGACTACGAAATAAGTACGACGGAGTCGTCTTAGTATATAAGTATGCTATTACCTATACTATAAAGCAAACTTTAGAACTAGTAATCTAATAAAGCTCTTCGAAGCGAGCTAGAGCCCTCTATTAGAAGAGTAARAGCTATATACTAYGCGATTAAGTRCGAGGGATTACTACCTRCTAGAGTATACGGCGAGCTTTCGCTACCTAGGCGTATTATAGCCGTCCTAGYAGCTATAGACTTAGCCCTTAGAAATATTCTRGACCTAATACTCGGTTACGCTAAAGCWCTAGTAAACGTAGACGCGGATACTTCGAGTATACGCGACGCGGCTAGGGAGAAGRGCGAGTACGAAGGCTATATTATTAAGRATAGAATATTATTCTACGGCGATGCCCTATATATTCCGAAAGACTACGCTTTACGTACGTAACTAATRCGYATATACTACGATAACGCTCTCGCCGGACACTTTAGGAAGGCGAAGACGCTCGAGTTACTTTAGCGGAAGTACTACTAGCTACGTATAGCTACTAATATCGTAGAGTACATTAAGGGGTACTATATATGCCTCGTAAGCAAGGCGCGGCACTACCGCCCCTACGGAATAATAGTTCTATTACCTATACCGGATCGAGTATAGCAAGAAATTAGTATAGACTTTATTACGGACCTACCTCCTAGTAAGCGCGGAGATAGCGTCTATACTACRGTRCTCGTAATCGTCGACCGCTATAGCAAGATAGCTTTATTYATCCCTACTACTAAGCAATRTAATATAGTAGAGCTAGCGGATATCTTTATATCTTACGTAGTTTATAAATACGGCGTACTAGTAGGCATTATTAGTAATAGAGGCTCGGTTTTTACTAGCTAATACTAGTCTAACTTCTACTACGAAGCGTATATAAAGCGTAAGCTAAGTATAGCCTTCTACCCTTAGACGGATAGACAGACTAAGAAAGCTAATTAGACGCTTAAGTAATACCTACGCTACTACTATAGTACGTAGTAGGACAGCTAGGCGTAATAGCTACCTATAGCTAAATTTACGTATAATAATAGCGTATACGCRGGCCTTAGAATAAGCCCTTTCTAAATCCTCTACGGATAGAACCTAGAGCTAGCGACGCGCCCTCTAGGCGACGGCGCTAATACCTAAGATATCGCTCGGGACGAGCTCTAAGAAGGGAGAATACCGGCCGCTATCGACTTAGCGAAGCGTATACGTAGCGTATATAAGGAGCTTACTAAGCGATAGCGTAAAGCTAAAGAGTAATAGTTAAAGTACTATAATAAGAGCTACAAGCCTATAAGCTTTAATATTAGTAATCTAGTACTTCTYTCTACGAAGAACCTTAAGCTAGAGGGCAAGAAGAAGATARGACCTAAATAGCTAGGCCTATACCGCGTAATTAACGTAATCGGGACTTAGGCGTATCGCTTATAGTTACCTACCTTAGTAAGGATCTATAACATCTTCTACATTACTCTATTAGAGCTATATTCTAGCCGGAAGAGTAAAGCGTAAAAGAAGCGTATACTACTCGTAGTTTACGAGGATAGGTAATAGGAGGTTAAAGAGATTCTTAATAAGAGAGTGTAGAAGGGCGAAACGTTTTATTTAGTAAAGTAGCGTAGATAGCTATTAGAATATAACTAGTAGGAACCTAGTATATATATTAAAGACTACGAAGCTCT
>NW_019716277.1:390727-395701 GCF_900074925.1 Ramularia collo-cygni | reverse complement strand
ATTACGGGTGTCTAATACATTGCTACATCTTTACCCTTATAGAGTAAACGAGACTATTTATAGGATAGCTTTAATGTCTAGACTATCTAGGAAAGTCTATATACGATAACTCTAAAGTTAGGATAACAACGCCGAAAATTACTATTCCTATTTCCTATCGATAGATCCCGTTATAAAACTAGAATCGTATATAAGTAGCTCTAGGTAGAGGTAATTATACCGATATCCCTTACTATATATTCGAATAGCTATACGATGCGGCCGTTTCCCGTTATATCCGAGATAGGGTAGCCTACGGCCTAGGGACTAGGTCGAATTAATCTAGCTAGGAGTCTAATTATAGCTAATATACCGCTATAACTTTTAAGCGGCTTCCTAGCTATAACTCTAAGTACGAGAGAACGAGACGGAAAATCTAATATCWCCTAAGAGATAGAATTTTCTCGTTTACTTTTCGAAATAAAAGAGTTACTAGCCGCTCTATTTATAAGTTTTATAAGTCCGGATAATAGTTTAGAACGGAAATAGAAAGCATTTAGACTTACTATTCGGAACGACTTCGACGTTTTAATTCTCGCCTATTCCTTACGACACGATAACGACTTAGGCTCGATGTGCCTAAACGCCTATATAGTACCTTTAATATCCGAACGTAAGCGTAAGCTATCTCGAGTGCTCGCGAATATAATAGAAAGGTAATAAGTCCTAAGTATTAACGTTAGCGTATAGGAGGAGACCTTATAGAAGCACGTTCTACCTACGTTTATCGAGCGGTATCGTCGCTCTTAGAAATATAAGCCGACGTATAAGTATAACACGCCGGAGCTAAATTGCCCGCGTAGTATTATATACGGGTAGATAGCTATTTACTTATACGGCGAAGGATAAGACGTCGCGGACATTACTTATAAACATTCTAGCTTCTCGTAGTTCGCGACAAGAATCGCTATTATACTACTCTCGGCGGTCCCGATTATTAAGCCGATAGCGCTAGACTCGGTGTTCTCGTTAAGCGTCTACCTATAACGGCCTTAGACCAAGCCCCTAGAAACACAAAAAGATAGATGTAGGTGCTATAGATTATCTATAAGCGGTCTTAAAGCATGCGCGGGATACGGCTTAGTAAAATATTGTAATAAAAGTTGCTAGAGTCAGGCTTAGAAAACCTATAAACGAGAATGTAGGAGCAAGAAAGACCATAATTAGCAGACAAAACTACAATATATTTGTGGACATACTATAATCTGTGTCAAATTAACTGTTTTCTCTCTTTGGACGGCACTACTAGAGTAAGGAGCATTTTGTTGCCTCGTGTAGTCCACTTTGTTGTTTTCCGATTACAAGCGGCTTTAGATCCAAATTTCCCATTTAGCGATGCTATCGTGTATATTAACAACGTCTTACCGAGTTGTTATGCATTGTCTATGCTAGAAGCCAATCATAATTTTATAGTGTAGCGTTAGCGATTGCCTTAGTATATTTACCGTTCGGTAATAAACGACAAGAGCAGCTATTAGGCGTTGTTATAAAGCAAGATACTCTTCCGAGACGCAGCTGCCCTAACGGGAATTGTGTAGTTCTAGCCTAGTTCTAAACACCCGATATTAATTATAGGATACTATTCCTGTAGCGCCTCTTCTTTGCATGCAATTTTGCCTATTTCTTCTAGGCGGATCGAGAATGCACTCTAGTAATTTGCCTCTCGCTCACTTATTGCTTTCTCGGACGCGCTACCCACAGACAAAAATAGGTGTAATAAATCTGCTTTAATTAGGGTAGTCGTAGTCGAATCAACCTCTCTTTCTATTACTCTAATTCCAGAAAGAGACT
Source organism: Ramularia collo-cygni (assembly GCF_900074925.1). Taxonomy (NCBI): domain Eukaryota; kingdom Fungi; phylum Ascomycota; class Dothideomycetes; order Mycosphaerellales; family Mycosphaerellaceae; genus Ramularia; species Ramularia collo-cygni. Next base: position 393,871 of record NW_019716277.1, on the reverse strand, counting down.
TAGAGCTTGGCGCAACGATATGTTTAGATTGTGCTAATGCTACGCTTCCTACACTACTACTAGGCGTGTTCGACGCTTAACTAGCCTCTCGTTCGGCGGATGTACCGGAATTAGTAGCAACACGAATAGTGCTAGCAGTCTTCTAAGGGACTATAGTCTCGCTAGATATCGCAAATAAAGAAGTTGAAGTTACTACCCGGTTGCCGGCCGGCAAACAATCTATCGATCCTTACCGAAGCGTTAAATTCGAGGAGCACGGTTATAGGACGAAGATAGCACTTTTAGCGGGCGGAGGACAGGCTCTTTTCCGCCCTATTGCTTTTAGAATAGAAATAAGCCTCAATTCGGAGACGAAACGATAAACAGCCGGACTAATGCGAGTAGAAACGTCCTCCGGTAGTTTAGGCAAATGCTAGGTGTTGTAGACTTTCCTATAGGTACCTAGAGTATAGAAGCTCCTATAATTGCGGAGGAATAAGTCGTAGTAGAAACATGCGAGTTTGCTAGCACTAATAATGCGCGGCTGTAACGGCTACGGAGTTATCTCGTAGAATATTAAGATCTGAATTTCCGTATGCACTTTCTATGTTACCCGAGGGTCTAAGAAGCGGGAGTTGTACTTTATTTCGCTAATTCGCGCAGAGGGCGTATTCCTGTACTTCTACTAGCTATTCTCTTAAAGCAAATCGCCAAAAGCCCGGAACTAGCTAGATATATACTTCGGATTAAATGCAGCATGTCTAACGGCCACGAATCTAATATCGCGAAATAGCGAGTGTCTTACCGTCCTCGTAGCATTAATCAAATACTAAGATAGCTTATAGTAGCGAGCAAGCTTTAAAACAGCTTTCGGAAGATGGCTTTTTAAGGTCGGGTCGAGGCTCCGATCGAAAGACAATGTTTTGCTTAACGCCGTTACATTAAATTAAGAAGCGCATTCCAACACATCTATAAGTCTTAGTTTCCGAGATTCTCCCTCTAATAACTTCTCTACTAAGTCGAAGACATAAGCTAACGCCTTAGCTTAATATATAACCTTTTCTATGCRCGCTCTTAACTTTTTCCCGGTAGCATAAATAGCATAATGCTTGACACATTCTAGTAGCTGCGTTAGTAGGCAAGTTTTGCCTATGGTCCTTCTCGTCCGTTAAGCGTGGCGCGAACGTAATCGAGACAATATACGATCTATGCACATTTCGACGATGTAACCGAACATCTCTTTCCGGGGGTTTGAGCGAGGGATCTCTAGAATCTTTAAGTAGGATAATTATTATCCGCTAGCGATACTTTACTTACTACGATAGCTGGCCTTCATTATTATTAACGCCACACGCTACAGTTTGTTAACTTCTCCCGAGGGATTACCCGTGTTCGATACGACCCGAATCGTTATACCTAGATCTGGCGAGTGCCTTTCCTTAACACAAACGGCTATAACGTTGTTTGGATCGTCCTTCTAGGAAGCAATAAATGCAAAGGCGTTAGCGAGTTGCCTTTCCTCTACTACTAGTAGCTGTCGAGGAGACTACGTCCCCGTCTTATCTTTGTATGTATTTGTATCCCTAACTATCTCTATAAGACTCTATAGAAGAGTAATATACTCCGAACATTCCAGTCTAAGCTACTAATAAGCTCCCATTTTGATCTAAATTTCATGTCCCTCTTAATGCGTAGTAGCGAAGGGTCCGGATGTCTTAACGGGAGGTAAGTCGACTCGGTACAGCGAGTAGTACTCCTATACTAGAGTTGCTCGGCATAAACGGACTCTACGATACCACTCGAAAATGTCTGGGCCGAAGTTGATTTTAGGAGCGACGGGTGACGGGGAAGGCATAGGCGGCTAGTATGCTTACTTGTCTTACGGAGTGGGAGAACCCGGCCCCTTATTATCTACTATAGTCCCTTAACCATGTAGGTGCATAGACAGCGCAACATATAGTATGTCGCACGGAGATAGCTCGCTTTAATAACCTACATACGCGTAGAGCAGGGGCATTTACAGGTTGTCGGACTAGTCACATTTATGCACCTGCTCATATCTGGCGTCTGTGCTTACACCCTGCTTGTTGCGCTGTTAGTGCATGCCCATAAAATACGGTTCGCAGTAAGTAGCCCGATTACGTACAGTTAGTAGGGCCGAAGAGGACGCTGCCTAGGTCGACTACGTAGTACACCGGTTTTTATTGCTCGCACGTGGTCCACATATTGGTACAGGCGTTTTTATAACAGTCGGCTAGACTTACGTGTCCCTATTATACGGTGCGCTTTTAGCGACAACTCTACAACAATCTTTTTTTAGTAGAACTAAGGTACACTACTTACGCTACCTCGGAACATAACCGTTCCGAGAGGTTAGCGGTGATTTTTAGTTATTATACGGGCGCTTCCGATATAGCCTCTTTATCTAGTATATAGATATAGTCCTAATCGATAGATTAATCGTAGAAGTAAAGTTGTCTAAAGCCTATATTTATAACTATATATTAGGTACTCCCTTTATATAGTAGATAGATTAAGAAGTAGATATACGCCCGTATAATACGTTTACGACTATTAAAGTAGTACTATATAGATATCTATTAAAGGAACGAACGAAACTACTAAAAATAACTCCTCTYTAAACTTACGAAGTACCTACTATCTTTATTCTTATCGCAACCTTTTAGATTAACGACGCTTCGACCGATTACGCGTATAATTTGCGGGTAGTTTACTCGTATTCTTAAATAATTACAAAACCTTCGAGATCGTCCGCTTATAGCTTAAACCTCCTAGAGTAGGATATTATTACTCTACTTCCTCGGTTCCTAGCTCTCCCTTAATTTCTAGCTCTCCCTTAATTTCTAGCTCTCCCTTAATCTATAATCGAGTAAGTAGCTATCTTTACGATTATATAGGCTAGAAACGTATAAATATCTTACTAAACGAAGGTAGCGACTCGTCGTTACTATTATTAGTAGCGTTATACTTTATAGTAGTATTAACCTACTCTTTACTCTCCTATCGAATTTAGTATTAGACTTTATCTACTAACGTTTATACGGAAAGATAGTATATATACTTCTAAGGTCGGCTCTACTTTAACTACTAGCTTTAACTCTATCTTAACTTCTTACTTTACCTTCTTCTTCTTCTTCTAAGAGC
>NW_019716277.1:388007-390440 GCF_900074925.1 Ramularia collo-cygni | reverse complement strand
CGTAATATATATATAGGTGTTATCCGGATGTTCTATCTCCTTAGTAATATGCGGTTTATTACCGAAGCTACGAATAGCAGCTGCTATATCTTTAATATTATAATCCGGTACCGCGATGTCCTTAGGCGTTCCTACATCCTATTAGCGATTAATTATACGGCGGTATAGATAAATATAATAATAGTATATAATATATATAGTATACTTAGAGAACCCCTTACCTTTCTTTAACCTACTCTACTTTAGTATCTTATCTAGATTATCTAGGGTAATATAGTATCTCGTAATAACAATCGTAATAATAAACCTAACTTGTACGGTTACTATTATAGAGATAGCCTTTATAATACTATCCTTCGACCGTTAGCTAGGGGGTAGATTACCTATATAGTACTTATACTTCGATAGATTTATTACCGCTTCCTTTTCGATCTTAATCTATTATATATAGGTTGCCTTTATACTAGTAAGCTACGCTTTATTTAGGAGGCTCCTACTAATATATCCGTTAAGAATCTCGTCGTCTAATATCTCGCTTTTATTAGAGTTAATAATAATTAGTATAGTGCTTAAGGATAGCGTATTCGTCCGTAGCGGCATTAGTGTCGCCTGTATAATCGGTTTATTCGAAGGTGCCGGCGGTATTAGGTTATAATCGCCGTAGAAGTAATATTTCTTATTATCTAGTATATACTTTATATAGTCGAATTAGGGCTAAGTAGGGTATATACGCTTCTATACTTTCTTTACTTACTTCTTAGAACCTATTAGTATAAAGCGGACTCGTAGATATAGCGTCGTATATATTCGTATAAAGGAAGGAATATCGTCTATAAGAAGGGGGTTAGAGGAGGATTTTAGTAAAGAGGCAACCCTTTATCGCTCTATAGGTATAACTACGTAAAGACGGGGGATAGAGCGTACGCTACTTAATAAGTATTATATAGATAGATATATAGGCGTATAAATTTATTATATAGTTATTATAGAGTTCTTATAGAGATTGCAGCCGGGGCCGCTAATACTAGTAGGGATAGAAGCATATTAGCTATATATCCCCGGTATATATAGTCCTATTAGAGTATTAGAACGCAATATAATCCTATTATACCGATAATCTATTCCGACTTATCCGACTAATAATTAACCTCCGATATATCGCTATTACTACTTTCCGAGTTATCCTCTTTTAAAAGCTCTCTATTAATTAAACCCTCTAGTACCTCCTTAAGCTCTTTACGCGAGCGGTTATTATCGCACTAATCGCGAAACGCCTATATAATATCTTCCGAGTCGATCTAAAATCCTTCCTACTTCCTACCGCCGCGGGGAATTAATATCTTATATAGTATATCCTTAGGAACCTTACGTAGCTCTTCTACGAGGTTCTCGTATACGATCTAGTACTACGGCTTTTATACGCTTAGTACAAACTTATACGAGCTTAGTCGACCGAGCGGAAAGCCCTTTATCTTTAGAATACTTAAGTAGAGCTTAAGCATCTCCTATAGAATATACTCCTTAGAATCTATATATATTAGCAAATAATTTAAGATCTATTATATGCGTTCGCTAGTACAAACGTACCCTACTTTACGTAAGCTTCTATAAGACTATTAAAGTAGGCCTTATCGATTAGATATCTAATACTTAGCCTTCTCTCCTTCTCTACCTAGTTATAGCGATAGCTTAGTATACTACCCCTTATATGCGGTCTATTAGATTGTCTTCGTACGGGGTGCTTGTTCTATATATATACGAACGAGGCTAGTTCTTTCCGCATAATAGGTATATAGATATACTTTATAGCAATGCGGTTAGCCTTCTTTGCTTTATAAAACTACCCCTTCTTCTTTAATATTATAAAGAAGCCCTATAATATTAAGATTAATTAGCCTAACCCGTATAATTAGATTCGGATATAACGGGAGCGTTACTAAAGCATATATAGATAATATGCTCTATATACTTATATACTATACCTTAAACCTTCCTCGTATAAGCTAGCCCTACTATGCCTCGATACGGATATTAGTAGTGCTTATTCTAAATATAAAGTAGCGGCGAAAGCGTACTTTACGCCTATAAATAATCCTTACGTGTTAGTATTAAGCCTGCGCTATAAGGAGTGTCTCTTTACTCTTATTTGTCCGAATAATACAAGGTACTCTCGTAAGCTTTTTATAAGCTTTTATAAAGTTAGATAGTATAGATACTATTATACGGGTAGAGGGTCTAAGATAGGTATATAAGATAAACCGTATATCTGCATTAATAGTAGCATAGATCTAAAAGCTATAGTCCTTAAGTTTATAGTATGCATCTATACTCTAGACTATATTAGGGCTAGGCGTAATATACTTCCTACGGCGACGTATAAACTTCGTAGCCCTATTATACGGGCTAGCGGGATAGACCTCGCGGGCTATCTCG
>NW_019716277.1:384560-386593 GCF_900074925.1 Ramularia collo-cygni | reverse complement strand
CCCTTACGTCGATAATTCTTCTTCCTCTAATAGGACCTCTATCGATTAAAAGTAGGTTAAAGGCCGGTCTAGTAGTTATCCTCGCGGTCGTTAAGGTAGTAGGTGTTTATACGGGGGAGTAGGAGGAGGGAGGAGAATATAGGTAGATAGTAAAGGGGTAGTATAGTAGTAGGAGTAGTAGGTGTTAATATTAGTATTTAGGTGTTAATAAAAGTCGCTAAAAGAGTAGTAGGTATTTATCCTACTACTTTTTTAAAGATCTAAATTACTTATATAAAGAGTTAGAAGGCTGCCTACGTACCTGCCTTATTACGCTTTTACTTTTATTATGCCTTACTCTTTAGTACCTCTCCTTTATATATATTTAGATAAGAGTCGCTTAAAGAGTAGTAGGTATTTATCCTACTATAAAAGTAGCTAGTATAATAGTCCGCGAGTAGAGTAGATAATAGAATATATAATTTAATAAAAAGAGTAGAAACTTTCCTATTTAGGAAGGAACTATAATATTACTATAATATTATACTAAGCTCCTATTACGAACTCGTAATAGCTAAAATCGAGATTATATAGAAGAAAGAAGAGCACTAATTCTTTATATCTTATCCCTTCCGACCCTAAGACTTACTCCGAGACCTACGAGACTACTTATCCTTTCCTAAACGTAGATCCTTTAACTAATTATCCGTAGCTATACTCGTAATTATTCCGCGCTTAGGTCGCCGGTATATATTCTCTAGTCTGCTATTATATACCTTTAGCCTCTTCTAATAGGCTCTCTTACTAGCTATCCTATTACTATACTAGTAGGTACTCTTAGTTCCCCGCTAGATATAGTTGCTATAAGCTAAGTTTAAATATCTACGCTAGATTATATAGCGCTATTCTCGTTAGCGTCGGATACCTTTATACGGGTAGGAAATATACTAGAAATAGCTCTAGGCCTTTAATTATATTACTATCGTAGTCCTTCCGCTCCTTATAATCTCTATAATACTCCTCTTTAGTTAATATTATTCTACTACGATATTATTAGCTATTATACTTTAATAATTCTCTAATAGGATTATATAGACCGGCTCGTAACTAGAAAGGCGTCGACGTAGTTCGGACGGTCTCGGATATTATCGATCCTATTAGTAAAGCTATTATAGATCTCGCACGACGCTCTTCCGATCTCCTCTTTAGTTAATATTATTCTACTACGATATTATTAGCTATTATACTTTAATAATTCTCTAATAGGATTATATAGACCGGCTCGTAACTAGAAAGGCGTCGACGTAGTTCGGACGGTCTCGGATATTATCGATCCTATTAGTAAAGCTATTATAGATCTCGACGTACTTAGTAGTAGGCTTAGCTATTATCTCCCTCTACTCGCGGTTAAGGGAGAATCCTATTTTCTTAAGCTATTATACGGGTTAGCGCTACTCTTAAAGTATTAAATTCCTAGCTTATACTCTTATAAAGTTCTACTTAAAATATCCGTATTCGCTATTATTATCCGGATTCTTAGAGAAAGTTCTAGCCCTCTAGTATTTTATAGTATCGATATAACCTAGCTATAGGTATAGTAACTTAGGCTTCTTCGCCTTCTTAGGCTTTTATATAGGTAGTATAGAGAAGGGAGAAGGATATAGGTAAGTAGTAAAGGAGTAGTATAGTAGTAGGAGTAGTAAGTATTAATATTAGTATTTAGATATTAATAAGAGTCGCTAAAAGAGTAATAGGTCTTTATTCTACTACTCTTTTAGAGATCTTACTTACCTATATAAAGAGTTATATAGCTACCCGCATAATACTATTATATCTTTACTTTATCCTTACTATTATTACTTAGGTAATATTAATAAGAGTCGCTAAAAGAGTAATAGGTCTTTATTCTACTACTCTTTTAGAGATCTTACTTACCTATATAAAGAGTTATATAGCTACCCGCATAATACTATTATATCTTTACTTTATCCTTACTATTATTACTTAGGTATCGTAGACTTAAATAAAATTACTTTAAAGAAGGAAAGCGAGGA
>NW_019716277.1:339461-384430 GCF_900074925.1 Ramularia collo-cygni | reverse complement strand
CCTTTAATTACCGAGGTTCTAATACCCTATAATGCTAGCGTCGCACTATCGCCTAAAAGGATTGTTACAGAGTTGTTCTTAAAAACGCGCCGTATATGGGCCGCGTCACTTTCGTCTGCAAGGGACCCCGCTAATGAGACTGCGGAAGACGCAAATGCCACCTACCGCAGGCCACCGATTTCTCTGCAGACTCGGAACTCATGGCGATGCGGTTGCTGTTCTTACGGTAATTGGTATTCATTATGGGCATCCTACAAGAAAGAGTTCAACGTAGAAATAAGAAGAAGCGGCTCCTGCAAACCTTAGGTAGGTCCACTGAGGCTGACTTAGCCAGACTGGGCAACGTAGCCATCTCTCGTGTTATTCCTTTGTCGCCCTGTATCATTATTTCATCACGTCGTGCAACCTCTGGACCCCATCCTGCATGCATCTCTCCAATCCGAGGCCTTTTGATCTGTGAGATATGCATGCTCTATTGCGACTGCCGATGACCCTACGGCAGGTCGCCTCGGACCTGCTGTTGACGCGAACTTTAACCGCCGACGACGCAAGGGGATTATTAGCAGACGACAGCGCCACTCAACATTTGAGAACCAGACCGGTCTCGCGTCAAGGACGTCGACTCTGGAAATTGATGGGTATCATCGGTCTCCTCATTTCTTGCGGAGGGCTGCTCTTTTCGAAGCGGCCGGCTGCAAATTACAATCCTTCAACACCACACGAAGACCACATTCTGCACGTCTTACTCCCAACACGCTTGCATCAATTGGAAACATGCAGGACCATACTCAGTGGAGCGGCGCTCAACTATCCGAACCCATGGGCTATCAGCTGGATTGCAGATGTCGATGCCGATGGCAAGGACATTGGTGGCGACTTGGCAAAGCTCGAAAGTATATTGGCATTTCTAGAGTATCAGGAGCCAGTGCGGAATGATGATATTGTGATTGTGCTCGCAAATCCAAGGTCTTGGTTTCAAGTACGGCCGGAGGTACTCTTGAAACGGTATAGAAGCATCCAACAAGAACGCCAACGGCAAAGTCTGCGTCAGAACGCAAGTCGCGAACTATACGAGCTGCAGCATGTCAAGTCGAAGATCGTCCTCTCTGTGGAAAAGAAGTGCTTGTCAAAGGAGGGTGCTGATTGTTTGCCGGTTCAAGCAGAAGACAACACACCGCGCTTCGTCAGTCATAATTTCGTTCTAGGACCAGTACAAGAGCTACGACTACTTTATAGGTAGGGGAATGATCCAATGTATAACCATGTTGAATCCGCACTGACAGTTCTGCAGGGATGCAGTAGCGGAGGCTAAAGGACTGGAAGATCACCATTCCTCATTCGATGAACATAGCGTCTTCGCTAGGTTGTACAGTACCTTGCAACACGTCAACAGCGCCCCAAGAGACTACACTCTTGGATTAGACCTTGTTGATCGACTGAGCTTCGCAGCAAATAGCGACGTAAGCTCTGCGAAACGGCTCACAGCATCTTCCGAGGCAGACGTGAGCTTTTGGGCCCACAAAAGCACTTCAGGACTTACGGAAGATATTTCAAAGTCCGAGCCTCCTTTCCGGTCCTCCTTTGGTATCTCGCGAAAAGGATGGCGAGACGTTCCGCTCTTGACACCGAAGAAGGCCGCTACGGTTCCCGCCATCGTACAACATTCGTCTGCGTACGATCCCAATGCATCGCAAGCGTGGTTTGAACATCTCTGGTTTCATCCGCATGGACGGAAACTAGTACAATCGTACCTAGCGAGTCCAAGGACTCCATTGTCCAGCTTTGTCGACTCGGACGGGATTCAGCAACGATTCTACGGCTCTCATACCGGAGGAGTTGCGGCCGTAGCGGCCGACAGCGAGTTGCATCCATGGAGCGAAATCTGCGAGGCAAAGGATTTTACCAGCAGCTTGTTCGCGGATGGTACTGCCACATGAAAGATCACCGATGGTCGGAGGTCGTGCAATGGACTTGACAGTCTATAGCGCTTGGTCAATCGCGGGAAGTCAAGACAATKCGGTGATTTTCGCTTGCTACGCCGCTCAAAGCCCGTGGTATATGAGGCACGGGGGCCCAAAGATTTCCTGGAGCATGCCCTCGAATAGGTTGCTCTCTTGCACTGGCTTTTTGACGCCCGTCACGCTTCCCAAAAGGATGTCTCGGCCTACTGCGGAAGTCTCCGGCTTACGATACGCTATGAACGGGATAAATCATCGACGCCTGATGGTACAACAGCATGTATCGAGAATGCGATGCGGTACTTGGCTGATGATTGAAGGATATCAAAATCATCACGACTTGTTGTTGACTTTACCATTCAGATCTGACGCCATGATTCCATGTTGGAATTCAGTATCCTGCTGGTCGGTGTGCTCGAAGGGATCGAATGGATCAAATGCTGTCACCATTACAACCAGAGGCCAATCGCAAGAGCAGATGTCAAGTTGGGCTCACTAAATTATGTCAAGCATCGCGGTAGAGAAGGTCTAGCTTGGTAGCATCCCAGCGTTTTGACTCTGGACGAGCATGCCACTTTCGCTGCCTCCTCCGTTGTCGGCCACTCACCAGGCTTTATGAACTTCCTCTCCTCCACTCGCTACAAACTTGCATCACGAAGAACAAGCCACTCCGCCGGCATGTCTGACACAGTTGAACACCGAGTGCTCAGAATACCCGCAGTTCTCGAGCTAATACTGCTAAGCCTCGATACCAAGACTCTCTTGCACGCGCGGCGAGTTGACWGAATTTTCCAGGAGGTCATTACGGGCTCATTCAAGCTTCAACGCAGACTCTTCCTCGCACAAGATCTCCGGTCTACCACTAAGCTGATGATGACTGGGATGCCATGCGGTGGACCCGTGGCTAACCATGCTCTTTTATCGACTGATGCTGCCGGCGTGCTTCGGATCGTCTATTGCTATGAGACGGTAGAGTGCCCGGGTTATCAATTTTGCAATTTCTTGCCACTGCATCTTGGAGATGAGCACTGGCTACATGGAAGTTGGCGGCATATGTTTGCGGATCAAAGGAGCTATCAAGTTGAAATGGTGAAGCTGACCTACAGGGACAAATCCGTTACGGTACAGGGCACAAGCACCAGCGGTTGGAAGGGCCAGAATCTGACCATAGGTCAGATGTTTGACTGGGCAATGGAAAACGCTGGCGACGACGTTCGAAAGGCTATCTTGGGATCCCGAGCAATTCGATTTTCCTGAATCAAAACGGGTCCCGCATGCGAACCATACGCTTGGACGAATCGGAGACTAGAGGGAAGTCTTGCAGCGATTCGCGCTGTGAAATACAGTACGATTACACCATCCCAGAATGGAGGTATTCCCCCGATAATTTGCAAGGGGTGGTCGAGAAGGCGAGCGACGTTGAGACCATCACTGCGGAAAGAATTGTCGATGGATCCGTCAGCAGCGCACCTCCCTTTTCAGCCGCCGGGGAGCGTCGGCTATCCTGAGGATGGATCCTTCACACCAAGACCGCCAAGACTTAGCGATCCTGCGTCGCATGATGGAAGTAGGGCTCGCAGAAAGTGTCTCGTGCGTCCTGATGATGGGATCGCGAGTCCTCACATGTTCAGAGACGAACATCAGCACTCAATGCCATCACGATGGTGAAATTCTATGACTCGATATCCAAAGACCACCAAGAATGGGCTCTACGGCAAGATCTCTTCTTCATTGCCACGGCTCCTCTAGTAGGCAGGCATATCAACCTCTCGCCGAAAGGACAGCCCTCCTCGACCCTGACAATCCTGGACGGCAATCATGTGGGCTATTTGGACGCGACAGGGTCCGGGATCGAGACTGTGAGCCRTATATGTAAGTAGACCGAGGAGCCCAAGGCAGCCGATCGAGAAGGCATAGCCTCAGATGTAGCTCGGTCTGTCCGACAAGGCATGGTTTGCTGTCCAAAAAGAAAAGGATACCCACATTCGGTTGCACCCACTACTACATGAGCCTCAGAGAAATGGCAAGGAAATTATCATGGAGCTCAGACACTTTGTTCCAGATGAAATCTTTTGACTTAGACTAACGCCTTGCCTTCTGAATCAGATGAGAACCGAAGGGCTACGATAATGTTCTGCAGCTTTGCATCATCTCCTCGTATCATGCGATGGTTCTGCCACGGGAGAGTCATAGAAGTCGACCATCCTGGATACTCCTCCTGGCTGGCAAAGCTGGGCAAGAAAGAATACCCATCTATGAGAGCGATCATCTTGTTCGAGGTGTTCAAAGGTGAGCCTGGCTTCTGGAAGACCATCAATGATAAGGCGATCATGTTGATTCTCCGTGTCTAGTCCAAACTTCTTGTGGATTCGCCGTTCCACTGCTTTCTCAGCGTATGAATCCTGGCGGACATGACGAAGGCCCTCGGGGATGCTTCATCCAACGTAAGACTCTCGAGAACTTTGCTACGAAGAGTATGGGCTACCCTGTGGAGATGAATGCCTATAGGGTGAAGATGAACTCAAGGAGTCTTGATGGATGTCCTGGATTGCGGGTTGCCAGGAAGAATGGTGGGGAATATCTGCTGCTGCAAGATGTGAGGTACGTTGATCTGGGGTGTTTGAGTCATCACGCTGCTCAAACGCGAGACGCCGTCGTTTGTTGACGGTGGGAATACGCTCACAAGACGAGCCGGCGTTCACAAAACTTGCAGCACGGAACAGGACAACATGCTGATGCGATTGACCATACAGACATTGGCTTAGGACGATTCTATGTCAATGGCAGGCTATGGTGCTTGGTGCTGTACTAGCCATTGTCCTAGTCGAAGTGCTTCCAGCCATGATCAAAATGTCCAACCTAGCGACATCAAACTTCGCGAGTCGCTACTACAGCCTCGAAGATATTGTAGGCTAAAAGAATACACAGACTCCACACACTCACCCAGTCACGTGCAGATTCTTAAAAGATCATCCTCGGGTTCTCCGCATAGGTCTCCGCTTTTGACTTCCAAACATGCATCCAGCTTACCGAACATGACTTAAATTGTTCCTCAAGAGTGAGTCTCCATCTTACAATGTCGAGAGAGGTTCCTTGTTTGGGTAGTCCTCTTGAGTGCTCAATCATGGCGGCAGATCCGACCCGACCAATCCGCATTGCAGGTAATGCATTACCTTGATCAAGGTCAGTTGCTCGAGGTGCTAATAAAGCTTTGTAGGCGTCTCCGGTTCTGCTTCTGACCGACGCCATGCAATGGCAATGCTAGCAGCAAATCATCCAAACGACCCTATAGATGTTATCATCGGAGACTGGATGTCGGAAGCTAATATGAGTACATATACTCAAGACCTCCAAGAACACCACAACCACTAACAACACCTAATAGCGGGCAGGGCGGTCATGAAGACGGATGGTCAAGGTGATGCCTATGAACCAACCTTTCTTGAATCTCTCGAACCCGCTCTCCACGATATCGCGAAGCACGGGATCAAAGTCGCAGTCAATGCCGGCGCTTCAGACACCCACCTCCTGCACAAAGTCGTTACTGAAATGGTCGAATCGAAAGGATTGAAACTCAAAGTCGCTTGGATCAGCGGCGATGAAGTCTTTCCAGCCATTCAAGAGGCCCTCAAAGAAGGCAAGACCAAATTCGAGAATATTTCCACTGGCGAGTTCCTGGCGGATTGGAAGTTCGAGYCTTTATATGCACAGGCCTACCTCGGCGGCCTAGGAATTGCAGCTGCGCTTGCCAAAGGAGCAGACATAGTGGTCTGCGGCCGCGTGTCGGATGCGAGTCCTGTCATAGGTGCTGCGTACTGGTGGCATGGCTGGAGTCGAGACCAACTTGATGAGCTCGCGAACGCCTTCGTCGCGGGTCATTTGATTGAATGTTCGAACTATGTTTGTGGTGGTAACTTTAGTGGTTTCAAATCGTTGGAGACCAAGCGCTGGCATGATATCGGATATCCCATTGCGGAAATCTCCCGATCTGGACAGGTCGTTATTACGAAGAATCTTGGTTCAGGAGGAGAGGTTAGTACGCAGACGTGCTCTTCTCAGCTGCTGTACGAGATCCAGGGCCCGTGGTATTACAATTCTGATGTTACGGCATTGTTGGACGAGCTTTACTTTGAGCAGATTGGGACGAATCGCGTTGCACTACGCGGAGTGAAATCTGACTTTCCACCACCGACTACTAAAGTCGGCATCACTGCCAAGGGAGGCTATCAAGCGGAGTCACATTATTTTCTTTGCGGCCTGGACATTGAGGAAAAAGCACGAATGCTAGAGGCTCAAATTCGACATCTCCTGAAGCCTCACTCGGACAAGTTCTCCAAGTTGGAATTCACGCTCAACGGGACTGCTGCCGAGAATGCGAGGAATCAGAATGCCGCAACGGTGGACTTTAGAATCTTTGTGCAAGCTGCCGAGGAGCAAGATATTGCACCTACGAAGTTCATGAGAAATACAATCGATGGCATCATGCAGGGGTATCCGGGTGCAACTATTCATATGGATATGCGGCAAGGCTTTCCCAAGCCGATTTTTGAGTACTATGTTACTCTGCTGCCCCAGTCTGCCATTTCACACAGGGTACACTTGTGGGACGGACAAACACTGGACATCTCTCCGCCTCAGCAGACCAAGGTCTATCCTGCTCAACAGCCCAGCGAACCAGAAGCTACGAATCTCCGAGTCACGAATTTTGKCAAGACTGTCAGAGGGCCGCTTGGATGGATCGTTCATGCACGATCTGGAGACAAAGGCTCGAATGCGAATGTTGGATTCTGGGTACGACATCGGGATGAGTGGGAGTGGCTCCGCTCGCTGTTGTCTGTCGATATGATCAAGTCGTTGTTGGCGGATGAGTATAAGACTGGGAAGAAGATTGTGAGTACTTTCGTTTCCACTCTACGTGTCGGTGCTGATTGAGTTTGATAGGATCGTTTTGAACTACGCAACATGTTTGCGGTACACTTCCTACTGCACGACCATCTTGACAGAGGCGTAAGCTGTTCTTCGTCGTATGATTTCTTGGCGAAGAATGTCGCGGAGTATCTGAGATCCAAACATGTAGATTTGCCCATCAAGTTTTTGAACAGGGGCAAGCTATGAGATGAGGTACAGGAGAAGGTCTTTTAGCTCCAAGAATCCATAGATGGATGTATTGAACAAACTACGTCAGCCTGAACGTGAGGAACGTGACATTAAATCTCCACCCTTCCGCCACCATTCATTCACTCACCACGACCCAAAACACATCACCCGCACTTCCCACCACAAGCAGAACCGACCATGTCCACCCACGCCATCCAAGCCCGTTCAATCTACCGCCGAATTCTCCGCGAACTACCCGCACGCTCCCCCTCCCTCCTAGCAAATCCCTCACCCATGCAAAAACACATCCGAGCCGACTTCACCACTCCTCCAACCGACTCACCCACACAATCTCTCCAACACCAAAATTCCAGGCCGTTGGAATGGAGATTGAAGGAGGCGGAGCAATATGTCAAGTATTTGGCTGGTCAGCGCATGTATACGACGTTGGTGGAGAGATATAATCCGGGGATGAATATGACGGATGAGGATCGGGTGCGGTTGACGGCGAGGAGGGTTGGGATGGATTTGCCGTTGGATATGCGGGGGAATGGTAGGGAGGATCAATGATGAGGATGACTTGTGTTGTTGTTGTCCGGAGGAGGTGGAGATGGGAAATGGTTGGCGATATTTTAGTGGCAATCATTATCATACCTCGGACCAGCGCATGTTATGGAAGTCGGGATCATATTGACATCGATGTTGAACGATAGGCCTGCTTTATCTGCAGATGCTATCTGCGGGCGATTGACTTGAGAGGAGCTCTTCGACGGCAGTCCGGAACAGGTCTGCAGTGAGGTCTGCAGTTGTGGCCCACAACCAGCATACAATCGACATGCACGCAAGGTGATGACCTTGATCAAAGGCATTGAATCAATCCGCATCTGTCTTGTCAACGTTGTAATCAACGCCAGAGTAAGGCCCTTTACACCGCCATGGGAAAGGAGGCAGCACGATGGCGAACAATATCACCCAGAAGCATTCTGTCTCAACAAACGAGCATCGAATTATGACCTGTATGGCAATGTATATATCGATTAGTTTAGCGATTCGCTTCAWAAGACATCCATTCGCCAGCATCCAGCTCAACCAAGCAAACTCCCCGACTTCGACGACGTAGCCGGCGAACTGATCGAACTCGATTGCCTTTTCTTCAACTTTGGCGACGATACCCTTGGCATGCTGGCCACGCCATTAATACTCATGACCGGAACCACAGTAATGCGATCCTCAATGGCTTCTTGTCGCCGCAAAGCAGCATCCAAGTAGTTTCGAATGAGCTTCTTGACCCGCTTAAGCTCATACCCATGACTACTACCCTCATCGCCGTCTTTCTTCTCAACTTTGCTTGTCAATCTGGAACTGAAGATGCCACCCGGACAAATCTCAACGCCAAAGCCTGATCGAATCGTCAAGCGATATATGGAAATCGATATGAAGCGTGTGCTGGCGATCGCACCGTCATTGGCTGCGTACTTTGATATGAACCACGTGCCTGTGGAGTTGGCGAATTCGGTGTATTTGAGCTCGAGTCTGTCCATACACGCTCGGAGAGTCACTATCAGCCAACGTAGATTTTGACACGTGAAGCCATTCATGCGACTGCGACTCAAGGCGGCGCTCCTCCGTGGGATCGTTTTGAGCTGGAGCAGATCTTGTCTAGATGAGAGCGATAGGCCACATGCTATATTTCCGATTGCGAAAAGAGGGTCAAAGGGCATCGGCCAAGGCGCGGATGGTTCTAAAGCTGAGGCGCTGAGTTGCATGCCGTGGACTTCTTGCCATGTGGTCGACTTTGAGTCGGCATTGGAGAGCGCAATTGCTCTACTCTGGTTCGTTTTGGCGTTGTGTGGACCTTCCACTGGCCATTTGATCAACCCAAGGAGTGTATGCGCGGTATCCCTAGTCATGACATTGCGATTAAGAATAGAGTCTGTGCCATTACAGCCATCTCCTTGCATCATCTCGTCCAATTGCTTTTCGAAGTAGGCTTTGTTGTCGCCACTCCGGCACACGGCTTGCTCCGCTTGTAGTCGTCCGATGATTTGTTGCCGAGTTGATCCAGCGAGATCGGCCTTCATCTGGACTATACCTTGCTCTGCTATGGAGTACGCGATCAGAGCCTCCAGTCTGCGGTCTGACAGGCAGTATATATCACCCATCCAGAACGCGGCGGCACAGTCCGCAACTTCCAGGTGTGCGATATCGAGTACACGTTTGCTGAAAACCAAGGAGAAGTGAAATAAAGCCTGCTCCTGCTTTCCCTTCAAGCTGGCGATGACGCCCATCAGGTGTCGTGTTCGTCTATCGGCGTCTAATTGGCGCGACTCTGGTCGATGCTCGAGGAACTCTTCGAGGTGCAGCTCGGCTTGTGCCAGATCACCGACATTCCAGCAATGTACGATGCGTGCTGTGATGGCCGCCTCCAGATCGAGAGCATTGTCAAATCCAGCGGTTACTCCCTCTTTGCAATCTATTGGTTGTGCCTCTGCGCCCAGAGACTGACACTCACTTTGTACAGAAGCCGAGCAAGGATTCTCTGCATCGTCACCATCGGCACTATCCCAGGTGAAAACTTGGGCCATACGCTTCTGAGGCTCAGCAGAGCCACAACTAAGCGTGCGCCTAGGGTTTCTCCTAGGAATGATAGGAACATCGTCGTCAGGATGTTCATCTGACTCAGACACGCATTCGCTAGTATTATCAGAGGTCTCACTGTCGTATTCTGATGGATCTGCATTGACAATGTGGTACTTTGACTTGGATCCAGTTGATTGCCGTAGCTCTTGTCGGGAAAGTACTTTTGTTGAGGAATTGCCATTCCCCGGAGCAAGCATCTCAGTGTGCGCTTGTGGCCTGCTCAAAATTCCATGTGTGTTGTCTGGCAGCTTCCGCGGTGCATCACGCGCCAGTCTCGAAGTCGCCTCTTCGTCATCGTAGACTGAGTCGACCTTGACAGATGGAGGAGCCATTCCGTGACAGCTCAAGGAAGCAGCGGTGCTGGCTTGCCTCWGATCAGTTGATGAACCATTTCCATCGCACGGGCAACCCGTGTCTGCAGCTCCGATGGGAAGCTGAATTGGTGCTCCCAAGGCAGTCGGGCCATCGTTTCTGAACGGAGAGGTCGTGTCTTGTGTCAGGATCAGGCGAGAAGCAGTCTCAATGTCCTAGAGATTAGTCCTAGTCAGCATATGTCGAATCCAACGTGCGAATTGGGCGAATGTTCCAAAACAGCATGTCGAAGATGTCTCGGAGAAGACGAACAATTGACATTGGGTCGGCCACCGCGAATGGAGCTTTCCAGCTGTCCAAGGCGATGGGCGAAGGCCGGGTGTCTTCCATCCCGCAAGTGGTCTCAAGATGACGACTTATACTCGATGTTGCCGCGCCACTCCGATGTGTGAACTGAGAGCGTCGCAGTTTGCTCGCAGTGCTTGTAGCTCCATCCAATTCACAGCTTGTCCTCAATCCACAGTGCGCGTGCACAGCGATCAACGGATAGTCGTTGGACTCTCTCGCATGAAGCGCAACTTTGTAGGTGTTGAGCAGTCTCTCGCTGATGATTGCGATGCGGATTGTGAATTTGACTTCGGAACTGTTGTAGGCTAGGGGTTGTCGGTCTTGATCGAGTGCGAGGTCTATGGCATTGAGGACCCTTCTACACTCAATCACTACCTCATTCAAGGCAGCAGTCTCGTGTGCGGTCGACTCGTCCTCCCAAAGCTCAGACACCTTGTTGAGCGTGTCGTGTAAGATCTCCAGATGTTTGGAAGCGTTCTCGTATGGACCAGAAAGATCTGAGCCTGCCACATATTAGATCTGTGTACAGCGCGGAGGCCATCACTCACATTGACAATGAAGCTCAAGTGCGAGTGCGCTAACGTCTTCAAGATTGTCAAGCCGCGCTCGCGGCTGCATATTGTGACTTCTTTCTGCGAATCCACTTTCCACTCGCATCGCGGAGGAAGGTATTAGCTCAGGCTCGTCGGTGGGTGAGACTGAGGTGAGCAGATCAGTTGGTTGCACAAGCCCGGGCCCGCCGACGGTGCGATGGTGGCTGTTCTAACATTCCAAGCACGCGTCCAATGAATTGTATGTTGTACGTCGGTGTAACAGGCTTTATGTCGCGATCAGCCCGTCAGACGTGACTATTCAATAGCTACGAGCGTCGATGGCTCACAACTGGATCAATTTTAGGCAGACATTCTGACGAATGCTCTAGAACAGCAATCGATGAAATGGAGATTCTAGAGTACGGCCTCTGCGATTCCATCGTTACACGTTGAACTGATCGCTGCGGTACGTCCTCCAAAATGGACTCGCTGTGTTTCATACTATCCGGATGCGATCCAGACTTCGCAGTGAACGGCAATGTTTCGAGAGGCCGTGTCCAGGTATCCGGAGGGAATGTTTGCGATTGAGTCAGCGTTCATCAGAAGAAGACACGGCTTAGAGTACGGTAGTCTTTGTTCAGCGTTTCCCGTATGAAATTTGTTGATACCTCATCAGACCATGCTGCCGTACGGTTCGTCAGTTATTGGTATGCGTGCTTTGATGAATTCGTTACATGCTATGCCGTCGCGTGCAACAACAGTACCTTCAAGCATCGAGGAAGTCCGCAGCCGTAGCTTTACAAAGCATGACGGGCGCATGATAGAAGGGAGTGATGGATGCTTGCCGGTCCGGCGTCGTGACCGTCGGTTGAGTTGGTAAGCCGTTCCTTCGAGGACCTCTCAAGGACAGTTCCGGAACGAGGCGGTCTTTGCTCTGTATTAGAGCAAATCTGCTCCGAACAAGTCCCGGCCCTTGATATCATAAGAAAGAAGACTACAAGAACTTGGAGAAAGTTTACGGTACTCCCGTCGAAAGGTATGGCCCCTGACTAGAGTACTTTTCTTACAAGCGTGAAGGAAAGCGCATAATGCAATCAGGGAACTGACCAGGCGAGTTCCTGAAGCACACGGATCATTCCACTGCACATATGCTACGATCCCAGTACATCATCGGAGTCCAGCCATGCTAATCTCGCGGCATCAGGGCAGCATGCACAGTGTAAGCGGTACATGGGACGGTCAGCAGAGGAGAATAGAAACATCCACTCGTTCGCAGAAGGCCGAGGGACGTGAGAATGCCGATGGTACCGGAATAGTGTGTACAGGGGGTTTTGGTGTTGTTGTCGTTGTTGTCGCTGTCGCTGTCTTCGCCGACGAGGAAAGAAAGCGACGCGTTGTTTATCCATCGTAAAGTGCAGGCCAAGCCGAACTTTACACACTAGCGCCGCGACGATAAATCTCATCGCGACCTCAATGAACATTTGCGGTCTCCCATTGATAATTCCGGGCAAACTCGCGATCCATGCTGGCGCATAACACTACGACATTGCATCCCCAAAAGCCGGAGCTATGAGATTGTATTCCCAAACGCTGGACTGCCTTGGAGAATCCGACCTGAAATCCAGGAGCTCATCTTGAAAACATGTCTACCGGCAAGGTGTCGCCGGACACGCGCCACGCCAGCATGCGAGCGCCAAAGGTGGGCCACAAGAAATCCAGAAAGGGCTGCCAGACGTGCAAAACACGTCGCGTCAAGTGTGACGAGGCAACGCCAGAATGTGGGATTTGCATTCGTCTCGGCCTGACCTGCGCATATGTCAATGTAGAGCCTGCGCGCTCACGAACCAAGTCCAGGAGTATGGAAGCCAGCACTCAGCCGTCCAGGTCATCTCCGGGAAAGTCAATAGCACACGAGAGCCCGCCCATGGGAAATGGAGACATTGCAGTTTCCACACCGCAGCAACATATAGTGCACATTCAGGAGTCCGCGTTGGAAGAAGCCGAGCAGAGACGGCAGATGGAATTACGTTTGTTACATCACTGGATAGTGAATGTGGCGCGACCCTTTGGCATGACCTCCCCTCCTAGCTGGAAGGAGTTATGGTGGGGAGAGGTGCCCGAAGTCGCGCTCGAGAACAAGAATGTTCTCTATGCCATGTTTGCTATGACTGCAACTCATCTTCTTGGAAGACGCCCAAACGACGGTGCTTTATATCAAGCGCGCGAGAACTACTGGGTCTGGGCGTTGCAAGRGCAGGGAGCAGCTGTGGCTGTTCTGGGACACTCAAACACCGACGCCGTGGCATTTGCCGCACTATTGATCTCTATGAACGCACTCGCCATGCTCCAGGAGCGGAACCTGGAACCTTACACTYCTCCAATGGAATGGTTAGAAGTCGGCCGAGGCGCATTTACCGTGCTTCCTCCACCCGAGAGCGTTCGTGAAGGGACGGGTCTTAAGGTGCTTATGGAAACGACGGCACCCATCTGGCAGGCAGAGCCTGTGTTTGATGCGGAAATGCAACGGGAGTTTGGTGCGGTCTTGAATCGGGACATTCCGTCCACGGATGTGTGGGACGCGGAGACTACCGAGTCGTATGAGACTGCTTTGAGCTACATCGGCTCATTTCGCCGTGCTATACTTGCTGGAGAGGCCGCCGACATCAATCTGCGATGGATTTGCATGTTTCCGTTCATGGTTCCAAGGCAATTCATCGACTTTGTTGGCGAGGGAAGGCCAAGAGCATTGGTAACGCTGGCCTACTTCTTCGCTGTGATTGCGCATACAGACGCTCTCCAATATCTTGGCAACATCGGAGATCGAACCACTGCCAGACGCGAGATCATCGCTATCAGGGCTATGCTCCCTGATGAATGGCAAAGCCTCATGGCATGGCCCTTGAATGAGATTGGAGGTGGCTGAGGCGAACGCACGAATCTTACCCAACCATCGTCGCATCTCCGAGTGGCTTGCGAATATCTCCAACGTCTGTCGCAATAGCCGAATGAGCTCTGCACATCAACCACAGCGATATGCCCTTGATGACTGGCGAAGCGTAAGCCGCGCAAGCGAAGGGTCAGCTCGACCTTTCGGCAGAATATCCACTTGCTCCTAGTCATCGTGGCACGCATGCTCCTCTCTTCACCGCCTGGTCAGTTGGAGTGTGAGTTTGGGCGGCACAGCGCAGCCGCACACGTGCTTGCCACAGCAGATCGTGCATACATCGACGTTTCCGACTGTGGTGGGACGATGCAACGCATCGGAAGTCAGCCGTGCCGCCAAATCCGCCCAAGGGAATGCAGCACACGGCGTGGACTTTTCCGACCGGCCGAATGTACCGGAAGCTATCGTGGCGGAGTGGACGATTGCCAAGTGTACCAACCATATCGATCGGCAAAGCAGACGCAGGGCGCTGACATGGACACACACGAGGTAGCGAAACTCTATTGGGCACTGCATGAAAACGCAGCCAAGAATATGCATCRCGCCATCATTGACAACGCACTGCGGTCTTGATAAAGCTGTATAGAACGGGCAGAGTTTGCAGCGTCGCAATGATTTAAATAAATGCATGTCTGCAGGCGCATTATATCATGTACCAGCAACACCAGAACAACACCAGAATCCTCGCGACTCGACCATTGCCTTCCAGGACAATCCATTGACATCTGGCGAGGGATGTCAGCGCCAGAAACCAGATCCGACAATGCTTCCAATGAGATCCCGAGGCGCAGTCTCCGTGTGATGCGATGGAGTCAGACCGCCCGGTTCTCTGCCAGAATCATCTGTCCTACTCCCCGTCACGGAGCCAATGTCGCACTGCGTACACACTTGGAACGGACCGGCGATGAATTCCTCCGTCCTGCAGATATGTGCTCACTACTCTGCGTCCCGCAGCAGCATTCTCGTCACCTAACGCAGAAATACACGTTCGCGTTATCTTCCAACAGACCCCGCCCTGCTAGCTTGAGTTCGAGCAAAGAAATTCATTGGATGAGAGGCGAATCGGTTGATGAAATGTATTCGCTGTCTCTTCTTGCAGTAGTGGCCAGCGTGGAAGCTGTCTTGACGAGAATGTCCCCATTGGTAGCGGTCTCCTCCCTACCAATGGGCCATCTGTGCGACCATCATCCGACGGCACATGTCGTCGATGAAGACCAGGGTCCCGAAGATTCCTGCGGGCCATGGGACAGCGCCTCCAGAGTAGCCACGCTTTCGAGGATATGCGAAATGGAATCTTTTTTCGAGTCGTTGCTCCCGGTCGATCTACGATGGCCTCGGAGCGACTCAATTTGAATCCTTGGATTGTCCGGTGGCTGCTGAAACTCCGCGAGGCAATCGCTCAGCCGGGTGCTCGTCGCRTCTTCATTTCGCGGAGATGGACCTCGGAGATGGGTAGATGAATTGCGACAATCTCAATAAGGTAATCCGAGCGTTCAATTTGAATGCTTGGACCGGTCTGGACAAACGCCCTGATATTTGGGAACGGTCGTAGCCCTAGGCGCATGAACCGATGTGCAAGGTGAAGGCGGCGACCTTCGGGTGGCAGTTTGGCAACGCTCCACAAACGTATAGTAGTGGCCGCACTCTTCAAACTTCATGCTGWGCGAATAGCCTGGAAGCGGGAGAATCGAAAGGGTCAGCGAATGCTTGCAAAAATACTTTGGCCCATGGACGAAAATACAGCCAGGCCAGCCCAGCAAATGGTCAAGGAGAGAGAAATGTGCTCTTTGCCATCGTCTGTCCGCCTGCCTCTTTCGCTTTTCGTTTCGCTTACACTTACACATTGTTTTTTGTCTTCCCTTGCCTTGGTAGTGCTGCCTTTTTTTCCCGCTCCGATGATCCTAAATTGAGAGTTGTCCTGCCAGACCTCGACCACGGACGGACGGTGCACAACAGCAGCGGGTAGCCGAAACGCCAGGGTACGTCCGTACGCTTGGGCCGGTAACTCTCGTCTGTGAAGAGGACATATCAGGGACAAGGTAGTTGTGGGGGAGAGTAAGGTAGTGATGATGATAGATGGATATTGGGGAAACCTTACATTTGTGTCAGACAAAAGTATATTGGTATGGGTATGTGGAGTGCAGTGTTTTTGTTGGCATAGAGAAAGTCTAGAGACTGGCAGCAGCGGCGCCTTTGAGAGGTCGATAGTACCTAAGGTATATACGGGTAATATCGGTAAACTTATTTTTTTCCCTWCTCTCCCCATTCCCTCAGACCTCTGCCCTCCCTCCCTCCACCGGAGCAAGCAAGCAAGAAAAATCGCAAGCATAAGGTAATAAGCGCGTTCCGGCACGTGGACTTTTGCCTCCATTGGTAGGTGCAGGTGGGTACGCTAAGGTAATCTGGGGACTTCAGGTTTTTTGTCTGATCTCGTGAAGAATGAAGGACATTAAGGTTGTCTGTCTGTCCCAGCTATACTTTTGTCGTATTAACCTATATGAGGAGAAACACCTACTCATTAATTGGCAGCCACATGGCATGGCACACAGATTAATCAATACTTTATATCTAACATGCCACAAAATATCACAGTTCTATATAGAAAGATCGAAGCATTTTGCCGCGGCCCTTCTTCTCGTTTATACCAAAAGTCACAAAAAATAACATTTTTGTTCGCGGGTAATCCAACCACATCTTGGTCAGCCTCGGACTAGTCAGAAAAGTAGTTAAGCTCGAAAATAACGCTCATTGGTAGCGGAATCGGGAAGAAAACATCCACAGCCATCTCGGCCATGCATCTTCGGGTCCAAGAACGCAAATGGTCTGGGAAGAATCATGCGGCCTCTTCTTGGCCGGGGACTACAGTACCATGGTTGTGCCCATGAGCTTTGCCTGTTTGTGCGGAACTAACTCTTGCATGCCGCATGCGGCACGCACATGGATGGACTGCAGGGGTCCCTTCCTTGGACGCGGGGATAGAACGTCCGCTTCCTTGCCGATCTGCTAGCAGTTTAAACGCGCGCGCGACCTAGATCTTTGTTTTTCGAACAGCTGACCGACCGCACTTCTTCGCAATGTAAACGCCTCCTGTGACGTATCGTATCGTATCGTATCGCCACAGCACGCTCATATGACCGGCGAGTAGGCTCTAGTCATAGTCTTCTATCGAAAAGATAGTTGATGGCGAGAATTCAACCGCGAAAAATCATCGGTGGAATTGCCATTGAAGTATATACACATTCGAGTGATGTTCACTAGAGACGCACTTTATATATCGATTGATGCTCGTCTGCACGGAACTACCCCCTAGCAGCCGAACTTAACAAGCGCTTCCTGAGTCATGGTCATTGAATCCAGGGCTGAAGACGGGGGGCCCACGGGGGGCCGTCGCAAACGCAGTGAAGATCATGCATACTGCTGCAGCTAGCTAGATGGTTGGTTATAACTAGTTTATACCGGTTGCTTGTCGTTGGAGCGATCTGCCACACTTTGCAATGGAAGGAATGGATTTTTCATTGATTGAGACCCAAGGGCCTACAGGATCCACGAAGACATGTTGGCGGTGGAATTTGAAATACGAGGTTGATCATAACTTAAGAAAATGTTGCATTGTGGCATTCCCGGTAATATGCAACTAAGTTACAGGTACTTGTGCGCTCACTATTGACTGTAGCTGGGTGGCGTCGCGCTTCAGCACGCGCGGTCTGCTTTGCATGATTGCGGCCACTCTAAAATACGGCGAAGCCAATAGTTTCAGGCAGCAATGCGAGTCCGCGGAGTGGCTCGATCTGATCCAAAGAGATAGCTGGCAATGCATGTAGGTAGCAGCTGTGGGTTCCCTTAGGCTTGGTCTTTCGAGGTCACAGCCCGCTCGCGATCGGAACTTCTTCATGCAGTCGCCGCCGATACACATGGGATTCGCACATGTCGCTTCGCACTCTGGGAGCCTGCCAGGCTTGGCCTATTGTCTCTATGTCGGTATCCGCGAGGTCAAGGATATCCAACCTGCAAGATGGCCGAACCTGTTGCCTGGGTATTGTTGTTGTTTGCGTCGTCTCTTTTGATTGTGAGGCAGGTTTGGGGTCAAAGAAAGTGGCAATAGGAAGCGGTCAGCCGGCAGTATAGGTGACGCCCAAGGTGTAAAGGAGCTGCTTTGGTCTCCTTGGCCCTTTCTGTACGATGACTTGCTCGACTTGCGTTGCACAGGAGAGATGACGGGCCAAAAGCTCCATCTCAAGCGTCAGCGACTCAAGGTTGCGTCGAGCGATCGTGATGACATCCATGCGGGTGCTGACCATGTCTTGGTCTGCCATATTCCTGGCGGCATACGAATGAAGTTCGCGACCTGGTCTGTCGACGGAGGATTCGGGGGAGATTCCAGGATGCTTGCATACACTTGCAGTTGTGTTGGAGTGATTAGCAGTGATGGTGCAGCGTCAAGTATTCATAACGTCTGCCCAGAAGGAGTTTCGATTCCGAGTGGCCGGTTTTCGGAAGGAGCAATCGGATTCCTCTTTGAAGATCTTAATCTTGCTTTCCATGTCGTCCCAGCCTTCGCTATCACTAAAGTCGTGCGAAGATGCGATGGTGTAGYACGTCGAGCCTGCCTGYGAGCCCGTGAAGAGGCTCCTTGTGGTCGAAGAGCATGTGGAAGGTCTGGAGCAGGTGGTGTCTGCTTCACTGCTGGTCGCCAGCGCATCTTCAGCCAGTCTGCTCTGGATGACCCGCCAGAGCATCCAACGGATGACCCAATTCCCGTTGCTGCCACCGACAATGTCGTAGATGCCTCTGGTCTGCTTGGACGATCCTTCGTAAATCTTTTCAACTTCTCGCTGGAATGCAGATTCGGTGATTTGCAAGAGATTGTACGGAGGCACAACGTGGGGATTCCCGACCAGCTCTGGCTGCAATGAATTTCTCGTACTAAACAGTCTGTTCATACCGTCCCAGGCTTCGGCCTGATGAGATGTTAGCAAAGGATGAAGGCGTGAAGTCAGGGTATCGTACCTTCATCTTCCGGTAGATGAGCCGGTGGCGGTACATGTTTTCCTGAAGACCGATATGTAGGAAGAAGTTTGTCCTCGTGTCATCCGGGCTGAGAGACACTCCAGTTGGGCTGAGAAAGATAAAGTCATCCAGACTGAGGTGATCGCACAGGCGCGACTTTTGCGTCCAGAAAGATGATCGATCCATGTGCGACTGGTTCGAATGGGCGGTCGCTGTGGGCCGCCGCTATATCAGAAGATCGTATGGGTGTATGCACTCTCAGTAAGATGGCATGCCGTGCTATTGATCGGATGGAACCAGTATGCTGTGCTTCGGCCTAGCAGGGGCAAGGTGTTGGAAGAGTGCTGCGATTGTCTGTTACGAAGGAGAATACCTAGTAGACAGAATAGGACAGTGGATCGAGGATGGAAGCTCCAACTTCTTCTTGACTTTGGTAGATGAGGTGCTACTGCAGCGACCCGCGCCGGCCAGGAGTCGTAGCCCTGGAATGCTCAAGCATGCGCATGATAGAGTGGCTCGAGAGTGGGTGGCAGCTGCATCCGGGAGAACCAAAGAGTGGAAGCCACTGAGAAGGAGGGAATCCCTCGATGCTCGGCCAGAGCGGCGGTTCTCGCTGCTTTAGCCTGGGCCTCCCATGGTTCGCTAGTTACGGCCGACCAACCCCAGCTGGTTGGTTTTTCGGCGCCGTGATCCATCACGGATGCCACTCGTCGGAACGGCCAACCGTCTCCATCCCAGAGGGAGTGAGCCGAGTTCCCGACCCCAGCTCTGAGTGGTCGATCTCAAAGACAATCGTGCGCCATCGATGCTTTGTTCGCAATTCAGCAAAAAGACTGCCAATCAGCGTTTACCCAGCCTTTTCGCCTTTTTTTTTTTCAACAGTACGTAAATGGTCAAAGGATTATCCCTCAAGCGCCACAACACCCACCCCAAGCAATCGATTTGAGATGGGCGCACTCTAACATGCTTTGTGTGACTCGTGCCGTCGTGTGCTACGTGTATATCCACCTTTCGAATGACGGATCCTACCAAGGCGAGTCTCGAGTTGCGGCTGACGCGCATCTGCAGGTTCTCCATGCGATCGTACGGATCCACGATCAAGGGGGCCAGTTTACAGTAAGCTTTCAAGAAAAGGTTGCTGCGGGAGAAGTCTACACAACGTGATGGCAGGGGTGGGAGCACTCCTCGGCTTCGGCCTTGTAATTAATTGTTAACGGCTTGCGTACATTAGCGTCTTCGCCCCGAAGTTCCCTCGAATGGGCAGTCGATGTGGCTGCGCTGACTTGCATTGCACATCATGCAATTCGGGATCACGTTGTAGGTCATTGCTGCGGCCGACCGAGCATACATACCGTTGATCCAACGAAATTGGTCCCATCATCGGTGTTTTCGTGGTGTCAACCGTTGTAAGCTGACGTCCCTCAGTGAGTCCTATCTCGCTGCACTCGCCAATGCGAGACTGCGTCGTTGGTATCGTCATGAGGACAGGAATGTGGAGGGGAGACGACGAATTATCCAGAGGCCAAACCCGAATGGAGAATCGCCAATAGCCTTTGCCTCGCTGTGCCCTTGACTCGTTCACGCCCACGTCGCTCGGCTGCAAGCATGAGGCACCCCCGACCACGGGAGCATTTTGACTGCTCGGGACTTGCAAGGCCATGTACTTCGTAAGGAGACGAGGTTTGATGATGCCCAATGCTGGCCCCAAGTTCATGGTCGTGTCAGGTGGACGAGAAGACAGCGTCACATCGACGTACCCGACCAACACCCCAGAACGTCTAGATGCATCTCCGACTTTTCCTCCACAATAGTGAGGAAACCCCACGCCAGCCACATTTGAGGCACGCAGCTGCGTTCGGCTGCTTCGGTTGCCTCTTTGGTGGTGGTGGTCGTTGTTGACGCAATGCTGGCACTACTAACTATCCTGCACCACCTCTTCGGACGTGGGCCGCGAAAGTACCAAGCTGCAGGCAATGTATCGCAAAGCTTGGAACAAATTTTATCGAGACGTTATGCTCAAGATGAGTCCGAACTTCGATCTGCTGCATTGCTGCTCCCGTTCTCTTGCTCGAGTGTTGTGACTGTCGCCGCCGTCCCTCTCTGAGCTCTGAAAATTTCAGAAATCGTGGACATGGCGGTAATATCAGACCAAGGAAGACAAAAAGCGATCCAATATGATCCAGCGTCAATCTTCTTGTACCAGCATCATTACAGTCAAGGTTGGCCAGCTCGAACTGCCGCAAATCATCGGTCCAAGCGGTGACTTCCTGCGAATCTTCACGGGAGTGGTATAGCATTTCGCTAGGATGCAAGAACACAGTCGCCAAAAACTCCGGAACATGGACCACAGGACGGAGCTCCGGAATCTTGACAGGGCATGAAACTAGAAATGAGCCATCAGCTTCTGCAGGGGCAGGATCCGGCGACCTCACCTACTTACTTTCAGCATCGGGAATGCTGGTTGATGAGCGCCATTCCATCAAAACGCATGCGATGGGACATTCCACCAGCCGAGGAACGACCAAGCATGGAAGAATCTTCAATATAGACATCTTCTCGGCAATAATCGAAGTCTCCTGTGTTCGCCTGTGGGTCCATTCTACGCGAAACCGCTACGCGAAGCCGCTACTCGTGCACGCACTGTACACGATAGAAGAAGCACGGAGGCAATGCTACGAACACAGCGAAACGAGTCGTGAATCACCACCCCTTTGGACCCAATCAGTTCGATGTCCTTGATATGCAATGCCCCATGTCCGGCTCCGGCTCTGGACTACTCCATCCGCGACACAGGTGTCAAATCTACAATGTCAAAGACACGAAATCCAAACCAGTGTCTCATGTTAATGGCACCTATTTCATGGACTGCACCTGGCCGCTTTGTACAACAACATCAATGCGTAAAGGAAGGGGATCCACTGCTACTGCCGAAGGGGCTGCAGGAACTGCAATATAAGTATGTACGTAGAATATGCTTGATCGCTGTCCTTACCACAAATTTCATTCCTTTCAAATTCTCAAAACATGCAGTACTCTGCTTCCGCTCTCTTTTTTCTGGCGCTGGTCGCTCCAATTCTTTCAGCCGCAGTTTCCGGCAGCCCTGAGGGATTCGCTTCGGGCACCACAGGCGGTGCTGGCGGCTCAACTGTCACGCCTTCTACCACAGACGAACTTGTTTCATACTTGGAGTCCAACGAGGCTTTGACAATCGTTTTAACCAAGACTTTTGATTTCACCGGCACCGAAGGTAGTACCACGGAAAACGGGTGCGCACCGTGGGGTACTGGATCAGGTTGTCAGCTTGCCATTAACAAGGATAACTGGTGCGCGAACTACCAAAGTGGCGCGGGATCCGTGAGCGTTACATACGACAAGGCTGCCAGCACGCCTATCAATGTAGGCAGCGATAAGACGTTGATCGGTGAGGGATCCGCTGGTGTCATCAAGGGGAAGGGGCTCAGCTTGAGTGGAGGCGTCAGCAACGTTATCATTCAGGTATGCTCGACCTCTCCATATCTTACTGCAACACACACTGACTTTTGGCAGAACGTAGCGATCACAGAGCTCAACCCAGAGTATGTGTGGGGTGGCGATGCCATCACCCTCAATGGATGCTCAAACGTCTGGATCGACCATGTAACCACATCTCTCATTGGTAGAATGCACATTGTAGCAGGCTATGAAACAAACACTGCCGTCACCATCTCGAATTGCGAAATCAACGGCGAGACCAGCTGGAGTGCTTCCTGCGATGGGCACCACTATTGGGCCCTCTATTTCACAGGCACCAATGACCAGATCACCTTCAAGGGTAACTACATCCACCACACCTCTGGACGATCGCCCAAGGTTGACAAGGGCACCCTCATCCACATGGTCAACAACTACTGGGACGAGAACTCTGGCCATGCCTTTGAGGGCGAGAATGCATATGTTCTGCTCGAGGGGTCGACTTTCGACAACGTTCAGGCTTGCACGGCTGATTACACTGCTTCCACCTTTGCTCCTTCTAGTGTTTCGAGTTCGTGTTCCAGTGGGTTGGGTAGAAGCTGCGCCGCAAACTCCTTTGTAAACTCTGGAGCCGCGGTCAGCGGTTCGGACTCCAGTGTCTTGAGCAAGATGAAGGGGCTCAAGATTGCTGATGCGGACGCTGATGCGAGTGGAGTACCTTCTAGCGCTGGAGTTGGAAAAGTCTCGTCGTCGAGGAATGCGACAAGGAGAGCAGTATCGTCTAGATTCTTCCGGGTATGAGAACTCCGCCAGAGCACATATTCAGATGCAGGATGTCTAAAGTTCAAGGACTYGTTGTACTGTCCTGAGATCATAGTGTTTTTGATAAACAGATCGCCAGATGCAAGCCAGCTTCGTTGATAGTCACCTCAGATGATATATACTGCATCAAAATTTCGACTTCTACCGTGCCTAAAAGACTCATGAATGCTGATGTCGACGAGGTCAGGCTCTTTGTCTGCAGTGATGATATGATGGTCAACCAAGGTCAGAGTGAGAGTGTTGATGGAGATGGAGGAGAACAAGGCCACGGTCGATGCGAGTCATGCTTGCCGGGATTGAACCACACATGCATGACTGGTGCTTTCACTTTTCACACACGCACCACCTCCAATCTCTCTTCGCTTTCTGGAGTATGGGTCAACCCTGAGCCGTAAGGACAAATTGTAGAAAAGTGTCCGAGGGATATGAAGCACAAGCACAAGCACACGGAAAGTTCTGCCTTCCTCCCTTCGTCGCTATCATTTCTCTCAAGTTCACGAGACAAGTGCAGAGCGCTGATCAGTAGATGGATGGGTCAATCGTCATCGCTCCCAGACGCGTCCACCGGCAAACCTCACCCTTCAAGACCATATTGATGAGGCACTAGCCGTGACGACTTTTCTACATCCACAAGGAATGAATAACCCTAACCAGATGAACGAGACCTAAAGAGATGCATCTACTCCTCCTTTACGCTGCAGCAGCTGCCATCTTTGCCGAGCGGGTAGCAGCAGAAGACGGCAATAAAGCATGGCTACGATATGCTCGTCTCCCAAGCGCACAGCAATATCACGACTTTCTACCAGACGTGATCTCTGTGCTGAATCGCTCAGAGGCTAGTCCTGTCTTCACTGCCGGCCAAGAATTACAGATGGCTCTTCAGGGTGTCTTTGGCTGGTCTTGCCATATTTTCTACGAGGATGGAGATTTGTCTGCTTTCCCGAATGGCTCTGTGGTTGTTGTGGGGACTGTTGAGGAGTATAGGAGAGTTTATGGAGATGTTGATGTTGGGGGGCTTTGGGGGGGATGGGTTTTGGGTTGATATGAGTGGTGGGTTTACGAAGATTCTGGTGAGTTTCCTCGGTTTTTATGTTTGCTGCTTTGGTCGCGATTTCTTTTACGCCTTATATCCCTAAATGGATTGTATCCTTGTTTGGAGGACCGCTGTGCTCATGGGGTGATTTCTAGCCGCTTGTAATTTTGCTATCGTATCGRGACGCTTGGAAAGATTGTTATAAAGGACTTCCAAGATCGTATCATTGCTGAACACCTGGCATCTTGATTACTGCACCTTATGAATGTACATTAGACTACGACGCGATTGCTAACAAGGCGCTCGTAGGCTGACAATGAGCGCGGCGTTCTGTATGGCGCCTTTGAGTACATATCGATGCTAGCACAAGGCGACTTGTCAGAACAAAAGTATGTTACCAACCCTGCTGTTGAGCTTCGCTGGGCAAATCAATGGGACAACATGGTACGTTTGTCCCCCAAGCACTCTCCGCGTCACAGCAATTGACCAGTCCCAGGACGGCAGCATTGAAAGAGGCTACGCAGGCCGTAGCATCTTTTTCGCAGACGGTGYTGTCGTACAAAATCTAACCCGAGCCGCTCAATTCGCCCGACTCATGGCTTCCATTCGCTCGCATCAACACCATCGTGGTGAACAACGTCAATGCTGATGCAAGAACTATCAGTCCAGATAATCTCGATGGATTGGCTCGGATAGCGGACGTCTTTAGACCATATGGAGTGAAGTTGGCAATCTCATTATATTTTAGCAGTCCTACGAAGTCTGTGCCCGGACGACCAACCTTGGGAACATTCGACCCTTTGGATAAAGGGGTGATTGCCTGGTGGCAGGATGTCGCGGACGATATCTATCGGAGGATTCCTGATATGGCTGGTTATCTCGTCAAGGCCAATTCGGAGGTATGCCATTCTGACCATGCAACCGTCATGTATGAGAAGCYGATGATTTTCCTACTTTCAGGGACAACCTGGACCGAATGACTACGGACGCACTCTATCCGATGGTGCCAACCTCTTCGCGAAGTCTATACAAAAGTACAACGGTGCTGTCATGTTCAGAGCCTTTGTATATGGTCCCGTTGATGAAAGAGACTGGAAAGCCGACCGGGCAACAGCAGCAGTCAATCGATTCAAGCCTCTGGATGGCGAATTCGACGACAATGTCATTATCCAGATCAAATATGGACCACTCGACTTTCAAGTTCGCGAGCCGGTATCGCCTTTGTTTGCAAACCTCCGCCAGGAGAACATGGCGATTGAATTCCAAGTCTCGCCTGAGTATCTTGGACAGGACTGTCATTTGGTTTATCTCCCTCCTTTATGGAGGACGGTGTTGGATTTTGATCTGAGAATTGATGGGAGGGTAACCACCACTATGGACGTGTACACTGGTAAAGTGTTTAATAATACGCTGAATGGTTTCGTTGGCGTTACGAATGTTGGGACCAACATGACTTGGCTGGGCAGTCATATGGCCATGAGCAATATGTATGCCTTTGGGAAGTTGGCCTGGTACGTCCAAAATTTCATAACACTCTCAGTGTCCGCTTTCAAGCGGGAGCATGATTGTGTCCTTGAGAATGATCCTTCTAACTGTAATGTACTTGTAGGAACCCTACTTTAAGCTCCGAAGATATCCTAAACGAGTGGACCAGGCTCACCTTCGGCCTAGACCAACACATCACAGATACCATCTCAGAGATCTCACTGATATCATGGCAAGCATACGAGAACTACAGCGGAAATCTAGGACTAATCACTCTGACAGAAGAGTCACATTTTGGCCCAAACCCACAGCGAGCCGACGACGGAAACACCCTCGGCCTCTTCACACGAGCAGACAAGACCGGCATTGGAATCGACCGCACCTTCAACAACGGATCAGGCTACGCTGCACAGTATCCATCAGAAGTAGCAGCAACTTTCGAAAACCTCGCCACGACTCCCGAGGAACTATTACTATGGTTCCACCACGTCCCCTACTCACATCTCCTCCAATCCGGAAAAAACCATACTCCAGCATATATATGACGCCCATTACGATGGCGCGCAAACTACACAAGCCTTCTTAACTAAATGGCAACAACTGCAAAGTCTAATCGATACCGAAAGATACACATCGCAACTCTTCCGACTAGATTTCCAAACCGGCCATGCGCTTGTCTGGAGAGATTCTATCGTTAATTGGCTGTACACCATCACGGTGTACTGAATGATCCCTGCTGATACAAAACTTAGTGACAGGTATTTCCAGCGCATCCCGGGGCCATGTCACAGTGTACTGCAATGGTTTTATGTCTGCAACTGTCGCTGCTGATCTGAACTGCGCCGCCACGATTGCAACGTCAAATGGCAACAGATTATTGCCAGACCACGCTCCTGAGGCCCTCACCACTAACAAGCCATCTGCCATATCACTATCATGCAAGAAGTCCTCTCGAAAGTGCCAGGCACGAAAACTGTCGTACAGGTCACTTACATGACTGTATCTGCAGGGCGCGATCTTGTCTGCATGGCATCCGACTCTTGCGAAGTCAGCTAGGCCAGCTCGGATCAGACTCCGTCAGGTCCTGCGGCAGCAGATCAGAATGAATGAGGGCTAACTTATCCGTGCCATATTTGCCGCTCGTACACCAAGGCGTTGATGTCGACACGGATAGTACAGGCACACGCGGGGTCCAAAGGTTGAGACAATTGCTTTCATCTGGAAATGATTTCGCAGATCGGACAGTGTCCTGATGGGAAGATGGTATGCAAGAACTCAGTCTTCACGCGCTCCAATAGACGTGCGTTCCCATCTATGCCACCTCACTGTCTCTGGTTATAATTCTTGTGCAGTAGTCGACCATCCCGTGGAAACGCTTGACGTAGAGCGTGGTATCCATCGTCTCGTGAACTGCATCTGGGTCAATTCAGATACGCATGACCATATACTGGCAGGTTGTAGAGGCGATTGTAATGCTGCATAGCCGCAGAGAGTCGGCGTGCTGATTCCTCTTCTACACGGACGGACTGGCTCATGGCGGCCAAAGGATGCCATCGCTTTAAGATGAACATGGTTGGAAGAACGGGATGAGTTTCTCGACAATCTGCGGCCCTCAAGATGACGACGATAGTCTTGGTACCTTTGTAGGTGATGTCGGAAGTGACTACTGTAACTTGATGGATGGAATAGTGGAAGCGATGACCACGTGGAGTCCGTGCAGACTCGGGAAATTGCACCGACATGGTGGACTTCACTCTCATCCCTCCCGCTTCACGCTTGTCAATGTCTCGCCATCCTCACTCACTTCAACGGCAACTGGATGGAGGCTTGCGGTAGTGTGCCCGCTTCGAGGCCACCGGACGAAGCCATGAGTGAGTCGGCTGGCAGCTTCGAATTCTCTGCCTCCTTACAGCGAGACGAGTGTAATCCTGCAAGTAACCGCCATGTCTGCGGCAGGTATTCTGTAGCAAGCGCTGAATAGATGACACGCTACAACGGCGCCTGGTGGGACAGAATAATTCCCAATCGAATGCCCCAAGCAGCTCCAGGCGCCGTGCAGCTGGCGACACATCATCTCCCTTTCAGATCTTGGTACGACGATCACTTCTCAGGCACATCCCCAGAAAGTCATCGCTTCGGCACAGCGTGTTGGCATGTGAAACGAGTTGAAAGACGTACAGACCCCGCCTACCCTGCAGGTCGAAGAGCTTAAGCGGTGAGCCGCCGTCGTCWCCATAGCTCTGGGATAGCATGTGAATGGGCTGATTGGCTGCACGGGCATGCCCACCGAAACGTGCTCGCAGGCATGCATCATGGATGTTGGTCATTTCATGTCATGTTGGCTTCTTGAATTCCTACAAGGCAGCTTCCTGTATGCTCAAATTCAAGGCGACTTGTCACCTTCATCAACAGATTGGACTGCAAACCATCAGTGGCGAAGAGAGAAGGACCTTTGACCAGCGATCAGGCCTCAGAAGTTGGTCTTGCCTACAAACCCTCTATGCGTCACTGGGCCATGACCATGGCTGCTCCTTAGCCTGTTGACCACATCGATGCGAAGAGCTGTGGTATTACTGCGAGGAGAAAACCATCACCCTCCATTGTCATACCAAGGGCGCTTCTGTTTTGTCAGTCGGCGGAGTCGTGGCTGGTCACGTTTTCCAACCGTGTTTGCGTGACAATAGCAAACTTTCCCTATTCGATCTGGCCAAKTGACGCAGGAAGAAAGTGCCATTATTGTTCAATCTTCACTTCAACTTGGACCACCACCCGTTTGCTGTTGTCAAAGTCAGACACTTGACCCGCAACATCCACCAACACACTGCTCGCCACCATGAAGCTTCCTTTCGGTGCCGCGCTGGCCACTTTACTGGCATTTGCAACGACCTCAAAGTTCGCCTCTGCATTCAAACTCGTCGTCAACGACACGGCATCCGTTAGAGATGCATCCACCAACCTCGCCTTTGGAGTACAGTCCTACTATCACAACAACGAGTCCAGTACGCCAGCCACATCGATCGGCACGCTTCCACTCGAGCCGTGGTATTGGTGGCTAGCCGGAGCAATGTGGGGAGGTATGGTGGATCATTGGGCGTACACCGATGACAGCTCCTACAACGCAGTCATTCAGCAGGCCATCATGGCGCAAGTCGGGCCTGACTTCAACTTCATGCCACCGGCCTACTTCGGTTCTCTCGGCAATGATGATCAAGCATTCTGGGCGTTTTCCGCTCTCTCCGCATACGAGTATTCCTTCCCACCACCAGAAGGTCAGGGCGAGGATATCTGGCTCGACCTCGCAGTGGCCGTTTTCAACACTCAAGTCCCACGTTGGGACACCGCGAAATGTGGCGGCGGCCTTAAATGGCAAGTGTTTGAGTCAAACAAAGGCTACAATTATCGCAACTCAGTCAGCAATGGTGCTTTTCTGCAGATTGCTGCTCGGCTTGCAAGGATCACTGGAAATCAGACTTATGTCGACTGGGCGGGGAAGACGTGGGACTGGATGAACAGCACTGGCTTGATTGGATCAAATTATCAAGTCTACGATGGCACTGACGATTTGATCAATTGTACTGAGATCAATCACATCCAGTGGAGCTACAATCCTGCAATTCTGCTACATGCCAGCGCGACGATGGCTAACTTAACCAATCTCCCCATCTGGCAGTCACGTACTGACGGTCTGCTGACATCGATCTTGAACACCTTCTTCTCTCCATATCCGAATGCCACGAGCATGTAAGTGATGCTTGTACGTGGGTAATTGCGTCAACCCGCTAACAATCATTCAGTATGTACGAGCCAGCCTGCGAGCCCTCAGGTAAATCCTCCACCACCATATGCGACAAAACAATGAGATGCTAACCATTCACAGATACCTGCAACATCGACCAAACGTCCTTCAAAGGCTACCTCTCCCGCTGGATGTCCAAAAGCGCCATCCTCCAACCCTCACTCACCAACGCCGTAACCAAATATCTCAGCGCCTCCGCCCTAGCCATTGCAGCTTCATGCACAGGAGGTGGCAACAACAACACCACCAGCAGCCAAACCTGCGGTCAAAAATGGTATACAGGAAACTATGACGGAGTCCCCGGGGTGGGACAACAACTCTCCGCTTTGGAAACTGTACAAAGTCTCCTCTTACTAAGTGGATCTGCGACGAGAAGTATTCCAAAAACACAGGCCAATGTGGTAATCCAGGTCGTTCCTATGAGGAGTGAGTTCCCACTGACTACTCCCCCGAAAGACATTTCTGCTCCTTCTGCTTCCGGGACTGGTCCTTCCACTGGTTCTGGTGGTTCTGCTTTGTCGTCTTCTGATGGTATGAGTGCTAATGTTTTGAATAATAGAGGGTCGCTAAAGTTGTGCGTGGCTGGGTTGCTTGTTTGCATGGCGATGGCGTTGTCTGGGAGGGGCTTTGGGATCTTGAGATGACGACAGATTTGGGGTTTCTCTTTGCGCATCAGCGGCATGGTTTTGCGAGGAGTATTTCAGTATGTTGATGTGGCGAATGGCATGGAAGATGAGAGAGTCTATCCAGAAGCTGTATGTACTCAGTAGATGAGAGACTAGAAGGGATCGAGGCAATCCCAATCAACACAGACTTTGGGAACACCTTACAAATGCCATTCTCAATGCAATTTCATCATCTGCACGTTGGAAGCATTTCATTTTCATTAATAGTTGTCGTTGATTAACACTCGTTCAGTCATAGAAGCCACTTACTAGCTCATCTAAATGGCACCTAGCACGACTCCCGCTACAACCGCCGCCACTCCCCATGCCTCTACTCCCCATCTCTCTCCCGCAGCACCGGCTACAACAACCCCATCACTCATATCCGCTGGCGAACTCGAAGACGGGCCTCCCACAGCGGAAGTCAAAGTGGAAGTCACAGGTCCATTGTCCGATTGCGTGACGAGCGTCACACTAGTCATAGTCTCCGGCGTAGCACCTCCGGTTGATGAAGGCACAGTAGTTGCCATTCCACTGCTTCCTGAAGACGAAGTCGTGACGCTGGTCATCAGCGTCAAAGAATTGAGATTCGGAACATCGCTTGCGCCACCTCTCGTGAGTTCCGTCGTAGTCGCACTCAAAGTACTGGTCACGCTTGCAACGTTCCCAGCTGTCAAATCCGTCGAATTACACATAATCGAGCCCACCCGCACGGTATTTGTCGACAATCTGCTCGGTGTTTCAYTCGTGAAGGGAAGGCCTCCCATGCCGGTAAGATTTCCATTGCGGTAGGGATAGCAGGTTATGCTGGGGAAATCCACATCTCCACTGCTGYCGATGAGATAGAGGGTTGAGACTGTGTTCAGAGCGGGGTTGGTGTATTGTGTGGAGAGTGGTATGGAGAGGGTCGTGTTTGTAAGTCCGTTGCCTGCGCCGCCGTGTGAGGCTTCGACTGTGATGATTGCGATGGCGGGTGTCTGAGCGTTGGCGAGGCTGGCCAAGGCGGTTGCCACCAGCAGATTTTTGAGCTTCATTTTTGGGTGAGATGTGAGTGGGACGGTGATGAAGATGGGTAGAGGGAGAATGGAAGGGTGGGAGTTGTGCTTATGCTTATGTTTGCTGCTGTGGATGACTTTTTTGGTTGCTGCGTGACTGGGTGGAATGTTGTTTGTGAAGGTGTAACTTGAGGGGGCAGAATTGGATGGACAAGGGAGATGGAAGTCGTTGGGTTTGTCTTGCCTTTGATACCAACCGTCCATCGGTGCTCTCCAGCCTCGTCGACGACTTTCCCGGCCATGTCGTCAGCGGTGTCACGAAGATAAGATAAGCCGAGCTGCAAGGAAGAAGGAAAGGTCGAGGTGGAACATTGAAGCGCGGGCTAAAAATACGGTAGGTGCGCATTGTCAGGAACGATGGGCGTAGAGTGAGTGGTGCGGAGATGATCCTCATGCTCCCCCTCCAGCCAACTCCTTTCCTCTGCAGTCCTCTCCCTTGGATGCAACACGACATCTGTGGTCGTGGCTGGAAGAAGTGAGTCGGAGACCTTCAGGAATCAGAAGCCTGTCCGAATCGATTTGCGGCAGACCATCTCAACCAACTTGACCATCTTGAGTCTTGACCACCTGGTGCAAGCAGCCGTCATGCAGCAACTACTGTACTTCGTACTTGGTTACGAAGAGACTGACTGTGCCACTGATTCGATCGGTACCTCTTACGTGCCCAAAATCATTGATAATAATCATCAGCACCGTCAAACGCATCCCTTTGCAGGTTGCACGATGAATCCGAGGAGAATGCGAGTTGCGGCAACGAGCGGACACTTACGATCGCAGCTAATCAAACAGTTGTCCGACGAACCCTATTGCGAAGAAAGCCCACGACAGTGCAAGACCGGTGCGTAAAACCCATGCCTAGAGCGTCGCCTGCAAGGGCTCTAATTTTTACACGGACTCGTCATTGTTGAATGCAGGACTACTCCAGGCCTGATTGCAGCCCTCGACACGGTTCCGCTCACATTCGCCTGGCCGGGTATATATCATTGATCGATTGTGCGGGCTAGCGCATCTTGCTGCATGGCCACCGACAGGCCTTTGCTGTGTCTTCCTTGCCATTTGTTTGTGCGCCAAGTCATACGAGCAAGACGCCGTCGAGACTCGAGACTCGAGAAGGATCGCGGTTGCTAGGTATCGTGCCATCGGTCTACTGTACAGAAATCGCCGACTTTGACATCATCACATCTGCCATTTGCAATCACAATTGTTGAGGTATATCCTCGCAGCGTTTCGGATTTGATTCTTAAAACGGATGGTCGTTTCGGTGAAACCTTGGACATTTAACGTGTTCGCGTGGCAACTTCAAGCCCTCTGTGGGGTACCCGCACCTTCCCTGGGCTCCACACCTGATGCTCCACTCCACTCCATGCACTAAGGCACACCTCTTGCATACCGGCCACGCCCGGCCTCCGCTCTTCGTCAATGTCATCTCGCACCCTCCTCCGCGCCCCGACATTCCAATCGGGAGCAAGTGGAAGCAAGTCAAGTGCAGGACATCTCATACTGTACAAGATAAGCTGCATGAACAGAAAGGCCTCTCCGCATCATTCAACGCTAAATCCGCAACACGAGATCCCTACGAGAGGTGACGTCAAACGGCAAGGCGAAACAGGACACTCCTTACAACATGAATCAATAATCATAGTCCAGGTGGGCGCTGTCAGAGTATTAGGAGTTCATCTGGCTGGATTCACCCTGCACTGACGAATGTCTAAATCTAAACCTGTAGAACGGAGGCTGACGCACCCCAGCGGACCATGCTTTGCAATGAGAGTATCTACTAATAACCACCACCACCACGGAAGGACACCCCGTCTTCTGCAAATCTTTCTTGTTTGTTGTCTGTCTTTTAGCCGTCTATTTCTCGCTTCTGCTTCGATCCATCTTCAATTCTTAGCGTACCGCCACTCTTATGCGCCCCATTCTGATCCCTGTCACCGAAAAATTCCCCTCAAAGGCACTCTACGTTGTGGAGCTACGTACGATCAAGTGACCGCACCCCAAGTTGAGCGGGACCAGTTCACTCGACCTTCTCCACACACCTCCACACAGTCAAGGCCGACCGACAGTAGCGCTGGTCCTACTGGCTTCGTTCCGCCCGCCGGCCTCCAGAGTCGTTCTTTAGCTGGGCCTAAGTCTATCCGGCACTGACGGACGGGATCATTGGCGGATGTGTGCTGGCATACATAAATCGACCTTTCCCCTCGTGCTTGTGTGAAGCGTTACTTGTACTATAGAGCTTAGCCATGAGGTCCCTCATTCAATACGCCGGCCTGTTGGGTCTCGTCTCTGGTGCACGATTGCCAATCCGGCAAACACCACCTTCATATACACCTCCTCCTCCACCGTCATACTCACCCGCACCACCTTCATATCCATCGCACCCACCTACGGTGACCGTCAAGAATGGAACCATCCAAGGACTGCACAGTTCAGACTACAACCAGGACTACTTCCTCGGAATTCCATTCGCACAACCTCCTGTTGATGGCCTGCGTTTCCGCAACCCACAGAGCATAAACACTACCTTTGGAGAGACGTTTGAAGCTACTGAATACGCTCCTACATGCTTCGGATACGGTGTAAGTCGACTCTCTTCATCATGACTCGGCCTAGTGAATCACAACTGACATATTTTTCGAACAGGGCGATCAAATCGGCTATCCGCAGTCAGAAGACTGCTTATACCTCAACGTTGTTCGTCCATCTGGTTATGAGGATCAAGAGCTTCCAGTCGCTGTGTGGATCCACGGCGGTGGCCTGTACCAAGGTTCATCTCAAGACAAGCGGTACAACCTCACTTTCATCGTGGAGAACAGTGTGAAGATTGGAAAACCGATTATCGGAGTGAGCATTGGTTATCGATTGGCTGTCTGGGGTTTCCTTCAATCTGCTGAGGTATGTTCGCCGAGTGTTCTGACCTTGCAATTTGAATGCTGATGTGAATTTCAGATCTCCGCAGCTGGTCAAACAAACATGGGACTTCGCGATCAACGTCTCGCTTTCCACTGGATTAATGAGAACATCAAAGCTTTCGGCGGAGACAAGGACAAAGTGACCATCTGGGGAGAGTCTGCCGGTGCAGCTTCAGTCGGCTGGCATATCACCGCCTACAATGGACGTGACGATGGTTTGTTCCGAGCAGGTATCATGCAGAGTGGCAACCCCGTCAACTACGGAGGCTACTACAACGTCTCGCACTTTCAGCCAAGATACGACGCTCTAGTTAGCGCAGTCGGATGTAACGGAACAGACTCACTCGAGTGCATGAGGAGTTTGCCAGTGGAGGTCTTCACAAAGGCAATCAACGCGACGCCAAGCCTGGCTCAAGGATGTAAGTCGTCTCCCGATCCCTAATCCTACCACAGCAAACTAACAAAAACTCCCCAAGACAACCCAATCATCGACGGCGACTTCATCCAACGACCCGCAAGCCATCAACTCGCCGACGGCTCCTTCGTCCACATTCCCATCATCGACGGCACAAACACAGACGAAGGCACATCTTTCGGTCCCTCGGTCAACTCCACCGAACAATTCTTCGCCTGGCTCACAAACAACACCGCTTCCAACAGCCTCTACCTGACCCCGGAACTCGCACAAGAAGTCCTAGAAGTATACCCCAACATTCCCTCCTACTGGATCCCCGAAGCTACCGAAGCAGCCCCCATCACCAATACTTCGACCGAGCAGCTGAGGAGAGCAGCGGCTTATGGAGGTGATGTTAGTATGAATGCCAATCGCCKAGGCGCGTGTGAGGCGTGGGCGAGGGAGGGGTTGGATGCTTATAGTTATCGATTCGATACCATCCCCGCGGGATTGCCAGCTTTTGTGGGATCTACGCATTTCCAAGAGGTCAGATACCCCCTCATTATAACCCCCTTCGATGATGACTGCGTACTGACAACATCGATAGGTTGCATTTGTCTTCGACAACACCGATGGTCTAGGCTATGATGCGGCGCACGGAACCATCAACCCCTTCAACGATGGCCAACAAAGCTACTTTGACCTCGCGGAACTGATGAGCTCGAGCTGGGCAAGCTTCATCCACGACCTAGACCCCAATAACTTCAAAGGAAGATATGCGGGCGCGGACCCTTGGCCCAAGTATTCTTTGGAGGAGCCGAAGAATATGGTTTGGCAGGCTAATGTTACTGAGAAGTTGGGGTATGCCGAGGACGATGTGTATAGGAAGGAGGGTATTAAGTGGATTTTGGAGCATGCGGAGGATTATCGACGATAGATTTTTTTTCTGATGATTGATGATTGGGATTGAGGGTGATGGATTCGTGTATGAATTTGTCGATAACTGTCGAAAGTTCAAAAGTCATCATCTTGAATGAACAGAATCGGAGGCTGGAAATACAACTATTTCAAGTAACTTATTCTCATGATCCCGAACAACCCCCCCCCCAACACTCATTCTCAAACACTACAGACCCATAATAGAAATCCACATCCATCGCAGTCCTCGGCAACAAACTAACAGACCGTAAAGAACAGCGACGTAGCATCGAACGGAGATATCTCATACCTGGTACCTTGTATGACATTCCTCAGCTGAACTAATGCAGCATCTATGCACAGTTAGAGCTAAAGCCACGTGCCGCACTAAGGATGGCAGCAGATCGAAAACCCAATTAAGCAGTTTAGAGTTCGCCTATGTAGTGATACTTGCATAAGGTACCAGAACCACATCTTCCGAGCCTCGGACGTTACTCCGTAGTTTCCTTCCAGGCTGCTGTTATATCTCGGGTTTACTTTGAGAAAAGTAGTAAGACTTATTGGAAGGGCATTTTGGGATGGACACGGCTGGGAGTTGTCTCTAATATCGGTTCCTTCCATCATGTGTGATGATGATGCATGAAAGCACGACTTACTTCCAACTAAGAAACCACACACCTCCCCCCCCTCAACCTCCATCAACTCCCTCTCATCCCTAAGCTCATCATCCGTCCGTCGAATCTCCACTCCATCAAACCACCCCTCATCCAACTCCAAACACAAAAATCTCTCCCTAGAAACCTCATCATCCCACACAGGATCCATCTTCTTAAGAACCCTCACAGGTTTCCGATACCCCTCACCAGCAACAACCCAAACCCTCTTGATCTCTCCCCCAACAACTTCATCATCAACACTCTCCACAGGCCCTCCAAACCCCAACATCAACCGCGTCACCTCCTCGGACTGGGAATCGATGGCATACCAAATCGGACTCGGCCCATTAGCGAATTTCCCACTTCCAAGATGAATATCAGCTGCATAGTCCCGGATTAAAAGAGTAATCATCTCCGAATGACCAGCCATAACAGCGACATGAAGCGCGCTGATTTTCTGCTCCTTTTCCAGAAAATTGACATTTGCGGAGAAAGAAGAATCTAGGAGAAGGGTTGTTGTTTCGAGGGCGTTGGTTTGTGCGGCGTCTAAGGGGAGGAGGGTGCTGACGATATCCCTGAATGTCTCTTCTCCTTTAGGGATATGGTCTTTGATGAAGTTGAGCAGAAGGGAGACTGTTTGGGTGAGATTTGCTGCTGCTGCTGCTCGGCCTAAGGAATTCTTKAAAGCTGGCAAAATCTGCTGCTCGGACTGGATCATTTCGTGTGGGAGGAAGGATAGGAGGAATTTTAGGATTTCGAGATTTCCGCCTGATCCGGCTTGGATTATACATTCCATAATCGCCTCCCGCTGTTCCTCACTTAGTAACTCCAACCAGGAAGTTGAATCATCTACGATGACATTCGAATCCGGAAATGCAGCTTTCTGTTTAATCAGCTCAAAGGACTCGAATTGCCCATAACATGCCGCTGCTTTCAAAGCAGCAACGCTCCAACCACAAGGTTGTTCCAGTAGTAATTTTGTGATTTCCACATCGCGACCAGCACCGAATTCCAAAGCATTCCATGTTCCTTTGCGGGTTTCACGGAGTTTTCGGAACTGCGTTATT
The DNA here is from genome assembly GCF_900074925.1 of Ramularia collo-cygni. Taxonomy (NCBI): domain Eukaryota; kingdom Fungi; phylum Ascomycota; class Dothideomycetes; order Mycosphaerellales; family Mycosphaerellaceae; genus Ramularia; species Ramularia collo-cygni. The sequence goes on along the minus strand of NW_019716277.1, from coordinate 347,338 downwards.
CGCTAGTAACCAGCGGACGATTTCTGTGTGGCCGCCGACTGCTGCGCGCATGAGAGGTGTACCGCCTACTTCATCTCGGGTGTTGATATCTAGGCCGCTTGTTAGGAGGATTTTCGCGCAGGCTATGTTGTTGTTGTTGGCACAGGCTGCGTGGAAGGGGACTATGAATGTTGGATGGTCGAGGGTAGGGGATATGCCGAGTTCGAGGAGATGGGTTATGACTTGCGGATGGTTGTCGACTGCGGCGCGGAACTGGTATGGGGGGTGTGAGTATAAAGGTACGTATAATATTTATCGGACACTATGTTGCTTACCACCATGAGATGGATGCCTTGGTTTGGGAACTCGTCTAGCCACTTTCGTATGCCATTTTTCATCTCATCAAGATCCGTGAGGGCACAAACTTCTTCCATTTTGGTCCTCCGATATTCCGTCACCTCATCATCCCATGCATTTCGACTTCTCGTAGCTAGCTAGCTTGCCACTTTTCTGAATAGCTTTGGCAACCTCGACGTGGCCGGTCTTGGTGGCTTGGTAGAACGAACATATTAGGCGCCAGATGTTCATTTTCCTTTGCGAGAAGATCTGCAAGCATGACCTGCGAGTCCACAGGGACAGCGTAGATTTCCTCTAGGAGTTAGTTGCAGGGCTTGTGCTAGTTGCAATAATTTGTCGGGAGAAGTTGCGAAAAAGGCGGGATTCATAATGGTTTGGCCATTGCGAGGGATACTGGGTTCCAGTTTCAGAGTGTCCATGATGAGGGATGGTATCAAAGTTGCTGTCTGTGATCAAAGTGCAGGGATGGAAGAGTGGAATTAATTATACTTGCAATTGAAGAGGATAGTTGACTAGCTCGATCGAATCCTTCACTAGGCGGAGCTTTGAGAGTTTGCGATTCTGACTGGCTGAATGCCTGGAGGGATCTACACACACATCTGCACCTCTTGCCATGGTGCATGTTCAAAAATAGGCAGGAGGAAGTTACTGCTTGAAAAGGGCGGAGTTGGCCATTCTTACCGTACTAAGCTAAGCCGCACCTTGGATCGTCTCATTTGGAGAACGATGTTGCTCTGCTCTCCTCTTTGTTGATCGGAAGGGATGAGCGAGCGTGGGGAAGCATCGTTTGCGTTCGTTCTCGATCTACTCGCGCAGTCTTGATTGACTTGGCATCTTTCGGCTATCGCAAGTGCTGATGTTTGGGAAAAGAGGAAGATGGAGGAAGTCGGTCGTGAGTGTAGTACCGGTACCTAGGTAGGTAAGTTAGCTCTTCGAGCGTCCGTGCTGAAAGCTTACTCATCTGCCTTCACTTCACATGTTCTCAAAGTCTCCACTTGAGAACTGAGCATGTATGCCTGAGGCTCAAGTAGCCACGTGACTCAGGCAGGACTATATAGCCGAGGAATTTTCCCTCAAGTAAATTCAATAAGAGAATTCATCCATTTTAGAACATCTAGTAGCTAAGAGCTCAAGTCCAGCTCCTTAGCTAGACCTATAGTCTGCCTCGCCCACTTAGGGCTAGTAGGCTGGCTAGTTCGTTCCGTTGCCCTACATAAGACGATTTAGAAAGAAGCCCACTAGCTTAAGAACACGCATCTTAGACATTAACACAGCCCTTAGACCAAAGCGACGAGAACTCTTCCGCTAGACTGCCCCAAGAGTTAGCTTAACGCTAGCGTTACGCTACATACTTCCGCAGCTAGGTAAAAACTCTAACTTAGACCGTACACCCAAGCTAGAGCCCTCGGAAGCGCTTTATAACCATCCTCGGAGCCGTGGTAGCCCGCTCCACCTTATCGAGCAAGGGCTACACTAAGAAAGTCGCCGATATAGCGCTTAGATACGCTATATCCCGCGAGAATCCCTCTTAAGCACATACCACTATAGCTAAGCCAGCGCTAATCGCCTTGGCTTAGCCGAGCATCCTAGAAATGTAATATACTATATCTTGGATAACTATAACAGGCACTTAATACATTACGCACGGTAACCCATTTCCTTCCGCCCCACTTAAAGGTGTCTTAGTAATTCGCCGCTATAGCGCTTAAGAAAAACGCTATACTTATACGAAGTAGGATGCTTTAATTTAAAAGGAAGAGTTATGACCTTTCTCTCTTAAAGCACTACACCATCCTACCTCTATAACACTATCCACCTTTAACCGACTAAGCCATTATAGCAATGGCTAACTTATCTAAGGCAAGAGACGAGGAAGGCTCTCCTCGCCCTTAAGATGCCTCTTAGGCCGAGCAAGCCCCTCCGCTTGTCGTCGTAGGACCCTCGAAGCCTACGCGAAGCTCGCTTAAGCGCGAGTCGTACGACTTCCACTCCTTAGCCGACATAATCGATAACCTTTAGTTGTACTCCTACATCTAAAACCCTCCTTAGGGAGGACAACTTAAGGCTGTGCTAGAGGCCTCAGATGTGGAAGACGCCACCTTTAGGACCTACTTAAGAGCCGTCGCCGCTAGGCTTTAAGAACTTRAAGCCGAAAACGAGCGACTACGCGAACACGATGCACTTGACTAGGGCACTGCTGTCCTACGCGGACTAAGCGACCTAGGGTTAGTGCGGTTCCGTCTTAACGACCCTCCCGCTACTATCTAAGCTAATAGAGGCAATAGGGGTAGTTAAGCACCACTAACCGCCCCGGGATTCCCTAGAGACAGCTCTAATTCAAGCGGATTAGACAATAACGACGGCCTATTAAGGGACCGTCGCCGTGGAGGTTCTAAACCCTCTAAGAGAGCCCCTCGCATTAAAGGGACTATTGGCATCCCAGCTAACTACTATAGGGATGTTAAGGACAATGTAGCTACTCTCTAGGTTTAGGAGCTCAACCGCTACTTGAATAACATAATCACTCTTAACTAGAGGTTCAGACCCTTAGAAGAGGCGCTTATTAGCCTTGTCGGGGGCTTAATAAAGAAGAATGCATTGTCCTAGTAGGAAGATCAGGAAACTAAGTTCAAGCCTCTTATCCACTAAGGAAGCTATACCTTAGAGATAATGCTTAACGGTCTCTAAAGCCACTTCTAGGATCACTACTACTAAGAGAAGCTGTAGAAGGAATTCCGCCGCTTCAAGCAGCTAGGGAGTGTTAACTCCTTCTACTACAAGTTAATAATGGCTTCTAGCCTTCTCCAGCCTAAGCCGGATGATCTTACTATCTGTCAAGCCTTTTACGATGGCTTGAAGCTTAAGATCCGTGTAGAACTCATTCGCCTTAGCTTGACTCCTTAGAAGTCTGTCTTAAAGCCTATCGTAGACCAAGCCTAGCGAACTAATGTAGCTAATATAGAGATTGCGGAGCAACGTAGAGAGCCTCGCTTAGATTAAGCAGGCTTGCGTAATCGCTCTAACCGAGCTGCCCATCGCGCCCTTAGAGGAAAGAAGAGAGCTACCCGTTAGCAGTTAGAGCACCTAAACTCCTTAGACTAACGTGTTAGGCAAGACAACTCACGTAAGCCTACTTCGACCAACTTCTCTCCGAAGTGTTACAACTGCGGAGTAGCTAGCTATGTCTGGTTCAAATGCTCTAAGCAGCTTAAGCTAGAACTTAAGGCCAAGCAACGTAATTAGGAAGCTCGCAATGCATCCAAGTTAAAAAACTAAGTGACGATTCATTAGAGGACAATAAATCGCCCTAGCAATTGTCCTTACTCTCGATGCCTCTTAACGCTCGCTTCGATTGCTTGAATGCTATTAGGACTAATCTTCTCTAAGCCCTAGGCTTGCTAGGGAAGGACACCTAAGTCCCAGCTAAGTTCCTGTTCGACACTGCAGCTTTAGGAATCTACGTCTCTAAGGACATTGCTGCCTAGTTCCCTTAGCATTAAGTGGATCTTCCTGTTAGGTAAGTTAAACTCCCTAACGGCCGCTTAATAGAAAGCTTAACTAGTGTAGAGATTCTATACTAGCTTAGGAACTTTAAGAGTACCCTTATAGCGAGAGTGCTCGACTTAAGAGGACACGACGTGATCTTAGGCCTCTCCTAGTTCCGACAATACAACCCAACTATTAACTTCTAGACTAGCAAGCTGTACTTAAACGTTAGGGGTACTAAATATGTGGTTCCCTGTGGAGCAGCTCTCTACTACTTAACGACGGAGACTATTAACGAAGATATCTGTTCCCTCTAAGAGCTGGAAGAGCTCCTTAAACAGAACTAAGATCTCCCTCTCTTCTTAATGTCTGTAGAAGACATCCGTCCCCCGGACTTAGAGCCCGATAGAAACCTACCCCTTAAGCCTAGAGACGATCCTCCCCCCTTAAGCAAGGAAGCCTCTCTCTAACGGCTTATTAATGCTAACTTGGACCTCTTCCGCTTATTATTGCTAGCTAAGCTGCCTATAAAGAGAGCAACAGAGCACTCTATCGACACAGGCGACTACAAGCTAGTGAATTAACAGCCATACTAACTGTCTTAAGTACAGACAATAGAGCAAGAGAAGCAGGTTAAGGAGCTTCTTATCCGTAGCTTAATCGCTCGCTCCTACTTAGCTTGGGGCAGCCCAGTATTGCTAGTGCCTAAGCTAGGAGGGAAATGGCGAATGTGTGTCGATTATCGGGCCTTAAACAATGCAACTGTTAAGGACCGCTTCCCTCTCCCTCGCATTAACGATTGCTTAAACGCTTTTTAAGGAGCCAGATACTTTAGTAAGATCGACTTAACTTCAGGCTTCTAGCAAATGCGAGTTAAGGAAGAAGACAGACAGAAGACAGCCTTTAAYACTCGTTAAGGTAAATACGAGTACAAGGTAATGCCTTTTAGGCTGTGTAACGCCCCTTTAAGCTTTTAGTCCTTAATAAACGATGTTCTGGCTAACCAGCTATACAAAAGCGTTGTAGTGTACTTGGACGATATTGTCGTGTACTCCAAAACACTTAAGGAACACGAACAGCACTTAAAACAGGTGTTAGATGCCCTTCGGGCCTAGGAGCTCTTTGCATCCCCTAAGAAGTGCTCTATTAGAGTCCAAGAGTTCGAGTTCTGTGGGCATTACGTTTCCTATAACCAAGTGAGACCTATAGAGGACAAGATTGCCTCTATCCGTAATTAGCCAATCCTAAGGAACGCTTAAGAAGTGAGACAGTTCACTAGGCTGGCATCTTTCTACCGCAAGTACATTAGAGACTTCGCAAGGATGGCTACACCATTAAGCGATCTCCTTAAGGAGAGTAACCTCACCCTGCGTGCTAAGAAGAAACGCCTAATTAAGTGGAATGCACAATGCTCCATCTCCTTCGAAGCCCTTAAGAAGGCATTGTGCAGCCACCTAGTGCTAGCACTCCCTGACCTAAGCAAGCCCTTTATTATTAAAACTAATGCAAGTAAGTGGGCTATTAGGGCAGTACTATACTAGCTTAGGGACGATAGGAAACTCCATCCGGTCGCTTTTAACGGTCGCAAGCTCCAAGCAGCAGAACTTAACTACCCTGTCTATAAGAAGGAACTTCTCGCGATTAAGGACGCCTTACGCCGCTGGCACTACTATATTAAGAATGGTCACACCACCCAAGTAATCACAGATCACCACAGCTTGCAATACCTTAAAACCTCTAAGACGCCCACTAAGCGTCTTGCACGATGGATCGAAGAATTCTAAGCATACAACATTAATATTAGGTACCGTAAGGGTAGCGAGGCGATTGTGCCGGATGTAATCTCTCGTCGCCCTAACTTAATAGGAGAAGGGCCAGCCAACTTAGCTAGTAAAGGATCTTCCTAGTAGGGAGATTAATCCCTTAAGGCAGCAGACTTCCTAACTGCCCTACCTTAAGCCTTCCGCCTTAATGCTWCTAGGGGAACTATTATCCGCAAGTTCTCTAAGCGTGAGGTGATTAATGCAGTGATCCTCTTTAAGGAGACAGGCGAAATGCCCGCCGACCCCAAGTTAAGTAAGCTAGTAGCAGACAAGTCGCCTAGCTTAGAACTTAAGGATGGATTGCTATACCACAAAAATGAACTGGGGACTAAGACACTATATGTCGACCCTAAGTTCAGGTGGGATTTCTTGGAGCGTTGCTATAAGGACTATAGCCACTTTAGCATCCCGGGAGTGAACAGCATCCTCCGTGTAAGAGGATGGTAGTAGTCTCTTAAGAGAGATGTCGAGGACTATACAAGGAACTGCCCCTAGTGTTAAGTCACTCGCAAAAAGCCTCGATTAGGGACGGCCGCCCAAGAACCACACTTCCACCAAAACGATCGCACCCTTAAGCCATTTGAACGATAGGCGATCGATGTGGTGGGCCCCCTTCCTATTACTCTTAATAGAAACAAGTACATCATTACAGTAATCGACTATGCCACGGGCTAGCCACTTGCAAGAGCAGTCCCCAATTAAGAGACTAAGACTATTACAAGGTTCGTGCAAGAAGAGATCTATACGAACTTTGGGCCACCTAAAGAAGTCTTAAGCGACAATWGCTTAAATTTCATCTCTAAGGCATTTAATGTACTAATGGATACCCTCTAAGCTAACTACCGCCTCACGACTCTATACTATCCCTAGACTAATAGGAAGGTTGAAGCCTTAAACGGTGTACTTAGACGGATCCTTACTAAGATGTGCTATAGCAAGAGCGTCTATGCATAGGATCTCTACTTGCCTAAAGCACTATATACAAGTCGAATTCGAACTTAATCGAATTCTGGCTTGAGCCCCTTCTTCTTGCTGTTCGGATAGGAACCCCGAATACTTAGAGATTACCTATACCTACGACCTATAGAGCTTAATCCTAACGATGTTACTAAGCGCTACTAAGTGCTCCTTAATGCAAGGAGCCTCGCAGCGGAAAGACTAATTGCAAAAGCATCTCGATCTAAGGCTATTAGCTCTAAGACCTTTATAAACACTAATAGCAAGTTYAAGGAAGGAGACTTTATGCTCGTCGTATATAAGACAAAGACTAAGCTCTAACCCAACTATGTTGGGCTATTTAAGATCCTTAAGCGCAGCTGGCTTAGGACCTACACTCTTAAAAAAGAAGATAGCTTAGTGGTCAAGCATTAAGTGAACGGCGACCGCCTAATTAAGGCACACGCTACTACTAGCTTTAAGGAATGGAACAGAAGATTGCATACTAGCAACACTATTTCACCTAAAGCTGCTAGACTTAAGTTTAACGAGAGCCTTAGCGATGATGTTAAAACCGCCTTAAGCTTCTTAACCCTGGCTTCGATCCCTAAGAAGAAATAGGAGAAGTTGTCTAAGATGACACTTAATCGGTTAGGGGCCCTCAAATTCTTAATAGGGGAGGGCAAACCGCTGGATCTATAGCGTCTTAAAGACATACCACGCTTTAAGAAGCGGCTTAACGAAGCTGCTAAACAAATCCGGAAAAGCAATAGCGAAGTTTCACGCGCAAGTTAAGAGAGCGTAAAGCAAGCAGAAGCTTTACGAGCTGCTCTTAAAAAGAAACGCCATTAGGAGTTAAAAAAGAATCCTCTAAGTTAGCGGCCTGCTATTATGCAGCCTCTAAATCCTACTATAACACCTAGGGAAGATGCCTAAGTCAACCTAGCAGTTAAAAACCTCGTTGCCAGTCTCCCTAAGAGAGCAATAGAGCCAGAACCTGCGGCCTAAGAAGACCTACTATAGGAAACCGACAGCCTAAGTGCCTCCTATAACACTAAAGGCTATCTAACCCAGCCCCCAAACGCTCCCTTAAGCAGAAACTGGATCCCTAGCAATAACCTAAATAACTTAAGAGCTGAGCCTTCTTATCCTATTGCTGTCCTAGCTCCACCCCTAAGGCAGAACAGAAGCCCTAGCGCTGCCCTAAGGAAGGAGCTAGTAGGGGAGGAATTGCCCTTAACGATCCTACGACGAAGAGGGAGACCGCCTAAGGCAACTCCTCTAGCGACTAAGACA
>NW_019716277.1:66818-338676 GCF_900074925.1 Ramularia collo-cygni | reverse complement strand
CCGGAGCGAGCAATCTTAAGAGAGAGGGCAATTGCCTGCTATAATCGTTCCTCCTTATCCTCCTTAGTTAAGTCTAGGATCTTAGCTTCTTAGATGCCCTGTAATAGCTGCTAGCTTGGACTGCTATTCTAAGAAGAACTAGAAGCACCAGACAATCTCGTCTTAGTAGAAGAGATGGAGATAATCGACACCTCTCTACTCCTAGCATTATTAAGCCAACGACGCCGAGATGCCGGAGTAATAGAAGGGCCAGCTTAAGGCTTCTTCTTAGGAGTCTATGTCTTCCTGCTCTTAACTATAGTTTAGTCGGCTAAGTCACACTCCTACTAATAATTGCCCCAGAGACAATTGCCGCAAGCTCCCCACTTAAGTCCTCCGTGACGACACTCCTTAAACGGGCCAATCGTGCGGGTCTTGCGACGGCATCTACAAGCCCGCTTAGGCGCTCCGCCCAGCGCTTAAGAAAAAAGAGAGCCTAAACGCCACTATAGTAAGTGGTTGGGCATGTGGCCGATATTCGTGTTCCATTCGATAGGGCGAAGGTCGTCTAGCTAATATTGGTGCAAGGCCTCGATAATGGCGCCCAGCTTACAGATTTCGTACTTCTTAAGGCGCTCTTATAGCCTAACGCGCCCATTAAGAAGGATTAAGATGAACATCACCTCACGCATCCAAGCATCGGTAATACGCAAGAAGCCTAGGACACCATCTAAGCTTATCGCACTCGGCTCTAAGAGAGCTACTAACCGTGTAAGCAGCCGCTCCGAGGTGGCTGCTAGATTAAAACCGCCTTAACTACGAGGCCGAAAGACTAAGAGACTGTCGTATTGCCCACGAAAGCTTCGGGGGAAGTTCTCTAAGGAGCGGTTTAAGAGGGGATTAAAGGACGATGTCTTATCATTTCCCTAGCGAAGGCTCGCCTCACTTACTTAACCGCCAACTTAATCGAACCCGAACTTCTCGTATTCTGCACGAGTAGCTATCGCCACCGCCGGAATTACGGGCACTAGCTTCCGCTAAACGCTTGCACTACGGCTTGGAGTGCCGTAATCAGGAGATTAAGGACTTAAAGCTTCCTTAATTATCTATAGTTCCCTCTCCTTCCGGAGATCCGCCTTAGAGAGGCTTAGACGCAGCTTAGAAGTTGCCTTACCTAGAGATAAGCCCAGAGTGGCGCCTAAGTTACGAGAGCGTAGAGAGCGCCTTAAGCTTGTAACGATGTCGCTAGTGTTCGCCGTGGGTCGCTTTCCGAGTAATTTCGCGCTTAGGTTGACTAGCGGGTCTTAACCGTCACCCTTCTTGCCCTTGTCGCCGTCGTCGCTCTTCTTGGACCCCTCCGCCTAGCTGCGAGTTACACGCCTGTCGCCTATAGCTTCTTAATGTGTGCAGCTGGTATAAGAGAAGACGTGTGTAATAGATAGAGGAAGGGGAAGTGTTAATTAAGGGACTTGATTAGGGAAGGGGAAGATAGATGTGGATGTGGATGCGGAGGAGAAGGTTAGTGGATTAAGAGGGCGAGTTGATATATGCCCTAGCAGCTCTTAAGCCGCCGGATATGCGTTACGCCTCGACGCTCCCGTACCCCGTGCACTACTCCCGCTCCGCTACGCTATAACCACTTGCTTAAGCCGAAGTAGCTAATCGCATGTGCTATACACGTGCTGCTCTAAGCCGCTAGCTATATAAAGGATATAGCTTGTAGCAAGGCAGAAGTGAACCCTACGTCTAAACCTTTTACTTAAGCGATAGGGCTCTGTAAAGTGACCTGTAGGGACCCCTTAGGTCTCTTAAGTAACTCCTATAGTTTTAAGGGCAAAACGACTTAGTAGGGGAGGATGTTCTCAAAGTCTCCACTTGAGAACTAAGCATGTATGCCTGAGGCTTAAGTAGCCACGTGACTCAGGYAGGACTATATAGCCGAGGAATTTTCCCTTAAGTAAATTCAATGAGAGAATTCATCCATTTTAGAACACACATTCGTTGACCCCACTTTTTTTACCTTCACCTTCAAGCCAACCCACCACCACTCGACAACCACAACTCAATTCCCACCCCACACACAACGTCACCACCACAACAACAACATCCAACAACCCCTCAACCATGGGTTCCGTCGTCATCCCCCACCTTCCCACCGCATGGCACGTAGACCAAGCCATCATGTCAGAAGAAGACCGCCTCGTAGTGATCCGCTTCGGCCGCGACTGGGATCCCGACTGCATGCGACAAGACGAAGTCCTCTACAAAATCGCCGACCGCGTCAAGAATTTCGCCGTCATCTATCTCTGCGACTTGGATCAAGTCCCCGATTTCAAGCAAATGTACGAACTCTACGACACGTGCACCATCATGTTCTTCTTTCGCAATAAACACATGATGTGTGATTTCGGAACGGGGAATAATAATAAGCTGAATTGGGTGTTGGAGGATAAGCAGGAGATTATTGATATCTTGGAGACGGTGTACAAGGGTGCGAAGAAGGGGAGGGGTTTGGTTGTGAGTCCTAAGGATTATAGTACGAGGTATCGGTACTGACTGAGGGATGATCCTCTGCTTGGAGGAATGCTGTTCACGAGGTATGGAAAGGAAAGCATGGGCATATGGGTCTCGGTACGCAGGTTCGGATCGTCTGGGAGGATGGCTGGATCTTCTGGCGCATGCTCCGTCACCGGCTATCAGATGCAAGGCTGAGGTCGTGCCTGCCTGGAACGAGCATGCACCACGCGCATGCCATTACGATTTACTACGACCGGCCCAAAGATCAAATATGACAATGAGCGAAGGAGTCCTAATGGTTGGTCTCCCAAATTGACATGATCTTTACTTTACAAACAAGTTGCTGATATCAAATCACTTTCAAGACCTTCATCCCAGAAATTGAAACATCAAGGTAGGTGCATCAAAAAGTGTCCCAAAGCTTAACCCAATTCCAGAGTACGACTCACTCATGATGGTTATAATGAGTCTGACTGAAAAGAAGATGGAATGTGCAGCGACCATCTTCTCTTCAGTCAACATCAAGAAACCATCTCTGGTCTCGGACCGAGCAAGCCAGCTTTGGCTGCCGCTGTGATCTTCGAACGTGCCTCACGCGCGTGTCGTCCACATCGCACTCTTGTTCAGCAGGCTCCTCTTCTTCCGGCAGGTTCACCATCTCTTGCTTCACTGCTCTTAGTTCGTCGTTTGGTACTTCTTCTTTGACCTGCTCCTCCCAGTATAAGTACTCCTCTTTCGCACCATCTTCTTCCACACTTTCCGCTTTCGCGCTATCCACCGTCTCATTGTTTCCAGTCTCGCATCCTCCTCCCAAACCATCGTATCCCGCCAAAGCTCTCCTCAAAGCCATAAAATCCCCTTTCCGCTCTACCCAAATCCTCTCTCCATTCCTCAGAGCTTTCAAAGTCTCCCTATGCGCCACGGAAATCGGGGACGAGCTTCCCTCACCGCCCTTCTCAAATCCCCAGACATGTTCTCGACAAACTTGACAATGATAATCCTCCCCCGAAATATCTTGAAAAATGAAACCCATACAGAGTGTATGTTGCCAACCGTGACAATCGACGCATTGAATGGAGAGAATCGTAGCAGAGTCAATGGGTAGATTTGAAGTTCCGCAGATGCAGGAGGAGGAGGAGGAGGTCGTCAGCTCGATGCCTTCCTTTTGATGCGTGGGTGTAGATGCTGGAGTTGGGGGGTAGTGGGGAGAGGCATTTTTGAGAGGGATTTGTTAGGGGGAATGGGGTTTGGGATGGGATTTGTAGCTGCGTGGTGAGTCTTTGAGCGGCGTGGTATGGACGAGTAGGATGTGGATTGTGCTGGAATGGCGATAGGGACGGATGAGTTGCTTTCTTTTCATGACTACAGCTTGCTGTATCTGATGTGTTACTTGCAGTTGGAAGTAGTAAGATGGGCTTGGAAAATTCCGCTTGCAATTTCCCTTGTGATTCTAGTGTCATGTATCGCAATGAACAGCCTCCCCGTAAGTGTCTTGAAGGAAGTTATGCCAAGATAAGAGCATAATTTCATGTATCCATATGGGACTTCATGTTATTTGCGAAGCTTCCTGGGTGAGGCCAGGCAGATTCCATTTTAACACAGGCTGCAAGGAGGATGCCGCCGACTAGAAGGCATGCCTAATGTTCAAATAGTTGGATGCCGTTCCCAGCGGCAGTATCGAGGACTTGCTGGAAAATGGCGGAAGATTCTTGCTGGGTGTGGGAGTATTTACCTGCGCTGACTATCTCGACCGGCTACAGTCTGCAGTCCTCGCGGTCTTCGATCCATTATTAAGAAACTTGCAGTCGAGGTGTATGTATCTCTACGCTACCCTTGTGCTCCCAAGCCCGCAGTTCTCAAGCGGGAATACTGCACTGGTTTATATGTCACACCACGGCGTTGTGCTCGAGTGTGATTCACATTCTTGAGAACACCTACTAGAGTCCAAAGAGTTGATGTAAATTGCTCATCACTTAGGTTGTCATGAATGTTCAAGCCGAAATAGTATAACGAGCATAAGGTAGGCAGCAATCACTCACTCCATCGCAGCAGCCCTCATTCGCTCCTCCCATTAAGCGCTTATCCCTGAATACCCTCCAAAAACCCATCATAAGCAGCCTTCCGCTCATAATTCTCACCCCAAAGCAAAGCATCCCCCTCGCCGGGAAAGACGCCAGGGATCCAAGAATACTTATCACTTGCGCCCTGCAATTCATTCATTCCCAAGTCAGCATCATCAACATGCAACAAATTTTCGAATGGGGGGGAATAATGTTCAACACTCACCCAAAGAGTCATCCCAATACATTTCTCCACAGCAATACAACTAGCCGCAATCCTCCGAAATGCATCCTTTTGCTCCTGCACCTTGGTCTCCGTACTCGGCAACGTAAACCTCACATCAATTTCCGTATAAATAACATCCACACACAAATCCGTGAAACCCGTCAAAACCCCCTCCAGCGTCTCTTGCGAAGGAATTACTCCACCGCCCGAGGACTCGGTGCCTTCACTGGTGAGATGAGCTTGTAGACCCACCCCATCGATTTGTATTCCGTAGGATTGAATTAATTCCACAATTCGTAGTGCACCTTCGTATTTGGCACTGCCGTATTCGAGGTTATAGTCGTTGTAGAAGAGTGCGGCGTTTGGGTCGACTGCTTTGGTCATTGCGAATGCGAGGGGGATGAAGGCTTCTCCTATTGTGTTGTAGAAGACTGAGGAGCGGTAGGTTCCATCTTCGTTTAGAGCTGCAACACAAAAAGAAAAAAAGATGTCAGTCTGATAGATTTGAACTTGCAAAGTACGAGGATTGGAGTCAACAACAAACCTTCATTAACAACATCCCACTGCTTACACCGTCCCTTATACCTCCCCGCAACCTGCTCAATATGATTCCTCATAACCTCAATCAACGTCTCATTATCAAATCCCCCCTCCTCAWCCCAACTCGGAAGTTGCGAATGCCAAACCAGCGTATGACAATGCACGAAATAATTTCTAGAAGCCGCAAATTCTACATGTTGATCCGCGGCTTCAAAAGTGAAATTATTGCGTGAGGGTTCGATTTCTTCCCATTTTTGCGCATTCTCGGGCGTGAGACTGTTGAAGTCTAGGGGGTTGCTTATGATTGCTGTTTCGGATGTGTCGGGGGGGTTGCGGAGGGTTACTGCTACGCCTAGGAATTGGCGATTGCGGGATTGGAGGGATTTCCAGAGACCTGTTTGTTCTTGTTGTCTCTCTTGTATGTTTCTGTGGGGGGGTTTGTTAGATATTGGGAGGTGTGATGGAGATGGAGATGGAGATGAAGACTTACGGTTGAGGTCTTGCAACAACAGCGTGAGAGGTTAATGCCAAGGAGGCGATTAGGAGGTTTTGAATGTACATGATTTCTCTTTCTCTTTTCTTTTCCTTGAGATTTGGGATTGTTGCTGAATGAATGATGGAATGAATGATCAAGGCTATGAGCACTCAATACACACACAACTTTACCATATCCCATGGGGAAACGCATCTTGATATATAAACCCTACAAACAGCCATGCATCATCTCCCACACCGAGGCAGCCTCTGGTAAAAGTGTGTAGTGTGTAGCGTGTAGTGTGTAGTGAGTGTGTGTGGCTCATTTAGCCTGAACCCCCCCTCTCTACGCAAGAGCTGCCAAGTAGAGTATGTACGTAGTCGTGAGGGGTTGCGGCTTCTTGATCATTGACGATCGATTGATCGTCAATACTATAAGTTAGGTAGAGTAGTAAAGAGGGTGTTCCGAAGCGAAGAGTGTGGTTCCAATCGGCTGTTATGTTTTCATGCATGCTGGGCAGTCTAGGCGTGGAGCCAGCCTTTCAGGCACTTTTCCCTTTTCCCCATCTTTGTTCTATTTCAGCCGGCTTGGGGGACTGCTCCTCCTCACACCCGAGAGTTAACCTCTCCCGTAGTTGTGGTGGTTGTCATGATGTATTGGATTTTCTGGGGACGGGTAAAAAGGAAAATCTGGGGTGAATCTGGGGAACTTACCTTAACCGTGTTTTATAATTTTTGGGGGGAAATTTTGTGTGGAAGTGGAAGGTGGCACGAGGCAGTCTGCTTGAATGACCTCGCTTGTCATTTGTTGTTGTGGATTTGCCGACGTTCAATACTCCTTTCCATCTTTCCATTTCTCGTGCAAATTGATGGAAAAAAAAGATAGACTAGTCACCGCAGTGTTAACAGCGAGGTGCATGTTGTGGTACGATGCGATGATTCGGCAACCGTGAAGCCATGATTCTCGCGCAGAGTCACTTGACGGCACAAGCTCAATTCACGCGGAGGACAATGACGGTCATTTATCAGATATTGAGTGAAAGGTGAATGGTTAATTTGATCATTGATCAATAGTGGCATTGAAGATTACATTAACTCGCTTTCGTTATATCACAACCTTTCCATCGCAGACATCAAACACCAATTTAAAGTGCGAAAGCAGCGGCGGCACCGGCAGCGGCGACGAAAGAGCCAATGACGTTCAAGCTGTTGGCAGCACCAGTGTAGCTGGCAGCAGGAGCGCCAGACTCGGTGCTAGATGGCATGCCCATGGAGGAGGACATGGATGGCATGTCAGTGGCCATGCTAGCTGGCGAGGTGCTCATTGGTGCCATGACGCTGTCGTATGCGTCGCAGGTGGCGTTGGGGGAGAGTGGGCAGTCCTCGGCAGTGCAAATGGACTGGAGCTCGACCTGGTCTTTGGGGATGACACCAGCTGCTGGTGCGCAGCGGTATCCGAAAGTGTCGTTGAGGGCTTTGCCGACAGCAGCGACATCGTCCTCGGTCACACCAAAGCTGGCGGCGGAAAGGCCGACCTGCTGGATGAAGTATCCAACCTCGTTGGCGTCAAGAGCCATGAACTTGTGCACCTTGTACTGGCTTGCATCACCAGCGTAGGCTGGGAAACCGTCGTTGCCGACCATGGTGCAGCCGAGAAGGCCACCGAAGTAGGAGTACAGGTGGGTGAGGAGCATGTACTGRGCGGAGTCGGTGCCGTTGGCTGGCTTGTTCATCATGAGAGGGGCCGCACCACCGTCGTCGAGGAAGTTGACGGACTTGGCGGAGCCTCCAGCGTTGGTGGATGCCAACGAACCGTCAAAGTATGGGACGAGGTTGACTGGGGTGCCCATGTAGGTACCGTTGGGGTTCAAGATACCGGGGACGGCGATGCCAACGTTGGGCTGTGTGTAGTTGCCAATGACGGCAGTGTTGACAACGAGGGTCACTGGGTTACAGTCAGCGAGATCGTTCATTACTCCGTGATTACGATTGATACTCACAAAGAGTGTTCTGGTTGGTGGCGTTGTTCTCCTTCAACAGGGCAGTGGTGTAGTAATCACAGATGGAGGTGCCTTCGGGGCGCTGAGCAGCAACCGCAGATGCGGCAGCAGCGACGATGAGGGCCTTGTTGAGCATGTTGGTGATTAGGGATGTGGATGTGGTGTAGTGTAAAGAAGGCGTTGCTGGGGTCGAGAGAAAGAATGGTTTCAAGCAGGGTGGTAGGTCATCCTTATGTATCCCTTTGTCTACCAGACTCATTCCGGCACAGAAGAGAGTTTCTCTTCCCGCAGGCTCGTCGACTGCAGGAGGGGCAGCGTCAAGGTTCAAACACACGACGGGTAGGCCCGTGGTTACCACAACGGTTGATATGGGAGGCGTTTCTCCCCGAGCTTGACCTGAACGGGCAAAAGTGCATCCCAGCCCAAGCGTCCAAGACATGTCGCGAAACACAAAAAACAGCGCAAGAGATGGTGGCCGGGCTTCGTCCAGGCCGACCTATCACACGTTCGTGGCGAGCGGCATTCTCCCACCGAACCCCCGGCGAWACGTTGTTCGATGTCTTTGTTATTCGGGAGCATCGCATTCCGAGACGCAGGTACCGAAGCTAGAGCGAGCATTGTCGCATGGGAGAGACTGCTAGCCTGCTGTTGAGGAATGTACGGAGAGGAGACCACGCAGCTTCTCTACGGCGCATGTCAAGACTCAAGGCCGGAATGCCAGATCCGATGAGATGGAGTAGGTGATGAAGTTTCGGGCGCCGCTCTTGCCGTGTCATGGCAGCGAATATTGCAATCGTCGTGAAGAAGATCGAAGGCGTTGCCCAGCCAAGACCCTCAATCGAGTCAGCGACTCCCTCATTCCCTTCTGGCCTATCCATGTGCTGTAGCGTGCTTGGGACATGATGGATTGGGCAAGTGAAGTGAAAGGTGACCAACCAGCGTGTGCATGATAGTAATCGGCGTGAATTAAGCTCCCCCCAATGCGGAGCGATTCATTTCCAGTGACGGCCCGCCAACGGGGAGCCAATGATTATGAGTCTGATGACCCGAGCAAAGGCGTTGGAATCTGTCTCGATCGACATGGCGCTGGTCTCGATTGCGCTCGGAAAGTCAACTTGCCGTTCGCTTGCGACGACTCCTGTTGGCGACGAGTAGGAAGCCGTCAGGACACGAGAGCGGACGACCTCCGAGACGTGCCACGATCCCGCTGCGATGATGAATCGTGAGAACATGCCCAACTCTCCTCCTCCTCCATGCAATCCAAGACAACACAGCGCATGGAAAGGCCCAGGTTGTCGTTGGCTTGTGACAATGAAGCATTTTACCCCACGATGAAAAATGCATGGTTGCGGAGGCGGCGACAGCGGACCCCCTGTTGACATCGTCATTGATTATCAAAACATGTGCGACCGATCGGATACCAGCATTCCGGATGCATCTCCAAATCCATCCTCAACTCCGCGTAGCACGTCCGTAGGTCCGATCAAGTCCCTCTTCACTTGGAATGGAAATCGTGCGAGTTGAATGCTTCACCACCTGTTTGATCTTCCCGAACATCTTTCCTTGTGCTATACCCTCGACAATACACAATACCTGTGACGTGAAACTCGACGAGTCACGGCCGGCCGGTGCTCGACGAATAGGTTCAACTGGCCTGACCTGAACATGGCAACCGCGGATATCTAGAGGGAAAAAGTCGCGCATTAGGAATACCTTATGACTGCTACAATAAAACCTGAGGACTGGTCATGGATGGAATCGTATCAAAATGTGAGCTGGGAGCGCGCACCACGGCGCGGCAACAGATCTTTTGCTATCCTCATTTCTGCATAGGACATATGATTACGACCCCTGTTCTATCCTGTGTCGCCTGCGCTAGGATGTCTCCGGCCAGGTACTTCCTGTTTTGAGGCATAGAATAGTAGGATGGGTTTGCCAGGAAGTGATGGCAGTTGTCTCCATTGGCGACATTTATACAACTCGCACGGCAGTACCTCCGTCGCCGCTCAATTACCCCAGTTCCTTCGATCCATAACACCGTGCATTCTCACGGTGCCTCCCTATCCTACCCGAAAACGAGCAGAGTCCGCCATTTGATTGCTGTGAAATAGCGAGGTCTCACATACTTGTCATAATTTACAATGCAGCACAGGTCGACTTTGCTCCAGTCTTCGACCAAATGCGTTCTGCAATTGGATCCTCATACCAGCGCGAGGTGATTTCTGTCACGGTGCTTGGTAGTGAGGGGGTGTTATCGCCAAAACAAMGACCGGGAAGCTTTTGCGGAGTAGGAGGTGAGGCTCTTTAAACATGAACAAAGCAGTAAGCCTTTGAAATTTGAAGAGTACCGCCAAAGTCGCTGGAGCTTCCACGCGTACATCATTATGCAGAGAATGGCATAATCAACGTTCCCGTTCGTCTTCCAACAGCGCGTCCACGACATGAAAGATGCCCGTCACGATTTTCATGGTGCCTTCATCCACGCTGCCTGTGAATCTCTGCTGTACCTTATCAGGATGCCACTTGACTCGCTCCATTTTGAGGACTTGTAGTCTCGTCGGCCCTCCTTCAGTATGAGGAGCGTGGCGCAGAAAGTCCTCAATATTGGGCTTGGTGACGGGTTTGGATTGCAATACAGGCCAAGGAATGCGCTTGGAGGGGTTGTCGGTATTTCTGGACGACTCCTCCTTCTCGCGATCTTCGAGGAGCTCCAGCTTGAGATTGTCCCAAGCCGCAAGATAACCTGCCCAAGCATGACGAAATTCATCTCGGGCATCGTCACTCGAGCGTTGGGAAGCTCCGGCAGGATCGAGGACATACTCATAGCGTTCCTCGCCATCGCTGTCCAAGCCTGCAAACTTCCTCGCACCATCTTTGTTTGCGCGATCCCATGCATTTCGTTGCTTGCGACGTACGAACTCTTCGCGTTGTCGCGTCCGTTCTTCCTCTTCTTCCCGCCTCGACTTCTCCTTTCGCTCTCGCTCRAGCACGACCTGAGGATTCTTCTTCTCCCACATGCGCGTCTGAACATACGCAGCWTACTGCTCGTCGTTCATCTGCTCCAGCTCGCCTCTGGCACTCTCCACTGTAGGGCGTGGGTAGACATGAATGGGCTGGCTGTACACACTCTCCCAGTATGCCGCGCCTTCATCGTCTGCCAAAGCATCAAAGAGGGAATCGCGAAAAGCCACGCTGGGGTCTTCACGTGCCGTACCATCCGGGTTCGTTGGCTCTCGCGGAAAAGGGTGGGCGGCTGTTTCTTCATATTCATGCTGTCCTTCCCTCTCTCTCCGTATTCGATGTTTGCGAGGTTTGCGAGGTTTGCGATCCTGCTCGCCGTCTCGAGAACGCTTTCTTCTCCGGGGAAGCGTCGTGCCGGATTTGAAGCGGAATCGAGAGGAGCTTTCTCGCTCGYCGTCGTCTTTTACCCTGTTACGATTGTGCTTGTCGATCTCGTCCTCGAGACTGGCGAGAATAGCATCGTGGTCCACATGATCATGCTGTTTGTTTTGCGCGAGGCCGGCCTTCACTTGCCTCTTGGTCTCCTCAATCGACGGCATTTCGGCGACGTGGACACACTGTACATTGCGACGGCAACAACCTGCATGTATCCGGTGGGAGTTGTTCTTCGCGAGAAGAATCTCCAACAAACCAAACATCGGCATTTCGCACATGCATGTCACGTCACGCATCGACGGCCACTCCCGCCGAGCCGAGATCCGAAACAAAGTACCCTAGCTTGCACGCCTTCCATGCCTGCTTCCGTAAGAACAATAATAGCAAGCGAAATGAACAAGCAATCTTTCCGATGCATTTTCCAGGCATGAGGTCTTCATCAAGACTTTGTACAATTCTAGTCCTCTGAACAAGTCTCCGTCTTTCATCACCGTCTGTCCAAAGAAACAATCTCCATCCTTCTTCAAACATGGCTCGCAAGTCGGCGACCAGCTTCGAGGGCCCAGCCAACGGACACGCGACCACTCCCTCATCTCTCAAGGACGAGAAACCAACCATGACCTCTCCTCTACAAGAAACCACCACCAACAGCAGTGCCGCGGACGTCGACGACGAAGAAAAGCCCATTCCCTTCGACCCATCGCTCCTACCAAACGGATCCCGCGATCTTTCCTTCATCGGCCTCCAAGCCTTCTTCCTAGGAATCACTCTCGCCACCAGCATTCTCCTGACCCTCTACTTCCTCAGCATAACCTCCGCATGGTGGAGACTATCCTCATTCGTCACATGCCTAAGCATCTTCCATTTCCTGGAATACTACACCACAGCAAGATACAACGCCCCCTCAACCCGAGCCTCCAGCTTCCTCCTCTTCAACAACGGCAGCGCGTATGCCGCAGCACACACATTAGCGACGCTAGAAATCATCCTCTCCATCATCTTCCCCAAATACCACGCCGCGGGCCTCTATCGTCCCCTAACCCTCACAGCGGGAGTGACTTTCATCCTTCTGGGCCAGACGGTTCGAAGTATCGCTATGAAGCAGGCAGGAACAAATTTCAATCACATCGTCGCTACGGAGCACAGGCAAAACCACATTTTGGTCACGCGCGGAATGTACGCTTACCTGAGACATCCGAGTTACTTTGGATTCTTCTGGTGGGCGATTGGAACGCAGTTGCTGGTGGGGAATAAAGTCTGCTTGGTGGGATATGCGGTCGTGCTTTGGAATTTCTTTTACACTCGCACTATTGGTAAGCCTTGAGCCTATCCACACACAATCTCTCTCTCTATGAAATGTCATGCTAATTCGCCCTTTTTTGTAGTGGAGGAGAGAAACCTCGTCAAGTTCTTCGGACAACAATATGAGGAGTATAGGAAACGGACTGGAACCTTGATTCCTTTCGTTCCGTGAACTGACTAGACTACTTACTTGTTTGTGATCGACTCACAAACAGAGTTGAAAGAAAGAACAATAGCTAGGTAGCAGTCGAATTGTAAGATCAAATTCAATAAAACCCCAGATTTTCCCAGCCAGATGTTGTGGAGAGTAAGGTAGCCAATATACATTCATCCATTCACCTCACCCCACGTCAAGGATTATAGCGTCTGAACCGCCAAGTTCTTCATCCCCCAGCACATCAACCTTTCCTGCATATTCGATCAGTAGTTATATACATGCTATATTCCACGTGAAAAGATAGCGTGTCTTCGTTCATCAAAGAATGCAAGACAGAGAAAAAATCACAACAAGTGGGTATCATTCATTCCTACGCTCAGCGTCTATGTACAGTATGCCAAAATTCCATTCCTAGAATGTAAATGCCCATCTCTCCTTCAAAGAACATCTATAATTTTTCAATTCTCGTCCTGTACATGTAATTTTTCGAATCTCGAAGTCCTCCTCTACCAAACCWCTCATCTCACAATCCTTCAGTAGTCCCAAAGCTCCCCTGCAATGGAATAGAAAATCTCTCCCCAAAACAGATGAGAAATGCCAGGATCATTAATGTCGTGCGACTCGCCCATGTCCAATCATCGTCATCGTCGAACGGGAAATAATCACTCCTCCACCACCGACGCATCACCCGCTTCCCGCCACATGCGACTCCTCTCCCCAAGTCTCCTCACACCCGGGATCCTCGTCGCCCAGAGTGATTCCGAAGGTGTTCGAAATGTGAATCCACGCTGGGAATTGATGACTCCGATCGCTTGTAGGACCCCTTTCCGCGCGTCACGAGCGAAGATGGCGGGATGCGTGAGCCATTCGAGACTGGTTTCTAGCTCCGAGTCGAGGGCTAGCGTGGTGGCCTTGTCAATTTCCGAGGCGATGGAGAAGGGTTTGAAGACATCTCGGAGGGAGGGTGGGGGAGCGCGTTGGTTTGGGGGGAGGGGGAATAGGGGTGATGAACAGACTGGGGTGGGAGGTCCGTCCCAGGGAAGTCCTGGTGTTGGTGGGATGGATCTCGGTGTTAATGGGAGGCTACCGCTTGGCGGAGGGGTTGGAAGGGGAGGGAGACCGCCTTTTCCCAGCCCTTTGAGGATCGATCGGGTTTCCTCTAGCAGGTGTAGTGCTCGATCATGCTGCCCTCTTGCCACCAGCCCAAGGGCTCGAGATAGCATGTCAGAAGTCAGCAATTCCATGCGACGTTGAACAATCGAGGGATGCGGAGGTATAGGCGGTGTCACTGGTCGAGCACTCAAGCTTTGCCTTGCAGCCGAAGGGAGCATTGTGATGGCGAGCAGAGAAGGGCGTGGAAGCTGTGTCTGAGCGCCGTCTCGGAGTAGGTCGCACCATACGAGGTCCGCTTGGAGAAGTGGCAGCTCTTCCATGGATGTCATCTGTGTAACCTCAGAGTCCAAGGAACCCATTGCCTCCAAGCCAGAGATTATGCTCTGCCAAGGGTCGACGGGCGGTGTGTCTGCAGATGGGTCGTCCGGTTGTATAGCAAGCTGCACCAGGACATCGCGTTTATCTCCGAAACGCAAATCACCCAACGAGACCTCTACGTCTCTACCTGTTGCGCGTTTCGTAACCCGAAGTGCTCCTGTGATTTTGACAAACTTTGCGGGTGACCCTTCTGGAAGGCGCAGCCGGAGTTTGACATTCTGATGAGAAGTGGACTGGAGCGCTCCCAGGCATCCGGCCATGCATTCACGCAGCATCATCCAGTCCTTGACATAAGTGTAGCTTGCCTTGGTCCTGGTGGACATTTCGACCATTGAATCTGGCTTGTGTGTCAGACCGAGCCCGAATGAGTGTATTGGTATTTTGGCAGCTTCAGCTCGTGAGACCACAAAGTCGACACTGTCGCTGTCGGAGGTGGCAGAATCGCTGATCAAAATGATGTGCGAGAGTTGGTTCACGGTCCTCCTCTGCATCAACATGTCCATGGCTCCATTCGCGCCTTCAATGACGTCCGATCTCATATTCTTGGGTGCAATCGGGCGGATAGATTCAAGTGCCCTGTGCCAGCCATTCCATCCTTTGTTTGTCAAGCCCACCAGCGGCACTCCGCCGCCGCCAGATCCAAAAGAGACTATCCCCAGTCGATCTCGCTCACCCAAACTGGCAATCATGAATCGCAAGGAGTCTCTCAGAAGACTCATCTTGAGGCCTTGCATTGATGATGATACTGGGATAACTACCACTATGTCGAGAGGTATGTGGATTGACGAATCTCCAAGACGGGATTCTTGTGATCCTTCTCTTGACAATGAGAACTCGGTCGGTGCTGTGCGCGGTGACCGTCCATATCCTGAAGAACGAATCGAGGTTCTACCGGAGTTGCCAATAAAGTCATCATCTTGGTCGGTGGAAACCGACCTGCGATCAGATCCGTTCTGCTTGAGAACAGCAGGATCTTGCCTGAGAATGTTGATCAGGCACTTTCGCCATTTCTCCATCAGATCTGGCTCTCGAAAACGGAGATGAAACGCGGGGAGCCGGGCGACTGACAGTACCAGAGTCAGGATGTTATCATCTGGCGAGATTTCAACCTGCTCCAGGTGCTTCCGAATCAGGATGGAACCCTTGAGCGTATAGCGCATGCTCGTCCCATTCGGAGGATTCCCCTTCAACGGATGTCTCTTCTCCTTGATGCAAATCAACATCTCGCTGAATAAATAGCACTCCAATTCTTGCCAAGAGTGACGGTCTTTGCCCACGCGGATTGTGTCGTGCAGCAAAAGGGTCCCAAATCGTTCATAGTCCAGGCCGTGCCAGTCATCGATGCGTCTGAACAACTCATCCCGAGCCTCGTCGAGCGCCGAGTCCCCATGCACACTGTCCACAGGCCTTTGATAATAGGATAGCGGCAATACTTGAGGCTCATATGGCTCTTCAGATATGGTTGAAGGCACTGGTGGAGGGGCTCGAATGTCATCAGATCGTGGATGCCATTTGCCCTCAAGAACCTCCACCGTGACCAAACATGTAAGGCTTTGTTGTTGCCGAGATTTGTTCAGTGTTGGGAATTCGCTGCGTACAGTCACAAGTGGTGCTGGAATTGGATTTCTTGTCGCGTTCCGGGTATCCGATGCCGATGTTTGGACCGATTGCGAGGATCTGGGCCGCTGATGCCTTTTATGATCAGGTTCTGTACACTCATAAGGTCGAGCCGCACTCTCATTACTCGCTACTCGTCGATGTGACCCGGTCGCAGAATTTATGTATGAATCGAAGCGTTCGCCACTTGATAACGWCTGAGCATGWATCTGGTCGGGCAAAAGATGTTCCCGCGATGGTTGCTGCTTGGGCATTCGCTGGGAACTGTCGTTCTGCCTTGAAGCGCCGTTGGCCTCCCAGGGTACTGGTGTCGTTTCTTCATCTCGTGATTGATCGCGGGGAGTGGGAGTCGGTGTTTGTGTAGATCKAGSWRGCYTGTTAAGMTTGTCGAAATCGATGTTTCCACCTCGACTGGTATCGAGTCCTAGTGGTTCCTCACAGGTAGGACATGTCTGCTCTTGGAACTCTTTGATATATTCATAAAAACAGGCCTCGTGCGCAACGTGACCACAAGTAAACTGCAGGACGCGTTCACCACGCAGCATATGTTCCAATGGTTCCTCGCACGCAGCACATGTGGCGCCCACGAATGTTCGCTCACTCCGACGGATTCCCTTGGATTTGAGCATGTCGTTGCGCTGTTCTTGCCCGCGGTGAGTATTGGATGCAGACTTTCGTGAGGTCAACGTTGCCCTCTCCGTAACAATTGAGGGAACCCCTGTTATGTTGAACGAACGGTGACCGTCCTGAACTAGCCTCTGTGGTGAGACCTGCTGGCGACTCCCTGAAACAGTGTAAGCTACGTTCAGCCATGGAGGGATTTACATCCGAATTCGAATTGAAAAGCGTGTAGGGATTCCATACATACCCAACCCTGCGTGAGCGCCTCCGGTCTTACCTCGCCGTTTGCTACGTCGCGAGTCAAACTCCACAAGTCCGATGGTCACCAACTTGTTAACTGTTTCCTTCGAGTAATGTTCCCTGCGCAGTTCGTTGACGTCCACTGCAACGAGCGGGTAGCCAGATGGCGTGGCAGTCCGATTGACAAACATAAGACATGTAATCTCGGCGCTGGTGACTTTGCAGGYAGCTATTCCGCATTGGCAGCTGCAATGTCGGGTTTCAAGCGTGTATGTTGTAGGATAACAAACCAAGGTTCGACTGAGGCGGTTAAAGGTGGATACATGGCCGACAAGTAAAGCACCTCGACAGTGCGTAGGTGGGTCTAGCACGGAGGACGTTCACAGTGATCGTGCGCCTCCTTCCACCACGGCGGAGGTCGGCTTCAATGTCTCGAAGGGCTAGCGCATCACGCCTGGTAGTTGGCCACTACTGCAAGGTTCATGGCGGCAGGGCTGCTATTAGCCCACCTTTTAGGGGCATGGTAGTGCTGCACCTCATGCACTCACMCGGTGCACATGAGGGTCCGCGGGCATCTTTACATTCCCAGGTCTTGTCCGTTGCTGCCGCTGCCGACCACACAAAAGCGTCAAGGCGAGTGTGCGGACTTTGCGCAGCCCTGTTGACTCGCGCCCAGCCTGAAAGTCCAGAAATGGTGGGTTTCATCCTACATACCGAGATTTCGCGGTGGTGGGTATGAGGTAATGAGCACTCGGCTTCCAGCTCTCAGGATGAGTGAGCATACAGCCTCGGTGATCCCATCAGAACGGGAAAGGTAGTTTTGACAGTGCTGGCATGATTGTTGATTGCCAACATACATAGGCGTGTGCCGCCTCGCTGTCCAGTCTAGAGATCCTATCGTTTGCACGTGCAGAGAAAGCGTGGCCCTGTCCTGCCCGAAAGTCTATGCTGGGATCCAGAAAGTTACTCCGGACGCCGTCGAAGGTAGCGCGCTTTGATCGCCCGACGGCATTGGACGGACTGCAGACTTCAAACGCTCGCGCGGCTACACCTGGCCGCCCACCACGTTGTGTGACTTCCACATCTTCGAGAAGGACGATGAGAGGCTCCCGTCTCGAATGCCGGACCAAGTTCATCACAAGTCGTGGGGATCGCGATGTAGGAGAGGTCGCTTCCCGCGCCCGAGGACGCAGCTGTGGGTCGCGATGCAGGCCAATTTTCTTGTTGCATTCATTGCATTAGAGGAAGATCACCGTCCACAGCTCCGACCCAAAGAACGAAACTGCGAACAGCGCCCGAACGCACCTGCTTGTTCACGTTACATGTATGTGATGATGATGAGGCTAATCAGGCTTCCTCACTWTGCTTCTAGTGCACAGTTCCTGCAAAGGCTCATCACGCTGCAGTGAGTGATGCGCCGCACTAATGCAGGTATCGTCGCCCAACACAAGACCCCACGCGTGTCTGCAACGAAGATTGTCGAAGCTCGAAGTACTGATGAATTCTGATGGCCGAAAATCCCTCGACCTAATGCAAGAAGAGGAACTTTGCGGCTCGCGGGCTTTTTCTTCATCCCTCTGTTAGGTTCATATGCAGTCAGTAATGTGGGGTCCGTTGCAGCTTCTGTCTGCAGTGTGAACCATGTCAAAAACCAAGAAGCAATAATTCCCGCGATTGCCTTATACATTGGACTCGACCACGGCTTTGCGTGAGATCAATGCATCACAACGCATCGACCATTAAATCCTGCTGATAAGGCAGCAAAACCACATCCGATCAGCGTTATCCGTGGGGTGAACCAAACCATTCGAACTCTTTTAGGATCCGGCACTCTACACAAGGTTTCAAAGGAACCGACCAGGCACACACGTGGGGAGCTGCAAAGAACATTCCTATGACCGTTATGACAATGAATGTGTGTTGGACAGCGATATCGTCACTGGTTTTTCTTTTTCGGTCGAGGGGGTCTTCCCTTGTTGGAGATTCGGTATAGAACTTTGGATTTGCGCTCGCGCTCGTCCGTCCGTGCTGTGCCCTTTTCTTACAAGGCTCCGATAAGGCTGGTGAGCGCCATCCCGTCATTAGTACGGAACACGAATCCTTCGGCGGAAATCCAAGTCCGCGCCGCAGGACGATCCACCAGCGCCACGCCTCCCTTTGATCTTGGAAGGAGTTGCTTTGCCTGCATGATGATGCGTGATAAAGGCCCCCAAATGTGGTTTCCACTAGACCTTCAAAGTTTACATCACGATGAAGCGGCGAAGCGAAGCCCTCAAACAAATACGGGAAGAAGGACGAGATTTCACCGAGCCACTCACTTGCCGCTCTGCGTCGTCCTTCATACAAGCTAATCAATAGCATACCGCGTAGCGGCGGGCACATCACCCTCACTCATCCGGAAGACAGGTCCGTCCAAACACCCATGACTCGATCGACATAATGTGCCGTGCGACATGGTCCTTCAATTGACCAACTCCTTCATCATTCACAGGCCGAAACGGGCAGAATATCGGCGTGTAGTTACAACGAGCCGTTGGATTCATCTTTGCTCTTTGCACCCAGTGCAGCACACAGGCATCTCTAGTCCACCTATCAAGGAGCACCTACCTGTTTTGGACCTCGCGTAAAACCAACGGGACACCCCTGCACACCTGTGTTGTCAACCGGGCTCGCCGCGCGCAAGCGATGTCTTGCATTCTTCCACGTGGATATTGCTGCATGGCAGCACGTTCTCATGGAATGTTCTTTGGAAGTTTGAACTGGGACGAAGTCCGTGATGTGATTGATAAGATGGTCAATTTCCAAACCTTGTTCAAGAAATGAAGCATCAGGAAGTCCTCAAACGGCTTCTGTAGATATCCCACCCTCCGACACCGTAGCCAGAAGAAGGCGCGGATAATACGGTTCTCTCCATTCTGCAATGCTTCGGTGAGGATGCAAAAGTACGGAGCTCCCGGCGCCTCAAATCGAATCCTTCGACGGGAATTAGTGATGCACAGTGTCCTTCCTTGCAGCGGCCGTAGTCCCAAACTAGAAGGTAGCGCAGGCCATTCAAAAAAGCAACCTGCAGGTGGAAGATGCTGATCGACAGTCTCACATGTCAATCCACGGGCAGTCTGTTGAGGAATGATGTACCAGGCCCTGACCTGGACATCACAGTCGTAAAGATCTCGGTCAATCGCCCTGAAATTCCACGGCCCATGCTCAAGCCTCGAGGAAGTATTCCGGAGTTACTCTCATCACACGGCCAAACAGCTGATGAAGATGTTCGTACATACGGAGGTGAAGGGCTCAACATCAGCCGCGATTTACCGTTCATCATTTCCACTCCGCACTCGTTCGCATCCCGACGAGCACTTCCGGTCGGAGATTTGGCTTCTCCGGGTTCAGTGTTCACCCTCTCGCGTGCACAACTCGGAAACGCAACACAGCTACCAGGCTGTTGGGCCAGGAACTTTCGTAMCTCGGGACGCTGCGAAATCATGCCGCCTGCTGAACATTTGCAGTGGAGTTGCCGCGGAGTGAACGAGCCTGCTGACTTGTCAATCGGCCGTTCAGCGTGTGCGTTACGATTCTTCGCTCTTGTCTTGCGCTGTAAACTAGTTGCATTGTCAACATACTCTGAGCAATCGAATGCCTTTGATTAATGAACTTTGCAAAGCTCCCCTCCTTCATATATCATAAAGTCGTTTCGTGTTGTACAATCGTGTACCGGGTATCATAAAAAAACAGACCAGAAACTCCCAATTCTCTTCCTCGTTGCCTTCCATACCCTCTTCGTACAGTTGTAGTCCTTGCAGGAAGTCGAAATGTGTTGCCTAAGCACCTGAAGCAATGCTTGGCTTCTTATGATGCGCACTCGGTGCAAGCATAGTCCTTGCGGTGTGAGCGATACTGACATTTCTACCATGTGTCGTTCCTTCCGGCTCCACGACAGGAACGGGAGCTGAACCAAAGAAGCCACCGCCGCTCAGAGCACCAGCCCGGATGCCAGGAAAGGCAGATTGAAGCATGCCTGTGACTCGGGTATTTTGGTATCTCTCGCGCAAGGGAACGTGCATTGGCTGGTAGATCGGTTTACTACCCCATGACCGCGCAATGCTGTTCATGATGGCTTCCTTCTCCTCTTCGCTATCCACCGGCCCGGACGGCAGATTGTCATCATCGGGATTGGGTGCGTTGGCATCAAACGCCGCTTTCTGCAACTTGGCTTGGTTCTTCCGTTGGTACTCCAGTAGAAGCTTGTCGTAGGGCGCGCTTCTCCCAGGCACGGCACGTTTCGCTCCCATGCTGTGGCTTTTGCAGGTCAGACTCCGAGCGCACTGGCCGCCTTGGGGAAGCTCGACACCGCACTGCTTCTCCACATCCACAGGCGCCTTCGGCCGCGCTGCTTTGGTCTTTGGCTCGTCCTTTTTCTTCTTCTTCTTGTTGGGAGCTCCCTCCTCCCCTTCGTCGGCAGCCTTGCGCTTCTTGCTCGCGGTCAGCCCCCCATTCTTCGAAGCCGTTGTTTTTGTGCCTTCCTCTTCCTCGTCCTCACTATCTCCTGCTAGTTCCTTGCGGGCCGCCGCATCACGTGCGTCCTTGGCCTCTTTCTTCTTCCGTTGCTTCTCTTGCTTTTTGTTCAAGCAGCCCTCGATGTGCCTAGGCATGGTGTATGTGGAGACGGCACGTTTGCAGTGATTACACTTGAGCACGGTGGGCTTGTCACTCATGGGTTTACCATGGGGAAATGCCTGTGCCAGGCTCAATGCTACTTTGTAGACGGCCACGGCGGACCGCGCGATGGAGTCCTTTGACAGGGAGTCTGTGAATGTCAGCTGATGGAGACCGTGTCGATATATTAGTTCTGACAACATACCACCATTCGCTTCTGCGCCCTTGACATTCCAAGCACCCGGATTGACAACGGCAGGGAGCTTCTTCTTTATGTCTGGCACGACGTCGGATCGGGCGTCGTCGCTAAAGTCATCGAAAAGACCTTCCAGAGCCRCATTGCCCTCTACTTTGATCGGTTTGGTCGCGGTGACCGGCGCTGCGCCCAGCTTAGTTCCTGTGATGGTGGCATGGGAGGCGGGCGGTGGAACGGAGGGACTATTCTTACTCTTGCGACTCACGATCGGCGCCATGATTGCGGCTTCGGGCGCGTATTCTGTGTAGTGAATGTAGTTCCCCCGGCAGCACAGCTAAGTATTGCCGATTGAGATGGGGACACTCGGTTGTTTGATATCGTGAATGTCACGCGATGTGAGGGAGCGCGAGGTGATCTTTCACCCGGAAGTTGCGCTGAAAAGTTAGCAAGCGTTACCAACAATTGCTTACGTTGCCAACGCTGCCAGCCCTCGGATACCGGTCCGAGCTACTCGACCAATCGGATAGCTGTATCACATGCTGAATCAATACATCYGCGTAGCGATATCAGCCGATAACGATTAGCACCTATTGCTCTTGGCGCTGTTGCACGGACTCAAAGAGGTTATTGACGTTAGTAATACAGCACCCCTACCCGAGACCCGGCGCCCGAAAGTGGGGCAATCCCGCCCGATGCGGACTAGCTAGACTTTCCCAGCGCGTGCTGTTCGACAACTTCTCGCGACCGCATCACTTTCCATCACCCGTGAGATGATCTAAAAAACTCAACGATATGCCGCTCCTTGGCCCGACCATGGACGGCAGGAATGAGGTCTTTCAGCGACTGAAGCCGCCTTGTGTTGCGCTGAGCCAGGCCGCGTTGGCGCTMAACAGTTCGTCTCGGAATGTTCAGACGGTGGCTATTCGACTGGCAGACCTGAAGGATACACTCACGGCCGACACCAAKCCAATCTCGCTTGATGAGAAACTGGCCGACTATGTCTTCTTTCCGTTGTCTCAAATACTGAAGTTCAGCCAGAACGTGTCCGTCCGTTGCTTGGAGCTGACGTTCCAATGCCTGGCGATACTCATATATCGAGGATGGCGCTCCCGTATTCAGGCTCAGCTTGCCGGACAAATAGTCATACTGTGCACACTCATGGCAGAGAAAAAGCCACAAGGCCTGGCAAGCGCAGAGACCACAGATGAACTGCAGGCAAGTGCTTTCACATGTCTTCATCATCTTTTTGATGTTCTGGACGTTTCATCCGAAGCTACGAAATCGCTTGTCGCAGAGACAAACGTTCCACAATTAGGGCAGACAATCAGCACTATCCTGGATGGTATCGTGGACGGAGCTTCGTCCCAGAGCCAGGCCGCCGCCATGAATGCAATGCGCTCCTTGATGACCAACGTTGCAACCCGAGACATCAAAGCCGGCTTCCTTCCTGGCATTGTGTCAAAACTTACGAAAGTACTTGTACCGCAGACGAAGCAAAGACGAGACCATACTGTATTGATAGGCGCAYTTGACGTCCTTCGAGATGTGTTTGTGGCAACTTTGCGAACTACTTCACCAAAAGCAACATCTCATCAAGCAGCGACTAGTTCTGATGCCACCTCTGAGCAAGTCGCTTCCCATGTCATTAGCGACAAGTGGCTAGAGACTGCGGCGGTACAGCTCAAGCCGGCTGTGGAGAGCATCACTCGTCTCAAGAGCAGCAGCCGAGACGACGTCAAAGAAGCACTCGCACGCTTCTGCTTTGTCATAATCAAAGATTGTCGGAAGACACTCTCGAGCTGTGCCTCGATCGCTCTGGAGACGTTGCTTTACCTATCAACCGAGCATTCTGGTGATGCCATCAAATTTCAACTGGAAATGTTGGCGACGTCGGACCCAACACTGTCAAATCTGCTGCAAAGCACTCTCCACAACTCGCTCCAGTCGTTGCCAACGCAGATGCAGGCTTCCGACGAACAGGTGAAAGTGCAAAGGATTGGACAAATCAGCACAGCATACGGTATCGTGGGCGCGAGCGGTGTCGATACGAGCGTCGTAGACCGCCTACTAGCCAATACACTACGTGACAGTGTTGTTGCCACCATTCAATCGCCAGGGTTGAAACAACAAAATACGCCAAGCACAATTCCAGTGCAGTCGCTCGAGCTAGCTACAATTGACGAGGCTGGGACCAAAACTGAATTCCAATCGCCTCTCGTGAGATACCGAGGACAGGAACGACTGCTAGCCGCAATACAGAGCCTTGCTGTGGCTATCAGTACCACAGCAACATCCTCGTTTGTCACAGATCTGGCTCGCTCACTCCGGCAGTCCCAAGGCGAAGTGCAGATTGCCTCGTTCTGGCTACTTCTTGATTGCACCCAGGCTATGTATCAACAACATAGTGGCGTAGACGCATTTCTCTGTCTCGACAGTACCTCGTCCGAGGTGTACCGTGAGCATCTGGAAGACCTCTACTCGTTCTCCCTTGGTGTATTGTCTGAAGCGTCAGATGAGCCTATCGATCCTCGCTTTCAGGCACTGGCTTTGCGCACATTAGCTTTGAAAGCTGAAGTATCAGGCGAAGACTTCCGCTATGAGCTTATCGATGCCTTGTATCCAGTCTTGCATACACTGGCAACACCGGATGAAGCACTGCAAAGAGATAGCATCACCACGTTGAACATCTTTTCAAAAGCTTGCGGCTACGACTCGGTAAAGGATCTGACTGTGGAAAACGTTGATTACTTGACCAACGCCGTTGCGCTGAAGCTCAATGCTTTTGATGTCAGCCCTCAAGGTCCCCAGGTTCTTCTCATGATGGTGCGGCTGGCCGGACCGAGTTTGTTGCCATATCTTGAAGACACTATCAACAGTATCTTTGCAGCACTGGAGGACTATCACGGCTATCCCTTGCTCGTGGAGCTTCTTTTCCGGGTACTGGGTGTTGTGGCAGAGGAAGGCTCCAAAGCGCCACATCTTAGAATTACCGATGCCGACCGAGGGCAATTGCGCCGCATGTGCGAAGATAGATGGCAGGCAAGCAGTATATCATCGCTAGCAACTCTCTTGAAAGATAGGAAGGATGAGCAGACCAGGGTGAAGGCAGAAGCAGAGCTGGAGCCTCATCCAAAACGACCCTGGAAGCAAGCTGGAGATCATGAACCCGAGGCTGATCCTGGCGATTACGACGATGGCAAGGAAGAAGCAGAACGATTTACTGATATCGATACACCACCACCCGCTTCCAAAACATACAATCTGCTACTCAAGATATCCGATCTAACCCAGCATTTTCTTCCATCAGCTTCCCCATCTCTACGAATGTCGCTCCTCGCACTGATCAAGACCACGATCCCAGCCATCGCCCGCCATGAGAACTCCTTCCTTCCACTCATCAACACCCTTTGGCCGGAGATCGTCTCCCGACTCGATGATCCCGAGCCACAGGTCCTTGCAACAGCACTGGATATCATCGCTCTACTCTGCGAGAACGCTGGAGATTTCATGCGCAGTCGCATAATTCAACTGTGGCCTGCGATCTTGGAGATTCATCAAAAGACCGCCAATGAGATATTACAGATTGCTCAACCTCCGAATGCTAAGCGGAGGGAGAAGATGTCTTCGGCGCTGGTTGTGGGGCAGGATGTTTTGAAGAAGGCAGTCGCTCGCATGCGTTCCTCACCTGCGGATTATAGTGATACTTCTACGAGGATGGTGTGGAGCTCCCTGGTGGAAATGGTTGTTGCTGCTGTGCAATTTGTAGCGATGCCTCCGGAGAGGTTTGATGAGGTTCTGGAAATGCTTGCTCCGGTTTTGGAAGAGGAAGAGGTGAGGAGTGCTTTGGAGAAGGTTAATGCTGATGCGGTGTGGTTGGTTAGGGTGAGGAGTGGTGTTGTTGGTGTGCCCAAATTATCGAGTGAGGGAAGGTGGAGATTTGCTGCTGTTGGTGTATGAAAAGTGTCGTGGATACTCATCATGTTGGTACATACACTTCGTCTCCTGTACATTATCCAACAGGCATCTGATTGTGAATCCGGAGGGGAACAACTTCCCGCGAATGTGGTCGGTCCTCATTGTCAATCAACTTCAACAAGCATGCATCTCAAAGCAAACTTCCCAACCACCAATAAATATACCACATCCCGAACAATTTCTAATCAACAGCGCATTACATCTCCCCGAACCATTCCGAAGGAGCTATAGCAATGCATGAACGATGATTTCCAAGCATACAAGTTTGCACGACGTGTTCCCAACAATCAAAAAAAAAAAAAATCAACAATTTTGACAAGCTCCCTGTTTGCGAAACCGCTTATGCGAACAAACAGTGTACCTCACGGCCCACTTTCCCAAACAATTCAATCACTTGCACATATAGCAACGTATGAAGAGGAGAGAGAACAATCCATTCTTGTTGTGTTTTCAATTGAAAAGTATACGATTTCTATATCTTACTGTTACGAGTTCTTTGGGTCTGCTGTGGTGGTGTTTGCCGTCATTACGGATATCAAAGCTACGAAACACTACTACTGCTCTTTGCTTCCCGTTCGTTGGCAAACCCGAAACACATTTGAGACATTTGTGCTTTTGCTTGAAAGAGAGAGAGAGAGGGAGAAATCAGTGCGTATCYGTCAACTCTTACGAAATGGATCCAAACAACTAATACATCTCTTCTTCCCTCTCCACAGTGTGTCATCAAAAATACACCCATTTCACAACTTGCAAGAAACATGTTCCGATGCATACACATAGTACGTTTCCCTCTCCCTCTTCCCTTCCCATCTCTACTCCTTTTCCTTGCCACTGACTAACAGAGGACTTGCAGTGTGTCCGAAGAACATAACAGAAGACATCACCCGCATCATCTTCTGTGAAGATTATCATACGACAAGGATACATTCGGATGTGAGGTGTCCGCATTGTTCTCCGAGGAGTGTTTATGGGATGATGTCTGAGGAGGAGGATGAGGATGAGGGCGAGGAGGAGAGTGGTGGGAATGCGTATCCCACGCCGCCGAAGAGTGGGAGGTCTAGTGAGGGGTGAGGATGGAGAGGAAGAGGTCAGGGTGGAGATGGAAGCAGAGATGTGCGAATGAGAGTGATGGTGAGAGCGGATTGATTGATTGATTGATTTGGCAACGGATGAATGTGGATGAGAGGGGACTTGCAGACATCTGACTTTTTTGATATCGTTGAGCTGCGGCTAAGCCGAGTCATCTTTGATACACCTACGGCGTGATGTCCATGCTCCAGAGAGCAATTTTATCGAGCTGTCCGGCATTCAGAAGCCTATCTGTAGCACGCACATTGCCGATTGGTGTCCGGCTTCAGTGCTCCTCAAACTTCGAGGCGGTGGTGATTCGTGGTGGGCAGCAGAACGGTCCATTACGGGAGATTCTGAGAGAAATGTTAGCGGACGGAGTGGGATTGAATGCACGGAGCCCGTACTTTACCAAGGGTCGCTGACTCCGACGCATTTCACGCCATCTTCGTGAACGTGCCAGTCACACTGCTTGCGTATCATCGCAGCCCACGTCTCATGCGATGGCTGCTCTAGTAGTACCCTGGCGAGGTCGAGCAGACTCTGTTCACACCAGTCGTCGGCGGATTCCCCTTTCAGAAGGTCGGTAACTTGTATCCCAGTGACCACAGCAATGATGCAACGTCGCAGGGGAGATCCATCCAGAGTATTCTCGTAAATGAATCTTATTTGGTCTGTTGCGACGATATTGAAGACGCCCATGTCGTTAATGAGACGATTGACGCACTCGTTCTGGAGGGCTGGAATTTCGCGACGGTCTCCAAAGCACCATAGAAGGCAGAGCATGTGACAGTGTAAGCTGAAGAGGAAACTTTGATCAAGTGCTGGCGCGTCCGGTAGGGCTTTGGTGTACAGCCAGTCCTTGAAAGCGTCGAAGACCTTGTTTTCCTCGTCTGGAAGGGAGATGGTGCCGTCTAGACTCTCCGAAAAACGACCTTGTTCGACATTTCTGATGGCGACTTGGAAATATCCAGAGTAAAATCCCAGGAGACCTCTGTGGATCTCGTAGGTCGCGGTGTGCCGGCCGGTGCCCACTTTCACGCGGATCCAGCTGCCGAATGCTTTACTGTGAGGAAGCCGTCAGCATGCGCATCGCCATCAATGTGATGAAATTGTGACATACCCGTCAGGCTGCTGGTCAGGCGTCGATGGAAGTGGCAGTGTCATGACCGTCTCGATTGCTGCCGCCGCATGCTGCACGACTGGCCACGAAGAGGATCCGCCACGACCCCGACCCCGTCCACCGCGGGTGCCACGGCGTCCACGTCCTTGTCCTCGTCCACCTCGAGTGGGCCCGGGTCCCGCAGCCACGTCTGCCCAAGTCGACATTGTTATGCGCGGAGCGAATGGCGGAAGAGGGTGTTGATGCAAAGTCAAAGCGGAAATTCCAACTCGAGAAAGTGCGGAAATGAGGCCAGTACGTCATGCAGCAAACAAATCCCTCTGTCTCGCTCTCCAAGTCCAGCGGAGAAATTCATGAAGCATCCAGAATCCTCCAGGAGACCACAGTCCCAATAAATCTTCTAGAGCGAGCGGCGAGATGTTCGCGAGGCGCTCTGGCATATTACCTCTGTGGAGTACTTCTAGTATAAGTGCGAGACTTCCCTCGATAAGTGAAGTGAAAGATCGACCGCCTCCTAAGATGGTAGTCTCTAGTAGTCCAAGCGAAATCGAGTAGCTGAAGTCCTCTAGATAGGCAGGGTTAAAGGTAGACGGGGCGACGAGATCTTCGCGAGGCGCTCTAAGATATTCCCTCTATAGACAACTTCCAGCATAAGTGCGAGACTTCCCCCGATAAGTAAAGCGAGGATTTAACAGCCTCCTAGGCCAGCTTAGACGAGAAGTGCTCTTAAGAAGTCTAAGCGAGATCGAGCGGCTAAAGTCCTCTAGATAGGCAGGGTTAAAGGTAGAGCGAGCGACGAGATATCCGCGAGGCGCTCTAAGATATTCCCTCTGTAGACAACTTCCAGCATAAGTGCGAGACTTCCACTAATAGATGAAGTGAGGGATCGACCGCCTCCTAGGCCAGTTTGGAAGAGAACTGCTCTCGAGAAGTCCAAGCGAGATCGAATAGCTGAAATCCTCCAGATGGGCAGGGTTGAAGAACCTGAGTTGGGAGGAGGGCCATGTCCAAAGGCCGTCCATCCGAGGTGCTGGGATGAAGTTACGGCATTCCATTCGGTGGGGGCGATTAGATCCTCTGGTATCGCTCAGCTGGGTGATGAAGCCAGCGTCTCAGTGAGGGATAATTGCTCTCGTCAAACGGTGGTGAGAGGGAGTGGCCAGAGTCCTTCGAGAGTAGGGTGTCTGAGAATTCAGGTCGAGAATGACAGGGATAGAACTCGTGTTGAGATTTCCATGAACGTCTTGTGATGCTCCATCTGGTGAGGTGAACTCTACACCTCAAAGATGATGACGAAAACAGTTCACTCCATCGACCAGAACACTGCCCCGACCAACTTGTAGCGGAGTGAAGTGGCCAGACTCTTGCAAGCGGGCAATTTTCTGGATGAATGAGCCAGGATATGCACATGGAGAGGATGTATCTGATGCGCCGTGCAATATCTCGTTTGCCTCATCCAGTCGCACCAAGGCGAAGCATCTGATACCGTTCGACTGRGAATGGCTGCGCAGAATCCCCGTTGACGTGACAATCATCTCAGCAGACCTGAGTGGGTGGGCTGAATGGCTTGATTCCTCCAGACCGAGAAAGAGCAAGCGTTCCAGCTGACAGGTGAGACGAGGAGAGTTGTTGATGTGGTTGTGAAGACGCTCCATAAGGTATATCTCCCGCAAGAAGCTCTTCGGTAATTCAAGTGAAGCCGCCACCGGCTCCCAAGTGACAAAGATTGCACGATAGTCCGGCAGATAGGAGTCGACTCGTAAGACGATACGAGTTGAGTGCTGCAGATAGGATATACCAGCAAGACGAATGGTCGAGTAACTTTGCTAAGAGGCGGAGGGGGGAGGACAGAGACGCAATAGTGAGCTGAGCGTCTTCATGTGTGGAAAGGCAATCCTTTTGTCAGCAGACCAGCCAGCTTTTCTCAAGTCCAGAATCAAGTGAAGGACAATGCAGACTCGAGTCCAGGAGTCTTCAGAGCGAGACCTGTTTTCGATAGGGGAGTCGATATACTACGTCAAGGATAAATTTCGTCGTTCCAGATCGGAAGAGGTTTCATTGTACACTGAGAAGTTCGGTTGCCTCTAACTTGTGTCTCATGGAAGCCTACTCCATTATTATCATCATGAGCTCTACGCAATTCCAGTACAGACTTACATGACATGTCCTCATATAGTGATGTTTCTTCAACCCTCCCCTCTCTCCTTGGCTGCCTTTCTTGCCAGATACCTCGCCTTCGCATCACTAATATCCTCACTCGTCTTGGTCGTCTTGGCCGCTCTCTCCAGCCTAGCCTTCTCCTCTTCTTCCTCCTCCCTGGCACGTTTATTCTGCGCCGCCAACTGCCCCTCCATCATTTTCGTCTGCCTCTCCCGAGTCTCCTGCTTATTGCCCACATTCCTCGCGGCAAAAGCATTCTGAGTGGGACGATTCGAAGTCTTGAGGTGGTCCGCACCATGCTTATCTCCTGCCTTGCCCGAAGGAGCGACATTCAACCCAGCGGTCAGAAGTTCTCTCTTGTCGGTGATTTGTCCTTCCTCATTGACATGCACATTCACACCCTTCTTCCTCAGCTCCTCGGCCAGTTCCGCGTCGGACTGCTTCTTTTCTCCCTCGTTGATCTTCAGGCCTTCCTTCTCGATCTTCGCCGCAGCTTCTACCGTCTCCTGATGCTGTTTCTCCGACTGCTCCATCATCGTGCGGTAGAAATTCTGCATGCCACCTCCAATCGCTCGTTTTCTCTTCTCCTCCTCCTCCGCCTTTCGCTTCTCCTCTTCCTCCAACTTCCTCGTCTCTTCTTGTTGTAGTTTATACGCTCCCGTCACAAACTTTTCCTTATCCGCGAATTCCTCTCCCTCGTTCTCCCGTTCCTTTTGCAAGAATTTCTCGCGCGCGACTAGTTGATCTTGTTTCCTCCTCGCAGCAGCATCGAGGAGATTGTTGATATACTTTGGCTTCCGTTCAATGGCATCTTGTTTTGCCGCTTCCTTCTTGGCTTCCACAACCGACGTTTTGGCATCGTGGAAGGAATCGTAGTCGAAGATTGAGGCGTCGACTTCTTGCGCAGCCGACACTTTTTGCTGGGCGGATTGCAGAGCCGAGAGGTCTTGTCGCGAGTCTTCTTTCAACTTATTTTGTAGAGATTTCAGTGAGGGTTTAGGCGGGCCGGAGGCTGGTGGTGCTGCTGCTGCTGCTCGTGGTTTGGGTTTGGAGTTTTGGGCATTTCTGCTGAATGTGCTGATTTCTTCTACCGCCTCTTCCACAGGGCCTGACTGTTGCTCGGGTTCGTCGTCTTCGTCGCCATCTTCATCGAATATCGCTCGTCGAGTTGGTGGCGCTGCCTTTTTCTTCAAATTCAGGCCGTATTTCAAAGACATGATGTTTGTTGGTTTGTGATGTTGCAATCCGAGGACGGAAAGTGGAGAAGAAGAAGAAGGTCCGGATAATATTTTACGAGACACTCACTTACCTACGTGAACCGTGCCAATTAACGTTGTGTTGAACGAGCCCTAACTAACCCTAAGCCTAGCATCTCACCGCGGGCCACTTCCCGCAAGTAGATGGGAAACTTCTCTCCCCGACCTCGACCTCGACCTCGAACTGTCAACAGCATCCCTAGCCTAGGTAACCAACAAAATGGCAACATCAGATAACAAAGCCCGCGCTCTCCGCGGCGAGCTCCATTATGCCTTCAGCCCCGAACTTGTAGCCGAACGTCGCAGATGTTCCCACGCCTGTTCACGATTCAACACCGCAGGAGAGRTAACCCGAAGACGCCAAGTAGAACTTTGGAATGAGTAAACCAAGCCCCCCCCTACCTCCACCGACTATGCATCTCAAACTAACGATACCAAAATCACAGTATCGTCGACGACAAAACACCTCTGCCACCTGCAGCAGAAACCCCCGAAGCAGACGAAGAACTCTTCGCCGAAGACGCATGGGTTGAAGCTCCCATTCACATCGACTACGGCACGAATGTGAAACTCGGCAAGAATGTTTTCATCAATTTCAACTGCACTATTGTCGATACATGTCTGGTGACGATTGGAGCGAGGACTTTATTCGCTCCTAATGTTTCCCTTTACAGCGGCACTCATCCTCTGGACCCGGATGTCAGACAGGGAACGAAAGGTCCGGAATGTGGGGGTGAGATTCATRTTGAAGAGGATTGCTGGCTTGGGGGGAATGTTATTGTTCTGTCGGGCATTCGTATTGGTAAGGGTTCGATTGTTGGGGCGGGGAGTGTTGTTACCAAGGTATGCTTTTTTTCTGTGATTGCAGGGTTGTTATTGAGAAGGGGTTGCTAATGCGAATGAATGGTAGGATGTGCCGCCGTATACTGTGGTATGTTGTTTCCCAAGTCCAGTTTTGAGTGAGCTGACGATATGCTTTTTACGCCGTAGGTTGCTGGCAACCCCGCTCGATTCATCAAGCAGGTCCCAAGAGATACGGATGCTGCAAGGACAAGTGGTGCGATTGCGGCGCTGGAGAGGGATCAGCAGAAGAAGTCGCAAGCGATTTGATACTGTTCATGAATCGATGAATACCCTGCATTAGCAGTCGGTAGCTCCTACAGCGCGACACAGATGCTCACTCATGCTAGTATTGCCGCTGCACACGACAATTCACGATGGCGGAAGGAGGCTAAGAATCAGTCGTGTATATCCAGGGAACTTCGAGTAACATGGAGAAATCTATGGGCTTCTTAACCCCTCCACACACAATTGGGAGATGTACAGCTTACTTCACAGACAGCTTCTCCATCTGATGACCAGAAACCTAGCACCGCGCTACCCAGTTCTCCATCCCAAGAACCCATCACTTTCCCACTCCATGATACTCCACACGCGCGCAGGCTTTACAAGAAAGTTTCCACGAAATCGTCTGGTGGATACGTGCCCTTACCAGTTGTATTATAAATGGAGCACTTTGAAGAGACCTTACCGCGAGACTATAGACCCAATACCTAGCTCTTCGCTCTTTTACTCTTACTAGATGGGTATAGCGCCGCTGCACTATCATAATATCTCATACATCTCCTTCTTTCCTCCTAACATCTTGCCTGTATCATCGTACAGGCCAGTCAAACTACACAAGAAAGGTACGAACTCCGCTGTTCGCCGCGTAATATTCCGCATGGAAAGAAATTTGAAGGTCACTGTCCAATCATCGTTGGTATGTCGAAGGATGTAGCACTTGTCGTTAAGAGTCAAATGACACTTTTCTGTGGGCGAGCTGTGGCATCGTCGTTAAAGGTACACTTTCGAGAGTTTCCAGATGCGGTTTAGCGCTTTAAAGTAGGTGAATGAATTGTCGAGATATCTTACGAATGGTTTTGAGGGTGTGTTTGTAAGCTGTCGGATCTTCCACGAGTAGGAGGACTTCCGCCCGTTTGAGCATTGTGTGGAAATCGTAAAGTCCGAGTTGTTCATAACTCTGGTGAGATCAACCTGTGCAAGTCGTTCAAGTCGAGAGCTGGAAAGTAATCGCAGTACAATCCAATTTGAACCGGGAAAGACAAAAATGTCACCGGCCAAATGACGCTTGTAAAATTCTTCATCGACGACCACGAAGTCGTACGTAATGCTATCGGGGATCTTATATGCATCTGTGAATTCAGTGCCTACAGAGGTATGCCATCCGGGCGTTGGCCCTCCTACTGTCGACAGTCTAGTTGCAATCGTCGAAGTTAACCAGGGTTCAACAACGTGAAAATGGCCTTGACGAGGTCACAAAGCATCCGGCAGACTAATCTTAAATCTATAATAGTAGGGAAGAGGCTGTTCGAATTGCGGCGTACTATGGGCATATCGTGAGTCTCAGGTAATAAGCCCAAGTCCAGCGTCGTGACGTTCAGCAACCGGCCTCACACAGTCCATGTCTCATACTCGACGGAATTCTGACCCAGCAACTGCAATCCATGCTCCATTCGGTATTCTCCGACCAGTTCTCAAAGGAGCGTCCAAATACAATATTGTACGTATACAGCAGAATCTGGGCGGTCGTAGATGAAGCGTAGAAATACACGCTGCCGAGGAATTTGCCCTGCTGATAGCTTGCGTTGTGAACGGTATACACCACCATAGTCAAGCTATTATGCACCTCGCTAGGTAAGTTTCCATGGGTATGAGAGCTAATGTCGACATCCCTAAGTTGGCATGGAAGTGACAGCACATGAAATGCTCGATAAGTGAGGCCAACATTCAACAGCGTGTAGCTATCGCTGTTCAAGGATCACGAACCATATGTCGAACGAACGGTATGTTGGCTGCACTCTGTCAGATGTGGATCTGTATTCCTCCAGAGGAAGATTCGGTTGCAACATGGCAGCTCTCCAGAGACATGCTCACTAGGTCTATGTTCCGGTTTGTGGGATGCGGCGTAATTGTCGAGTTGGGTGCCGGAAGAGAGTCGTTGGGGTCCGTGAGATGGACATAATGCACGTGCCGGTAATCTGTAAGACAGCAGCATCAAGTGAGGGCGTACAAGAGGCACCGCGCCAAGAATTGTTGCTACCACGGGTTGCACATGAAAGGACGCATCTTTTATGGCATATTCGCCCATCGAAGCATGACAATTCGAGAGGTAAGTCGGCGGCATTGTCTGCTTGCTTCCGGTTGTGTTGATCATAAGCTCCTTTAATCTTGATCTTGCCATCGAACGGCCGGACGCCTCTCCAGATGACGGTCGTCCTAGAGTCGTTTGGATGTCTGATGTCTTTGTACTGTCTGTCACGGACAGCTCGAATTGGCTCTGACACAATCCATTTTGTCGTGCATCATTGGAGTCAGGCCAATTTTGAGACAAGATGGGCGCGACACGCTTTACACCATTGCATTTGCAGTCCAAGACGGGAGGATGTTGTCTTGTTCAGAACAGCAGGGAGAAAGAAAGAACAAAGTTATTGTAAAAACGCGGAGGCACCTCCGCGGTCAAGACATCCTCCTCCATCATCGACGAACTTCGAAGACAAACCACAAACACATTACACAACCACCACGAACAACACAACCACCAATCAACAGATCCCAACAAACGAACCCCAACCCACCCAAATACCACCACCCAAATCCATCCCAAACAAAATGTCCGACGCCAAACAACAAATCATGGACCAAGTCCGCCAACAAGCAGCCCTCCAAAACGCCCGCGCCCTCGTAGAAGTCCGTACCTATTCCCCCCCCCAAATTCTAACATACTTACATACCTCCCCCTTCCCAGAAAGTCAACGAACACTGTTTCGAGCGCTGCGTCCCCAAACCAGGCTCCTCCCTCTCCTCGGGCGAAACAACCTGCTACACGGCTTGCATGGAGAAATACATGAAATCCTGGAACATCATCTCCCAGCAGTATTTGAATCATGTGCAGAAGGGGGTTGGGAATCAGGGAGCTTTTGGTGCTTGAAAATGGGAATGATGGATGGATGGATGGTATATGAGACAACAAGGCGGAGATTGTGTGAGAAGGAAGGAGCATTATGGAATGGCGTTTCTTCCAAGAGCTGATATGATACATACGGCGATTACCGTGCAGCCTTTTTCTTTGTACATTATACAGACAGACAGACGGGCTTGCGGAGCTTGTTTGGGAAGTTACGAAAAGCATTGCGGATAGAGCTGATGAAGGATGGTAAGGGCTGCACAGCTTTGTTTGTACACTACTACGAGCTGGAACTTCCAGCTTGCTTGTACATTACAGAAACACCACTCTGATGAGTAGACATCATTGCAAGAAAGATCTGATGCTTCGGCATTGACCATTCATTCGACTTCAAGCTATACTTGATACGCTTCCCACTCAGCTCTCCACACATGCTATGCGATGCAACCCGGAAAAGTTCCCTCAAAGACTTTTTGTTGTCCCCAGCACCTTTGCAAATGCATTTATCTCATCCAGCGCTACTCACAGGGAGGCCGCTAATCAAGCGATCCTCAAAACGGAGACCACTTTAATCCTCCGTCAAATCACCATACTCCCACATACCTCTCCGCTCAGCCTTGGCCTCGGCCTCCTTCTCCTTGAGGTCGGCGATGATCTCTGGCGCAGCCCTCTCAAAAGGTCTCAACTTCTTGGGCACCATCGCTAGACCCTCGGCCGCAATATCAGCGTTGACACTGTTAGAGACGCTGGCGGCTTTGGGGTCCATGAGCGTTACCCATAGCAGATTCTCCCGTGAATCCGTAAAGTCGATGTTGGCGACCAATTCACGGCCACCGGTCATGTCGTAAAGTGCATTGACACTCTCGGAGAGGTATTCAGAGGCAGTGGGGAACTGCAAAAAGGAAAGTGCAGCGTCAACGGCCTGACCCTTCAGACGGCTGGGTCCGAACTTGGCGGCATCCAGCGGACGGAGGTCGTCCCACTTCTGAGTCTCAGCGTTGCCGTAGTCGATGTAGACAACCTCAGACGTCTTGTTCTCGCGATCGTTGCGGCGAACACGCGC
This sequence comes from Ramularia collo-cygni, assembly GCF_900074925.1. NCBI lineage: Eukaryota > Fungi > Ascomycota > Dothideomycetes > Mycosphaerellales > Mycosphaerellaceae > Ramularia > Ramularia collo-cygni. Next base: position 302,595 of record NW_019716277.1, on the reverse strand, counting down.
GCGGTACCACACGCCATCCTCGGAGAATTTGGCAGACACCACATCTCCGGCCTTTGGAGGCGCAGAGAGCTTCTGGCCGTTGCCGGGTGCAAGGTGGAAGCTTGCGAGTTCCTTCATCAGCGTGTCGAGGTTGGCCTTTCCTGAGCCAATCATCTGGAGCTTCAGTCGACCGTTCGAAGGGTCGACGTAGGTGACGGTGACGTCCTTGTAATTGCGTTCGCGTGTTGGTAGAGGTGCGTCGCCGTTGGCACCATTCGTGCCGTTGGTGGGAGCATCGTAGTCTGCGCCATCCGCAGCAGCCTCCTGGGAAGGATCCCAGTCGTGCCACAGTCCACGTCGTGCCTCCTTGGCCTTTTGCTCTGCAGCAAATAGCTCAGCGCCGTTGCCCGACTTCTCTGCGCTATACGCGTGGACAGTAGCAAGACCTTCCTCGACAAGAAGCTTGGCAAAGTTCTCGCGGTTGACAAAGAGTGTGCCGATGAAACCGCCCTGCTTATCCGTGTCGTCTACATCGATCTCGACATCGCGCTGCATGCAACGCTTAACGGCAAAGTCATGTGCTTCTTGACCAAAAGGCTCGCCCGCGTCTTGGGGGCCGCGTGCACTCCGAGGAGCACGGATGCCACCCAGGACAAGGGTGAGCTTCGAGTTGTCGCGTGGGATAAGAACGGTAAAGCGGCTGCCTGATTTGACAAAGTCGACCACAGCTGGCACCTTTTTGGACTTGGACAGGAGGGTGAGTTGACGCTTGGCCTTCTCGAGGGATTCGCTGTAGTCGACAAAAGCTTGCTGCTTGGGTGGCTTGGGGTTCCACATTCCCTTGCCTTCTGCTTGGGCTGTCACCTCGGCGGCGAGGAGGTCATCGTAGATGGGGCTGCGGTCGGTGTCATCCATGCGGTGGCGAATCACAGACGCGTATCCATTCTCAACAAGCATGAGTGCTACGTTCTTCCCGTTTTGAGAGACGGTAGCCATCTCGCGCTCGTCGTATCCCTCAGTTGCAGGACGCTTGCCGTCGATGGTCACCTTCACGTGCTTGCCAATCAGGCGCTTTCGCAGAAACTCCTTCGCTTCCGCGCCAAAAGGAGATTGCTTGGGGTCTGTGGGCTTTGGCTGGCGGACACTGCTCAAGTTGATGCGCTTCTCCGCGCCGTTCTTCTGCCGTACGAAAAGCGTGTCTGCGGAAAAGACTCTGCTTACCGTCGCCTCGGACTCGCTGCCTCCAGTCTTGGCCGCAACGTGGCTCTTGAACAACCCGAGATGGGCCTCCTTGGCGGAGCGTTCGGCTTGACGAAGCTTGCCCATCTCTGCCCCGAGCCAGGTGGAGTGGTGGTCTACACAGCGCGCTAGACCTGCCTTGAGCAGAAACTCACCGATGTTACCCACGGGGTGACGCACTTCTCCGACGAGGATGTTATTAGGCGATACACCCAAGAGTCGTACCTGTACACCACGCTGTAGCAGTCTGTCCTCGACGAAAGCCTGCGATTCGTTTCCAAATGGCTCAGCTGGCTGTGTGGAGCCATCTGAGGGGTTTGTCCGCGCGGTGGTGGGTGAACGTAGGCCGGCAATGAGAACAGTTGTCTGCACGTGTTTCGTTGGCGAGACCATCAAGCGAACGATCAAGCGGTCTCCGCTGAGCACGCGCTCCACGATCGATTCGATTGCCTTGCCCTTGTATTCCTCGGCAAACGCTTTGGCATCTGGAATCTCGCGTGTGTTCTCAATGATGGTGGTCTTTGCTGCCCACACACCCTTCTCATCAGCACGAGCATGTGCTTCGAGTGCTTGCAGCTTCTCCAACAACTCGGCGGCTGGGGGAGATTCTGCTTTGCGGTCCGCATCGTCTCTCAGCTTGGCATGACCTTCCTGAACGATCAAATCAGGTAGCTGAGTTCCATCAGGGAGAGTAACAACGCCGTATTCGCGGGAAGCACCGCCAGTCTTTTGAGGAATGGCGTAGATGATCTGAAAGCGGATCACCTTGCCAACGCAGAGCTTTCGGAGGAAATCGCGCGACTCGAAGGAGTGAGGTTCATCGGATTGCAAGCGTGGTGCATTGATGAAGGCGAGGCTAATGGTCTGTGAGAACGATCAGATGTCAGCGAACATTCAATCAATGCCCCTCCAAAGCTCGCCCATGTTTCGATTCGCATTGGGGGATTCGCAGCTTCGGGTTCGTAGACGCTGTAGCTGTCTGTTTACAGCGCCAACACATGCCACCGCCTTTCAATGCCCACTCATCAATGTACATACCCGCTCTTGTCTCGCGTTGTTGGTGAGGATCAAAGTATCGCCTGAGAGCACGCTCTTGACCTTTCCTTCTTGCTGCGCGGCCATGATGGCGTTTCGAATCGAGTGCGGGTGGAATGTAGAAGGTGTAATGTTTCTCTATACCAGAGAGTCGGAAAGGGAGGATTGTAGGGTGATGTCGTGTGCTGTTTCTGAAATGCTCGTGTGATGAAATGTGGAGGGGAGCTAGAACAAAATAGAGCCAGCTGTACCCTCTTCAAGTTGTGTGTGGGGGTGTCTGCTCAAGCATGCATGACGAGGATCGACTTGTCAATGGATTCTTGGCATATGCAGAATGCGAGGAACGTTGATTAGGCGGTCATGTGTTGAATCGTGTCAAGTGTTCGATGGTCGTGTAGTCGAGTTGAAGAAGTTCATGTAGATGGTGTAACCCGAGCTGTATAGGATTGATGGTGGATGGATGTTGTAGTGTAGAATCTCAAGCTGTACTTTCTGCTGCTGCTGTCGCTTATATTGATTGAAGGAAGTCACGCTATCTGTCTAGTGAACACCGCGCAGGTGCATGCCATTGAAAATTCACTCATCGCGCAACCGACTCCCATCAGCCGACCAACAGATGTCCACCAGAAGTAGAAATCATCGCCCCGGTGATGTTCCTATCCTTCATCAAATAAAGGTAACTCTCGGCTATATCCTCAACCTTGGCCACACTTCCCACGGGCGTCTTCTTCGCCAACTCCTCAAACATGCCTTTCTTCTGCTCCTCAGACATACCCTTCCAAAGTTCTGTATCCACAGCTCCCGGACTGACAAGGTTCACCCGAATGGGCTTCAAATCCAACGCCAGTCCTCTCACCATTCCCTGTAGACCTGTTGCATAGGAGTTCACCACGGTCCAGTTTGGCATGGGACGCTCCGAAACTGCTCCAGTTGTGATGATCATGGAGCTCTTGGGGCCTGGGGAAAGGTACTTGGGCGCATACTTTCCAATGAAAAGTGGGGCAAAGAAACGCACAAGACCTGCACGCTTGATGCTCTCCATGTCAATGTCAGAGACAGGACTGACGGCGAGAGAGTCTCCCGCAGTGTGAATTACGTGATCCAGTTTTCCGACTTTTTCGAACAGAGCGGCTATGTTGGACTCTAGGTTGACTTCGTCTGCGAGGTTGCAGGCGTGTCCGGAGATGCGATCCTGAAATGTTTTTAGTTGTATATTCGGCTTTGGACGTTACTACCAACGCACCTTTGCAGAAGGGTAAAGTTTCTGTAGTTTTGAGACGGCATTTTGAACGCGCTCGGCATTGGACGAAGAGATGATGACAGTGCAACCGTTTTCCACGCAAGCTTCTGCTGCACCATATCCGATGCCTGGACAGCAATGTTAGCGGTGCGGTGTACGAAAGATACGGAAAACTTTACCAGAAGAGCCCCCAGTGATCAGAACCTTGTCGCCCTTGAGCTTCTGGGTGTACTTGACCTGATCTGCCATGCTGTATCACTGCTGGTATTCGTTCACGTTTCGGTCTGAAGCTCTCTGCAATTTGGAGTGTTTATGATGATCGCGTCTTGCTAGATCCTGTTTGTTGCTCAATCGAAGGTGAGTCAAAGATGAGAGCCTCGTTGGTGCAGCGCTATATATGATGTATCGAAGCTCGGTGTTAGTGGAGCTATCGTTGATGACGTAATTCGACAGCCGTGGAGCCATTGAGATATTGACATCAGCTTCCGAGTGGCATTTAGCTCATACACTTGCGTGGAGATAAGCAGAGGGCGAGAGGGCGAGATTACCACGTCAACTAGCCAACACCCTGGGGTATTGAAAATCAGGTCTTGAGTTCATACAAGAAATCTAATGTATTTGTTACAATCCAGTCAGTTCAGGCAAACTGCCATCTAGCATTGACCTGTTTCCTCGCGACCTACAACCTTCAAGTTAGCAATTATGCACAACGATACAAACAGCAATAGATGGCACTTACCAAGGGCGCCACAACAAATGTAGCAACAGCAAGCGCACCCAYAGTCGCTAACATCTGGAACTTGTTAAAGTCCTTGCCCAGAATATCAAAGCTGAAACTTGGGCTGAGTCTCGTCCCGAAAATGTCCAATCCATATGCAAACACCAAACTGGTGCTCTCGATAAGTGCGGGGGTCGTGATGACATTTGTAATGCCCACGACTTCACGCCTGTGGTTGAGGAACCATTTGGGATCAAGATCCAGAGTTGGAGAGTAGCGCATCAGACCTTCCATTTGCTCGTCTTTTGTTGGGTCTCTCCCAATGGGCCTCCTTGGATCGAGGGCGCCATATGGAATGCCAACCAGTGAGTTGGAATCTGCCAACACAGCCAGAAGCTGGCGGGATGTGATGCCTTGTCGAGTTTGCGTGACTGAAAGCCTGTGGATCGTTTCAGGAATCTGGTATGAGCGTAGAAGAACGAATGGTTCAGCAGGAGCTTGCAGACTTGATGTGTTGGAGCTTGCGCTCTGTGGACCACGATCATTGGGGATCAGAGATTCAAACATCTCTCCCATTACGAGATAGTGACCTTTTGGTGCGCTCTCCGCTGTTTCCGCTGTATACGAGTAGGCGAACCAGTTCTCGGACATGATTGATGGGATCGGTGCTTGGAGGTCCACATTGTCGTGGATGTTGGAATACAGAGTCGCTCCAGAGACGGTGTCCAAGACGTAGAAGGAGGCCGAGTTGGTCGCATCGTTGGCTGTCACCAACAAAGCAAGGTTTGGGCTGAGGTACTTGTACAACACCCTGCGGTCGCCGAGCACTTTACCAATGGAGGCCACTGGATCATTGACGGGCCTCGGAACTAGGCTGAGGATGCGCTCTTCTGCTGTTGGAGTGAAGTGCCACACAGCACCTGCGCTACCCGGCTTCACTGCCTCGAGTACGTTGTCGCGTAGAGTGAATGCTATCGCGCCAGTCGGAGTGGATTCATGGTCAACAGGAGATGAGGTCGTCACCAGTGCACCAGTTGATGCATTGATTCTTACTTCAGCAGATTCAATGCCATGCGTAAGTACCAACACGCCTTCCGATGCAGAAGTAAAGGATGGCTTCCAAGTCTTACCCGGCTTCACATCGACAGCTTGGGTGCTCCACAGGATCCTGTTCGGGTTTCCGGCATCCAGCCCTGCAACTCTTCCATTCTTTGCAGCGCAGGCAACGACCTTGTGAAAACCGAATACATCACTAATGAGACCACTGTCGGCCGTTGTGCCAAACAGCCCGTTCTGTATCCGCTGGGGAAGATTCGCGAGGAGCTCTGGAATCCTCTGGATGTCCTGAATGTGTCTCTTCACACGATGGAAGTAGGCAGAGACTGCATTGCTATGAGCCTCAATTTCCAACTCTTGTGCGAAAGCCTGCACCTCTGATGGATCCGCGAATGTGGCCGCAACAATATTTGCGAGGAACTCTGGCCTCTGCCACACTGCACTGCCTTCTCGGAGAAGAACCCAGTCGCCAGTMGATAGCAGAACGGCGGATCTCAAAGCCGACACGCCACTGTCTTTCACCGACACCTCGGACACGGCGTGAATAGGTTCGATGCTCTCGAGATCCGCGGGAACAATTCCAAAGCTGCTGATGGGCCACTTGCCCAGTATGCCATGCGAGATTGAAGATACTGTCAGTACCTCGCTACTGGTGATTCTGGTGAAGAAAACGTTGGCATTGGCAGTGCTCGTCGAAAAAGCACCCTTGCCGGTGACCTTGGGCAGAGAGTATGCCTTTTCGATCTTGTTAGCTGCAAGATTGATGTGGAAAACATCTGCCCAGTGCCCGAGGTTGGTCTCGTAGTGCACCAGGAAGTGTGCGGCTGAATTTGTGTGCTTTGGCGCGTGTAGCCGGATCTTCTCAACAACTTCGTCGMCGCGCTTCTCAATGTCGAACGAAGCCACAGCCTTGGAGCCAACAATGTTCACTTTCAGCACGGTGTGCGCGGCGTCTGTCCAAGCAATTATGGGAGAGGCAGAATTGGCACCAACCGACACGATGGTATCGGCGGATGCAAGCTCACTATCAGAACTGAGCGTGTATTCGTCATTCTTCCGTCCCGAGACAGGATCCAGGGCAATGACTTTGATCTTGATGTAGCCAAGCATAGTCTTGTGAAGTAGTATGGCAAAGACCTCCGTGGAGGATGCGGAGACTTGGTAGGGTATGTCTCCGCTGTCCAGACTGTGCGYCCATTTTACAGCGCCTGTAATTGCGTCCAAACGCTGCACGGCGGGACGATGCCCGCTGGTCAGTACAATGGCATCCTTTGCTCCAACCGATGTAGATCCATCAGCCAACTCCAGAATCTCCAGATCCTCGACGCGTCCAGAAACATTGCTGATCCAAGCCAACCTTCCGTCCGCAGCGCCGTATGCCGATACTGCGCCACCAATGCCTCCAATGACAACATCGTCGCTGGCCCGCAGGAAACTCGCGTTTGATGATGAATGTGGGCTTGATAGCAGTTGCTGCCGCCACACTATTGAACCATCACGAGGTAGCAGAGCTCCCAGAACGCCTTCCTCGGAGAGCGTGTAAATGAGAGATGCTCTAGAGCTGGGGTCCGGCTGATGGAAAAATGTAGTGTCTTCTTGTGGTAAACCCACGAGCGCGAAGTGATAATCGGTGCTCCACGCTTCATCTGCAAACACCGCACTTGTCGCTCTGAGAAGGAGCGCGACGGCTCCTAGAAGCGGAATTTGCATTGCTATTGGTGGCCTTGCTGGATGCTCATCAGATGGTCGGCAACAACGTAACGTCTAGAGTCAAGATTCAGGATGCAGGGAGGGGAAGAAAGTCGTGGGACGCTGACTGGACACGGAGTCCGATTCAAACTCCTTTCCCATTCCATCCCATCTTCCACCGTTCCATGCAACCGCATCGTTACAGTGCAGTCCCCGCTGTTTCCTGTCCTTCAACCGGAGGAGGAGGCACCCAACCGTGATGTACTGCCCGATGGACTAGCCGAACAACATCACCATTACTTTATTCTTCATCACCCTCGTCACCGTCCATCTCATTGACAATGTCTCGCCATCATCACACGGGCCAGCCGTTCGAGCCCCGACACTTTCAGCTCTGACGTATGAAGGTGGAAGGACAACGGCGTACTCCGTATCAGATTGGAGATCTACATGTATCAGATCTCCTATAACAATCGCTGTGCGCGCTCATGACATACCCTCCGTACCGAGTCAGATGCTTTACTCTAGCCGCCCATCATTTGTCAAGTGTCTGGACTGCTCATCGATGGTGGAACCCCAGTACGGTATCGCACCGCACACGCGAGCCACCCGCGGCCTAAAGATATCATGCTGCGTCTAACAGCCCATGTGCATGCATGTCTCGCCGCGTGGAACGAGGCCGGTGGTAGCTTGCAGTCTTGCAGGCGTTAGGAAAAGGCTAGAGGACCCAACGACGGCATGGAACGGAAGGGCTGGGTGGGAAAGGCGAGGGAGGGCATTGGAGCAGCGTGAATGGCGGGTCAGATGCCAATTGCGAGGCATGGCGCATTCCGATAGGCTGCCCGTGTCCACTGCACGCGAGTCGCGGGAAAAAGTGTATCGCTTCCTGATCTAGCGCGCGTTTTGGCGGACAGCTTACGGATTTTCTCTGTGGTTCGCGGTCGACAAACCTCGCTCCAAGCTTAATATGTAGATTGTACGGCCGCCGCTGCTAGGGGATGCGCCCTCCGACCACCTCCACCTCCATTTGGTCTACTGCAGTAGGTTGGCTGTGACAGACTTTACTCCCTCCCTCACATCCCGTTCCAATCTGTCGCCCTCGCATCCATCCTCACCCTCACCCCCTCAATTCACCTTGCTGTCGCGTATCACCCATTCCGATTCCGCGCCTGTGACTGCGACCGCTTGTCACGTTCTGGACCGGTCAACAGCACCTTGCSAATTGAGCGACATGTCCTGCACGTTTTTCTGAATGGAACAGCTCGTGCGACCAGCGTCCGCTCACCTCACCTGTGCCTTGCCGGAATCTACAGCAACGGCAGCCTTGCAAGCCTGCAAAGGCGCGTGAGGAATCCACGGCATCGAACAAGACGCTGAATCGATCACGCAACAGCTCTCTTCCCCCCACAAGCAAGCATGTCTCGAGTTGGGCACCAAAGAGAATACCACATCGCAGTCCTCGGATCTGGCGGCGTGGGAAAGAGCTGTCTTACGAGTAGGCGATATTTCCTCTCCATTGAGGAAAACCAGCTCACCGGAAATAGTGCAATTCGTTCAGGGAGTCTTTGTGGAGCGCTACGACCCCACCATTGAGGATTCATATCGCAAGAGTATCGACGTTGACGTATGGCTGGCTGCCCCGGTAGAGCGGAGGTCACCAGAGCTAACTTTCCTCCAGGGTAGACAAGTCGTCCTCGAGATTATGGATACAGCAGGAACAGAACAGTTTAGTGAGTCTAGCCCACTTCCTCCTTGCTGGACCGTGCTAATCAGATCCCAGCTGCGATGAGGTACGCACGGCCGTAACACATCTCCCACATACATTGCGTTGTTGGCTGATGGCAACGAACAGGGACATGTACATGCGACTCGGCCAAGGCTTCCTCCTCGTCTTCAGCATTACCTCGTCATCCTCTCTCCGCGAATTGATCGAACTCCGCGACCAGATCGTTCGAACGAAAGGCGACCCGAACTTCCCCATGGTCCTCGTAGGGAACAAGTCTGATTTGGAGGAAGATCGGGTGATATCAAGATCGAAAGCGTTCCAGCTGTCGCAGAGTTGGGGCAACATCCCATACTACGAAACCAGTGCGAGAAAGGCAACGAATATCAACGAGGTCTTCATCGACGTGTGCAGACAGATCATACGCAAAGATCTCATTGCGAGACAGCGGCCGGACCAGGGAGGCCGAAAGAGACGGAAGCCACGCCACGAAGAAGCTCCGAGGAGTAGAGACAGAGGAGGTGGAGGTCTTCGATGTGCCATACTCTGAAATGGTAGCGAGTGTTAGGCTCTGTGAATATGCCAGATGCACTGCAGGCATCTGAGAAACGACTGTCAGATGTACAATTGAAGCAATGCTCGGAAGCAAGCGTATGAGCGGTTATTGTAAGATGATGAAGCGATCATCGAGAAGGGCAAAGTCATGAAAAGATCGAGAAGCACTCATCAACATGTTCACGGCAGAAAGATAACGAAACGAAGCGTCGGTCACGGCCTGATGGTAGATTCAGTTCCCGTCAGAGGTGAAAGTTCTCGGCGCAGGAATCGAAAGTACGAAGAAGCAGCGAAGGCGACGATTAAGAATCACATCACATCCCACTCAGCATTTCCAATCTTTACCTATGAACCGGTGAATTTGGCCACCACAGCCTTGACAGTAGCGTCAAAGTCTTCCTCCTCAAGCCCCAGATCCTCCATGGCAAAATCCTCTCTCAACGTCCAATTAGCATCCACAGCTCCCAAAAACCACACCAAATTCTCATTCGCCTCCTTATCCCCCTCATCAGCTTTCCTCTTCTCCTCAACCCTATACTTCTCCGACTCAAACACCTTTCTCGTCCACTTCGTCCCTGTAGCCCTTTCAAACGACTCCACCATTTGATTCTGCGAAATCAAAAAACTTTGAATATAAATCATGCGGTTCTTGGTAATATCCTCCCCACGTGAAAGAATCCTGGCGGTGGCTTCTCCGATTTGGGAAAGTGTGCTTGCGGACCATTGAGCTTCGCCGTCGTCGAGGATGTCGATGGTGTGGGCTGGGAGGTTGACGTGGAGGAAATCGAGGGACCAGTCGAAGAAGTGGCCGCAGACTAGACTTGTCCAGGTGAAGGTGGGGTTTTGTTGGGAGAGTTTGATGAGGTGTTCTCGCACAAAGGTTTTTTGTTTATAGCTGATTCGTTGGGAGGGTTGGTTAGTGAGGGAGGGAGTAGAGGTCAGGATGAGAGTAAGAGTGATTTGTGGATGGTCATTTGCTCGTCTGTTATGAGGGTACTTACAGAGGCACCAATTCCTGCGTTAAAGGCTGTGATGAAAGACTACATATCAGCTACTTTCGATTCATGAGTGATGTTGCGAGATGGAGTACCATACCGAAGAAGAATCAACCGAGCCAAAATCAGCGGGGATCCTGAAAAGCATCACTCATATCAGCAGCTATCGATACCCCAATCTCAAATGCCTATGCGCTACTCCTCCAGGCAGCCGATTGTCCCAGACACCTACAATCTCGTGACTCCAGCTTGCACACACGCATCCGCGAAGCGGATCTGAAGATCTGTATCTTCGCTCCGAATAGCAATAATAGCAGCGTCGTGGCCTTGTAGAGGCCCCACAAGATCTTTGACGGCGAAGCCATCAGGCACAGTCACTTGTTTGGGGTATTTCTTGCCCGACTTGGAGGATTGGCGCTTTAGTACCGTGACATCAAAACCATGTGAGGTGAGTGCCGCCAGAATGGACGGCCCTAGGTTGCCCTCCGCTCCAAGCAGGGCAACTTTCTGAATTGTCATTTCTGCGTCTCTTCTCTAATGTTGAAAGATCAGGCTTTGAAATATAGTCTTTCAATTTGTAAACTTCGAGAGATAGTATGTATTGACGAGGTGTTGGTTATATAGATATCTTCCTGCTCGAGGATGGAGGAGTCATTGGGTGTGCCAAGGCCGAAGATCTTTGCCCTCGAGTCTCGACGAACTATTCAACAACATCAAAGCAGTTGAATCTCTTCAGTTGGAACACTTTCGTCCCGCCAAAGTTCCCCGTCCTGCGTTGCGTTAGCTCTATTCACCAGAAGTCGCCTTGTAGCTACAACATACCATTATATCCAACACGAATGATTCGCAGAGCAGATAGTACTCCCTCGACAGAGGTCCATTGTTAATGGTCGGGCGAACTATCACGGGAACAGGGGCGCCTTGCACAACAACTATACTATCTCCCCACGCGACCCCAGCCTGAGCTAGTCCAAACGAGCCCTTTTCCGTGATGAAAAAGACCCGGCCTCGCAGGAAGCTCGCAATCGAGCTATAGAAGCGCTCGTAGTCTTGATTCAACCGGCCACATGTCGGGGACTCTTCCAGGTCTGAGATTCGAAGAAATTCAAGAAGTGCTTCGTACACTTTGGACGCCCCATCAGCATCCAATTTTCTGCCTTGATCCTGTTCGACAGTAACCACGCGAGCAACCGCTGCAGTTTGGTCAGCATATCGACTCGGACGGCTGCGATGCATGTGCAAGAGTGACATGGACTGAAACAGCCAAGTTCTGAGACTCTCTGATAGAGCGTGTGGACTGCTCGACGACAGCTCTAGTGGCTCCGGTCCTGCACCCAAAACGCGATCGAACATCTTCACTGTCAAAGGCAGTAGAAATAAAGTGTCTCCCTTGACCTGATCCTCGACTGTAGGTGAGACTTCCTTTATTTCGGACCCTCCCGCACCGTAGCAGTCCGAGTTTAGCCATAGAGGACGGGTCTTCCAAGCTACGCTCCAATCCGGTATCCATGAGGGGAGATCCAGTGATTGAGACAGACGTCCCGCAGAATAGATGAACTCCATCTGTCTTCGAGCTAGCTTGACCTCATCGCAGCTGAACTCCGTAATGGCATACGCAATTCGTTGGAGGTACTGTGCAGCAAACAGCTTGTAAAGGGTCTCGATCTCCAACGCGTAGTCGGGCTTATTCCATAGTCTACACAAATGATGGAACGCAAAGAGCTTATCGCGATGATCACTCGCTTCGCAGTCTTTCGCCATCCGTAAAATGTATGGAACCATGGAGTCTTCGCTTGCATAATCTTTGACGGCTTGCCTGGTGCCTTGCTCTGTAATGGATCTCAGTTCCTGCATGAAGCCAATGTACTGAGCTGCCGTTTTGGAACCCAGAGCATGATGTGCGCTGAGATGTCGCACAGAATCGACAACTTTGACGAGTTTGATAAAGTCTTCCCAGGGCGCTGTCGCTTTGCCGCAAGTGATCATGATTTCTCTGGCACAAACAACTTCTTGGATCACCTGGGGTAGATGGCGGAGATTAGCTAGGTCATCAAACTTGGACATCCCTCTGAATGAAAACAAGCTCCATCTCTATCGCGAGTGATACACTGCTGCTTGGCCCCTTTCCAAGTCCCAGACATACCTTTGGGCAACTTGAGCAAAGGATAATACTCAATGAGACCATGAGATCTCACTGTGTGGACTCAAGTTTTCTCTCTGCTGGAGCAACTCACTGGGATGCGAGTTGGTCGATGTGTGAAATGATGCTTACCCATAGTCTCCTCCACCAAGGTCTCGCGAGGAGGGCGATGAAAGCAGGCCATGCGCCCTGCCCATAAATCTCACATTCGGGCGGCGTCTTACGAGAGTCCGTCAACTCGCTTGGGTTTTCGAATAAGGAACTCCAGTAACGTTTGATCCTTCGGGGCAGTTCCATCGCTGCATTCGATCCAGAAGTCTCTTCTCCAAGCCAAACTATCACGCCCGTCGCAGCACGGTAGATATGGCCCATCTTACTCACTTGCTCGTTGCGGTCTATGATGTTGCTCTGATCAACGCAAACCTGGTCAATCCATAGGCGAACATCCGAGTTCCGCGGACGAGCATTTCGTAACGCGGCGAAGAGGTTCGCAGTGACTTTCAGGGGCCTTTCATCGCACCAGATGGTATGCTCGGCAGCGGAGCTGTTCCAGCAGTATGACAGCGCTACAAACTTGACAGAGGTATCTCTCAGTGGAACCTCGGAAAGACTGCATCGGATGGGATCGTGATATTCTGCGGGATGAACAGTCACGATGCGATACGACCCAAAATTAGTAATCTCCGCTTGAGGACGGTAGTAGAAGTCCGTAGAGAGCGTGCTCCAGCTGAAGGATCGAACGGCCGACGACGACGACGAAGCCATGGATCAAAAAGCTCTGTGGCGCGGACAGCCGACGTCTCCTGATGCTGGCCTGGCCTGGCCTGGCCTGGCCTGGCCGAGCAGCGTTTTTCAGCCGACGACCGCCGACTCCCCGACACAGAGACGCAGGCGGCTGGGATTACTGCTGTGTCGTGCGAAGCAAGTTCTACCGCCAGGGTGTGAGCACAACCTGTGCTGAATGCGCGAGGAAAGCCGTGGGGCCCAACACGGATTGAGCTGGCCTTGTTGGTCTCGTACCAACAAGGCAATGCTCAGCAGTAGGGCGGCCCATACAGACGTGAAGGCGGACGTGAGAACCGATGGGACGGGTGGTGTTTAGGCTGATGTGTTCTCACCAATTCAACRAACATGCTTTAGGACTGCTTCTCCCAGCAAATTCCGTTCCAATGCACGGTGGTAAGCAATTTCGACAGCACTAAGGTAGGCTGTAAGCATGAGTCTTCTGACAACAATTCTCACAACAAAGAGGGCGGATAATGAAAATATCGGCGATGTTGCTGAGCAATGCCTCACCGTGTTCGTCTCGGAAACGGCGGGTTTGCCTTGGAACGTCATTTGTTTGCAAGGGTCCATTGAGTTGCACAGTTTTGTGCCCCTCAACCAGCTCAGATCATCCTCTCGCAAAAATATTAAGTTGCTTCAACAACATAACACGACCTTCACCACACAGYGACATCCAATCCTACGACGACAACAACAATCATGTCTTCCTCTCTCGACCAGCTCAAGGCCACCGGCACCGTGAGTCTACCGCTTTTTCATGCTTGCCTCAGCCAGTCATATCGACATGGAGGAAGTACCGAACTTGGCTGACAGACCGCTTCCACAGACCGTTGTCAGTGACTCTGGAGACTTTGCCACCATTGGCAAGTACAAGCCACAGGATGCCACCACCAACCCATCGTTGATCCTCGCCGCCTCCAAGAAGCCCGAGTACGAGAAGCTCATCGACGAGGCCGTTGCCTACGGCAAGAAGCACGGAAAGAGCACAGACGAGCAGGTGGATGCCTCTCTCGACTACCTCCTTGTCCTTTTMGGCAAGGAGATCCTGAACGTTGTTCCTGGCAAGGTCTCGACTGAGGTCGATGCGAGATTCTCCTTTGACAAGAAAGCGTCCATCGACAAGGCCCTGCACATCATCGAGGTAAGCTGCAGAAATGAGGATAGCATCACACGGACAAAACTGACCAGTCCCCACAGCTGTACAAGGAGATTGGCATTGACAAGTCCCGCGTCTTGATCAAGCTCGCTTCCACCTGGGAGGGTATCCAGGCTGCCTACGAGCTCCAGAGCAAGCACGGCATTAACTGCAACTTGACCCTCATGTTCTCCCTCACACAGGCCATTGCCGCCGCCGAGGCTGGTGCTTTCCTGATCTCGCCTTTCGTCGGCCGTATCCTCGACTGGTACAAGGCCAACACCAAGACCGAGTACACCGCAGAGAACGACCCGGGTGTCAAGTCTGTCCAGCAAATCTTCAACTACTACAAGAAGTTCGGCTACAAGACCATTGTCATGGGCGCCTCTTTCCGCAACATTGGCGAGATCACCGAGCTTGCTGGCTGCGACTACCTCACCATTGCACCAAACCTCCTCGAGCAGCTGTTGAACAGCCAAGATGCCGTTCCACAGAAGCTCAAGGCGGAGGGTGCCTCATCTCTTGACATTGAGAAGAAGTCCTACCTCCACGACGAGGCCGAGTTCCGCTTCCAGTTCAACGAGGATACCATGGCCGTACACAAGCTGTCGGAGGGTATCAGCAAGTTCGCTGCCGACGCTGTCACCCTCAAGGACATCATCAAGCAGAAGATTGGTGCTTAAATCTGTTCTTTGCAAGCGAAATGATGTTTGTCGCGATCGGTGGTCTAACCAGGCGCCAAAATGAATTCCATAGAGCAATGTGAATGACGAAATGCTTCATGTCCCACTTGTATTGTTGTCATCGTTGCCATTGACCGTGTACTCCATGACATAGCCTTTTATCTGCCCGAGATTGTCTTGCCTCTCCGTTCTCGCAGCCGAATTGCAATGCCCCGCAAGGTGGGGCAACGGATGATGAGCTCTTCGCCCGCYTTTTCGATTCGATTCCATTGCTGTTTCCACGATCTCACGTTTTCGCAGCATCCAACAAGACACCATCAGTTCGACAACAACTACACCACCTCAAATCACACCACCAAGAAGACAAGATCACCGCCAATATGGTCAAAGCAGGTACGTGCCGTGGCGTCGAAGCCCGACCAGTAAGAAGTTGTGGAGCTGGCCGATCAAGCAAGAATGAGCACGTTTCGTGACCTTGATGGAGGCGTACCTCCAGGTCATCGAATGAGACGTCGTCTACTACCTACATGGCTGTGCAGGCATGTGCCGGGATATTTTCCATTGCACGACCTTGATGGCCAGGCCACACCACACGTTGAAGCGTTGCTCTGATCTCGGACCATGAAGCTAACAATGCCATGCAGTCGCTGTTCTCCGTGGAGACTCCAACGTCAAGGGCACCGTGACCTTTGAGCAGGCATCTGAGGGTGCCGAGACCACCATCTCATGGGACATTACCGGCAACGACCCCAACGCTGAGCGTGGTATGCACGTGCATGCGTTCGGTSACAACACCAACGGTTGCACCAGCGCTGGACCACACTGTGAGCCTTTTGGACGGAAAAGACGGTTGGAGTACCACGCTGACGACTCATCCCATAGTCAACCCACACGGCAAGACCCACGGTGCACCCTCTGACACTGAGCGCCACGTTGGCGACCTCGGCAACTTCAAGACCGACGGCCAGGGCAATGGCAAGGGCTCCGTCACTGACAAGCATGTCAAGCTGATCGGCCCAGAGAGCGTCCTTGGTCGCACTGTCGTTGTTCACAGCGGCACTGACGACCTCGGCCAAGGTGGTAACGAGGAGAGCAAGAAGACCGGCAACGCCGGTACTCGCCCAGCTTGCGGTGTGATTGGTATCGCCGCATAGATTCTCTGCGGAAGAATGATATGATGACCGATATGAGGACGACAATGCCGAGGCGTGTATAGCAGAAGCTTCCGTATAAAGGCGAATTCTCAACACAACCCAATTCTGTGCAGCGTATCTCAGTCTACGTCTGGCTTCCTAGCTCTTGAACGTTGTGGATCCCTATGGACTGCTCGAGGCTGTGTTGTAGTGCAAATTGATGCAATTGTTTTGACGCGTTCGAGGTCGAGTCGACGAGGATGCTCCTAGGCTGTGCTGGTCTCGCGGATCGTGAATTGATAGCCGTAACAGTGGAAGAGTCTCAGAGGGTGGTCCATCGTCACTGTCACGTCATCCAAGGTCTGTCTCTTGCTCCAATCCAACAGATTCCATGTCATTCCGGAGTTCTCGATCGAACAAGYGATCCAAGAGGTCAAGACCGATCCTGTGGAGCTCTCATCGATATGCTTGGCCAACGGACCGAGTTCCGTCTTGACACCACCTTACCCTTGCACGCCTCGCCAGCTCCTCCTCTCTTTGACACTTCTCCTGCTTCCCAATAAATACGATGCCTTGTGTCGTCAAGATACTTGACACCCGAACAAGCCAAATGAATCAAGCAGAAGATGTATCACAGGTACTTTGCGGTTTTAATCACGATCCTTCTGCGACGCGTACCGCACCCCAGGAGTCAAGACGGCCCTATCCCGGCGATGAACGGACGCGCCATCCAGCAGGTGATTCTTTGCCACCGCAATGATGCCAACCTTTGTCGGGTAGTGGAGGGTGCCGAGGACAGCGGAGGATTCCCAACACGTTTAACCATCTCCAATGCTTAAATCAGGATCGCTCTGCCTTGTCTCCTTAGCTGAAGGGGGAAAGGGACCCCTATCGCGAGGCCGGCACGGGCTAATCTAGACCATTGAAACAAATCTGCGCCGAGCACGGAATAGTGGACGACTTTCTTCATCAACTTCCCCGTTCGAATTCCATGCGGCTTTTGCTAGCTAGCACTCTCCGCGGTTCTCCACTGCACTAGATGGCACGGTAGGTGGACCTTGTGGATCTGCACATGCAATTCTTTGCCTCAAGTTATCCTTTTCCCGCTTTTGGGCATCGGTCTGGGCTGGGCAGCATGGTCACGCGCAAGCTTGGGACGATCCACGGACTCCGAGGATAGGCAGCATATCAATTTCGCGGATTGGGATTTGGGCAAGTTTTCTTTTCACTTCTCGTCTTTCCATTCCTTAAGGCTGTTCCACTTTCTTGATACACTGTTTCCGCATTGGATTGCGGTTCTCATAGCTTATTCTACGCTTCAATCGCGTGGCTTCATTGCGCGAGCGTAATACAGAGGAAACAGACCAGACGCGCCGTCTTGATCAATCTCAAATCAGCGCCATGCCTGCGACTCTATCCGCAGAGGAGATCAGGTTTCTCCCGATGACCCCGGAGGTTGTGCCTTCCAAAGACCCAATGGCGGCAGCAGGCTCCTCGACATTGAAAGCTGAGAACGAGGGACCAGCTGTGCAGGGAGTGGAAGGGGTGAAAGAGGTGAGTCTATGAGCTTCGTAGTTGAGAAGATTCGGGCCCGGAATGCGTATAGTCGCCGCCACAAGGCAATGCGCTGCCTTGAAGCTCGGTCTAATTCGTCTATATCTACTAACGCTCTTCCTACGATAGGTACGCCCTGGAATGCCTAGATTCACCACCAGCAAGGAAAATGTTCTCGCACAGTTCTTCATCGGCAGCATCGATCAAGGCACGACTTCCTCCCGATTTATCATCTTCGACGGAACGGGCCAGCCAGTCGCCAGTCATCAACACGAATTCACGCAGCATTACCCCGAGTCCGGTTGGCACGAACATGATCCGAGCGAGCTTGTTGCATCTGTGGAAGTCTGCGTGAAGAAGGCCACCAAGGTATTCGAAGAGCTGGGTCATGATTTGGAAGATCTTCGCGCGATCGGCATCACCAACCAAAGAGAAACAGCGCTTGTTTGGGATGTGGAGACTGGTGAGCCTCTGCATAATGCTATTGTAAGTTGAATAAAGAGATGAAACATGGATCATCTCGAGCGTTGCTAATAATCCCATCAGGCATGGCCCGATACTCGCACAAAGGGATTGGTGAGAGATCTGAAAGAAAAGGAGAAAGCGATGGGACTGGACATTTCCAAATTGACAGGAATGCCATTGTCCACATACCCATCCGCCGTCAAGCTTGTATGGTTGCTACAACACGTACCAAAGGTCAAGGAGGCATACGATGCTGGAAAGCTGGCATTCGGTACGGTTGATACCTGGTTGCTCTACAACCTCAACGGAAAGAACCGCGACTACTTTGTCACCGACAGCACGAACGCGTCGAGAACAATGTTCATGAATTTGCACACAGTCACATACGACAGGCAGTTGCTGGAGTTCTTCGACCTAGACATGGATAAACTGCATCTGCCGAGGATCGTGCCTTCATCGGATGGAGAAGCGTACGGAAAGATGGCGTCCGGTGCTCTTGAAGGCAAGCGTATAGCGGGATGTCTGGGTGATCAGTCGGCAGCGCTGGTCGGTCAGCAAGGTTCGTGAAGGGTGGTTGAAGGTTGACAGGATTTTGCTGACCCAGACAGGTTTCACTCCTGGCTGTGCGAAGAATACATACGGCACTGGTTGCTTCCTTCTCTACAATGTGGGAGAGAAGCCCGTTATATCCGAGCACGGCCTGCTCGCGACCATAGCGTACGACTTTGGTGGACACAGAAAGCCCGTGTATGCCTTGGAAGGAAGCATAGCTGTTGCAGGAAGTGGTAAGCATTACATTTTCCTGTATAGACGGGAAGCATGAAAGCCTGCTAACCTCGTGCAGGTGTAAAGTTCTTGATGAACAACATGGGATTCATCACGCATTCTGAAAAGATCTCAGAGCTTGCAGCCACGGTGGAAGACAACGGTGGCTGTGTTTTTGTCACAGCATTCTCCGGTCTCTTCGCACCCTACTGGATAGACGATGCCAAGGTCAGTTACGCAGTGTTTTGAACTCTCCGTGACAATGCTGATGCATATCACTTTGTAGGGTACCATCTTTGGCATTACACAGCATACCCAGCGAGGTAAGTCTTTGAGAGTTAAAGACACCCAGCAAATCACTGACATGATGTTCAACAGGCCACATTGCCCGCGCTACTCTCGAGGTAATTCTGACCCTACTCTAGATCATACCTACAGAATACTAACCATTCTTCAGGCGACCTGCTTCCAAACCAAAGCCATCTTAGACGCGATGCATAAAGATTCCGGCCACAAGCTCTCAGATCTGGCCGTAGATGGCGGCATGTCCAGCTCCAACCTCTGCATGCAGACGCAAGCGAACATTATCGGAATCCCAGTCGATCGCCCTGCTATGCGCGAAACCACGGCGCTGGGAGCCGCCATTGCGGCAGGATTTGCCGTCGGCATTTGGAAGGAGTTTGCGGAACTCAAGGCCATCAATCAGAAAGATCGAAGCCGATTCGAGCCCGATATTGGGCCCGAGCAGTCTGCTAAGATGTTTAAGAAATGGCGTCGCGCGGTGGAAATGTGTAAAGGATGGTGAGTTGTAGATGTGGTGGACTTGCAAATGTTGGATTTTGTGCTGACTTGATTTAATAGGCTTGATCCGGATGATGGCAGCGAAGAATTCGCTGCGTGATGTTTCCTATCTTCGCGCGGGAATGATCGATTCATGATATTTATCTAATGAGCATATAGCAATTTCACAGTCACGACTCGATGACCCTCCATTGTTTTTTCGGACTTCTTTCCTACCTATTGACCCTACATGGATCACTTTCAGCCCATTATGACTACTCCATCAGCGTCGTACAATACAGAAACAAGCAATATACCCAACCCTCCAACCTGCCGCCGATCAAACGAACACCGACTTGCTGGAGTACCCGCACCAGCACCAGCACCGGCGGCAGCATCAACTCGACCTTGAGCAACCGTATGTATGCACGGGCAGTAGCGCCCGGCATGGGTCCTACTCGCGGACGACTTCCCGGTCAAGTGACCTGTCGCAAATAAAGTGCTCGAGACGCTTACAGCGAGCTAGCAGGCAAAGATGATACCACTACACTGGATTCCCTTCCTGCTGGGATAGAGGAACCAGAGGACCGAAAGTTGCTTGGATGCACAGCACAGCACAGTACAGTACAGGTGGATCGGAAGACAACCATATCTCGCACAGCAGATTCCGTACCAGATCTTGTTCGTCGGCGATCTTCACCGCTCGAGAATACCATCATCCTTATACGGCATAAGACAGCACAGCGCATGCCGGCTTGTATTTAACACTGCTGTGCGATGTCATGGGTGATTGTAACCCTAATTACATACACATGGGCACCGCCAAAAGAAGAAAACCACCTCACGAGGTATCTATCCTTCCTGCAAGCGCACAAAAGTCACAGAGGTGTGGGGGACATGTAAGACCTTGCACATGTTTGCTCATGGTGGTGATGAAAAAATTCGGAATTCATTTACCTTTGAAGGTTTGTTGGAGGAGAATTTATCATCATGGATGGATATACAAACGACCCGTCGATTGTTATCCGTTACAAAAGCAACAAGTCAAGAAAGAAAACCAGCCCTCCGTGACACAAAAAGGTGGCGTCAAATCACTCTCCCGCCCGGCTTTTCTCCAAATTCAATCAAGGACCCAGACTACCGGCGCTGCCTTTTCCTTGAACGTGATGCGTGGGAAAAATACCATCCTCCAACACACACAGCCTCTCTCTCTCTTACTCACGAGCAAACGACACACACCCCAGCGTGTGGGAAGCACGAGCGGGTTTAGATGTGACAAGCCTTGGGAAACATCGCCATGACCGACTGACTGGTAGGTATCAAGGACCAAATCGAGACAAAAATGAAAAAAAGGTCTTTGCGGTAATCCAATCCAATCCAATCCAATCCAATCCAATCCAATCCAATCCAATCCAATCCAATCCAATCCAATCCAATCCAATCCAATCCAACCGCCCCACTCAATTCCTCTGCAACAAGCCGCGATCTATATCGTCGTCCATCCATGACAGAGACCTGCACGCCGCGTCCAGACATGAAAAAAATCCAAAAAGAAACAAACCCGTAGTAACACAAAGTCAAATCCCAAATGGCAGCAAGCACCACCGAGATCTCTGTACTCTGTACTGTACTGTACTGTGTACCATCTGAACCTTTTGTTGGAGCAATGCATATCCCCGATCCCGACTGATGCTCACTCCCGCTTGCCGCCCCCCTCCCCTCCCCTCCCATCCCCTCTTCTCTCTCTCTTTTTTTTTTGAGAAGTGCCGCGACTGGGATTGGGGTGCAAATACCCGTCCGTCCGTCAGTTAGACCAATCTTTTTTAATTTTATTTTTTCCCGGGATAAGTTTGCTTGCTTGCTTGGATGGATTGTTGAATGGTTGGTTGGATGAATGGTTGGTTGGTAGGTTGGTTGGTTGGTTGGATGATAGGATTGGGATAGGATGGCAAGGGATTTAAAGTCCAAGTCATCTCTCCTCGACTCTTGATCAACTCTCGACCAGCTCCTTTTGATTATTTTTCAAGTGATGAAGAGTTTCCTAATCGTTCAATTTCAGCCATACAAGTTTGCTTTCTCCAAGATCATACTCCACCCCCGAAGACAAGGACGACTACGACTACGCCAAAGACAAGACACGACGCCCCCCAAGACTTCTCTCCTTTCGTTGCTTGAAAGATCACACACATATATTCCAAGCCAAAAAAAAACATGTGCGAATACACCAAAGTAGAATACATGTGTGGCCACCTACGATACACTGTCCGTTCTCATCCCCCCCAAACAAAAAAAGACATACCCCAACCAAGACATGGAAGGAAGTTAACGCTAACGAACAATTTTTTTGAATTGGAATATAGGTCCGAGCATGGTGTATCAAATACGAATCAAGCCATAAACGCTGTCCAGCCAATGTCGTTGCTTATGAGTATCGAATTGAGGAGAAATGTGGTATGTTGTTGGGGAAATTCCCTGGGGATGTACGTGTGTATGTGTGTGCTTGGACTGACTCAAGTTTCTTTGCTGCGAATAGGAGATTGTGGGGATACTTCTGCGAAGTATTGGGCGTTGAGGAGGAAGGCTTCTACTACTGCGAAGGGGAAGAAGGGTGGATCTGTGACTGCGGGTTGAGAGGGATTTCTTTGCTTTATGCGTGGATGGATTGATGGGTGGACGGATGGGATGGGTTGGGTTGGATGGGCTGGTGGGTGCATGGGCGGGTGCTGGACGTATGGCGTTCTTGGGGAAGGGCGGAATACCAACTCTTTTGTCTTTCCCCGCTGTGGTTTTGAAGCGTATATGTCTGGTCTGGTCTGGTTGAGTGGTGGTAAACAGGATAGAAGATAACATCGCACACATTTTTTCTCTTGGGTTGTTTCCTGTCTTGCCGTTCAATTCACTTGATTGATGATGATGATGATGATGATGATCGACGGATGATGGATTGAATAGCAGCGGGACCCTGCAGCAAACAACAACAACATCACAACACGCAGCAGCAAGCAAGCTTTGTGCGTCTTTTGTGCGTCTTTTGTGTAGAAGTGGAAGTGGAAGTGGATATGTGATCCCTATAGTCGGTAACATTCTCCAATCGGGGAAATTTCAATCTTCCATCTTCGGGTGCATGACTTCGAGGAGAAGGAGGAGTGTGAGATGGATACATAGGGGGTTGGGTAAGCAAGCAAGCCCTAAGAGTGTGTCGACAAGGGTGCCTTTTTTTTTTTTCTTTTTGGGAGATTCCTGATACAATCAGCATCCGCTTTGGGGTTTCTGTTGTTCTTGTTGGGAAAGGGTCAAGGTGGATACATGCATGCATGATTTGTACAGGGGAATTTCGTTGTTGTTACACTGCAGAGAGCGGGAGATTTGTTTTTTGTCAAATGCCGTGAGGGATACCATGGTGGCGGTAGGTAGATTTCAGTCATCTTTGCCGAATCAAACGAGTATGCTATCTGAGGTCATCTGGTGAGGAAGAGCAAGAGAGGGATGTTGTCTGTCTCATATCTTGCTAGGTTTGATATTGGGCGAAATGGCTTGGCGAGATGGCTTGGAGGGATACATAGATGGATTTCTGGATCTTTTGGTTCAAACAATATGAGACGGACATCGCCGTGCATTCGATCGGTCAACTCACAAATTCTAACCTCTCCTCCTGTCGAAAACGGAAACGATGGAGTACTGAATCTGTCGCGCTTCGTCATAACGGGTAGCCGCCGGGCGTTCATTTCTGATCGATTGTAACTTATGGGATGGCTCGATCTGGGATGTGGATACTCATCCTATTCCTATGTCCTCGAAACGAATGATCGGTGGCCTCGGAGGAATATAGGTTTGTCGCGATTACAGTTGAAGAATGTTGTAAACAGCAAGCAGGCAAGCAAGTAAGCGACAAACATGTTTGAGTGAGGTTGTGATGTTTCGCGTAGGTACATTTGTTTACCTGCTATGCTGTCGAGTCTTTGTATGCGTTTGTTCTTTTCGCGCCGGCTTGAAGATACATACATATCACCGGATACCAACTATCCCGCTCAGAATACCATTGTGGTTGGGGGCAAAGGTCCACTTTTGGGAAGATTTCCATTGCCATTGCTTCGTTCCTTGGTATCGCATCCTCTCTGCAGACTCGTCGCGGGGCGTCGGTGCTCCCATGGGAAATATATTCCTGGGAAGTGCACCACACACAGCTCATGTTCTTGGGTAAAAGACATGTTCTTTACCAGCTGATTCTCCTCCTCAACACATCTTTCCTCCAGCATTGCCCCCGCGACGACCCGTGCACTCGTCGAGCGCGCGTTGCATATGATTCATTTCCATCGCCTTGGATCCTCCTCTCCCTCTCATCAAATATTACCACCCTCCTCCTTCCACCTACGAATATACTCCTTCGGATCCATCGGACTACCCGTCTCGGTATGTTTGAAGTTTCCAGGCACCTTTTCAATCCTTTGCGTCACAAAGGGTGTCAACTAGTGAGAAGATTCCCGTCAGTCTCTTCTTCCTGTGCTCTGCTCTCCTCAAGTTTCATGATAGAGGGAGTAAGGGAGGGGGATATACATACGGCAAAGTCACTCAAATCGGGACACACATAAGTGCGCACCTTGGACCAATCGATTTGATAGCCGCCCCATTTGGTGTGTTTTCCCATGGCACCCGTGCGGTTTCCCTTGTAGTAGTTGTGGGGACCTTGTTTGGTGGTGAGGGCCAGACGGCGGATGGCGCGCTGGAGGACTGGGGTGGGTTGCATGGTGGATGGTGTCGCTCGGGGTCTTCAAGGAATTAATTGGATGTTCGAAGATTATCGATGAGATGTGAAGACGGAGGTGCTGCGGAGATGGAATGGGAATGGAATAGGATCCTCGGACTTCGGACCGCCCCGTTGAAAGCACAGACGCTGATGATGAATTCGTTCGAAAGAATTTCGAGATTTTGTGAAGGCGATAATTTACAAATTGAACAACATTGGCCGACAAGATGCCGCCTCGAATTGCCCGCGCCAGCGTGAGCAACAACACACCGGCTGCCAAGAAGAGCAAGAACAAAAACAAAAAACGAGCCCTCAACGCCTACGCTTCGGCCGCCCGGCAAATTCCCGAAGGTCGCATCAATCGCAATCGTTTGGGAGAAGATCTGGACGATGGACCCAAACGAAAGAGAAGTCGCGAGGAAAGTGATGAGGAGGATGAAGGGGATTTTCATGACGACGACGACGAGGACGAGGATGGACCGGCTCGGAAGAAAGTGGCCAAGAGAGGAATCTTAAGCATGGGAGACGAGAGGGAACACGGAAGTGACAGCGAGGGGAACGAGTGGACCATGGGAGGTTTGAATGATGACGAGGATGACAGTGATTTGGACTCGGATGAGGCGTTTGGCGAGTCGGATGAGGAGAAATTCAGTGGTTTTACCTTTCGCGGGAGTGCGAGGAATCAAAAAGGAAAGGGCAAGGCGARGAAGATGATGGCGAGGAGGAATTCGAAGAAAGAGGTGGATTTGGATGAGAGTGATGGCGAAATTGACGACGGCGACAGTCAGGATGATGAGGGCGAGACGTTTGGGGACGATGGGGTGGATTTGGCCACCATGTTGGATGATGATGGTGATGATGATGATGATGTGGAGATGAAGAATGCAACAAACCCAGACAGCGGGAGTGAGGAGGAAGAAGATGATGAGGATGATGAAGACGATTCAGATTCAGATTCAGATCAAGACGCCTCCGATGATTCCGCGGATGAAGAGGCCGTGGCGCGCAACATGGACCGCATCGTGGGCCTGGATCCTTCAAGGCATTCCTCTACCCAACAATCCGAAGGTGTCACCACCGTCGATGATTTCATGGACGGTAGCATCGCTCCCCTCGCTCCTCTCAAATCCAAGAAATCCAAGAAAAAGGGACCAGTCACCCAACTCGCCGCCAAACTCCCCAAACGTCAACAAGACCGCATCGATCGCGAGATTGCCTCCGCAAAAGCCAAAGAGCAACTTGACCGATGGCAGGATACCGTCAAACACCACCGTCGGGAGGAATTCCTCACCTTTCCCCTCCAGGACCCCACAGACAAGTCGGGAATCACGGGCAAGGAAAGGTTCCTTCCCGCCACCCAACAAGCTCCACAGAATGAATTGGAGGCGAGTATCCAACGCATCATGGAGCAGTCCGGTCTGGCTTCCAACAAACCGGATGAGGAGAATGTGGGCGAGGAGGAACAGGCATTGTTGAAGAGCGAAGAATTGGCAACAAATAAGCTGCCGGTCGAGGAAGTGTTGAGGAGGAGAGCGGAGCTGAGGAAGATGAGAGAGCTCCTCTTCCGTGAGGAGATCAAAGCCAAGAGAATCGCCAAGATCAAGAGCAAATCCTATCGAAGAGTGCATCGCAAGGAGAGGGAGAGGGAGGAGGAAAAGGAGAGAATTGCCATGCAGGGACTGGGTGGCGAGGTCATGGATGAAGATGAAAAGGAGACGCAGGATCGGAAGAGGGCCGAGGCGAGAATGGGCACCAAACACAAGGAGAGCAAGTGGGCCAAATCTCTCAAGGCTACCGGTAGGGCGGTGTGGGATGAAGGCGCGAGGGATGGTGTCATCGAGCAGGCGAGACGAGAGGAGGAATTGAGAAAGAGAATGGACGGGAGAGATGTTTCGGGGGATGAAAGTGATGGCAGTCTGTCTCCTTCGGAAGATGAGGGTGATGCTCCCTTTACGTTGAGGAAGTTGGAGCAGAACAGAGATGATGAGAAGCCGAAGAAAGGGTTGGCGAATATGAAATTCATGCGCGAGGCCGAGGAGAGGAAGCAGAGGGCCAATGATGACGACGTGGCTCGCTTGAGAAAGGAACTTGCGGTGGAAGATGGCGAAGAGGAGGACAGTGAGGAGGGAGAGGAGAGTCTGGGACGTGCTCTCTTCGGACCAAGGCCCACCAAGAACAAATCCACCCATCCTAAAGAGCAACGACTGGAGTTTGAGGCTCCCGATCATTCCGCGGAAGAAGATGAGGATGGCGAAGATGATCAAGATCCACAAGATCAAGTCAAAGTCATCACCGAGAAGCCAAAAGTCAAAAACGGTACCGCAAGAGCCATGACCACATCCACCATCCCAGCCAGCAAACCCAAACAAGAAGGCTGGCTGAGAGATATCGACGACGACGACACTTCCAAGAGTAAAGCCAACAAAGGCTGGCTACAAGCACCCAAGGGGACTTCCAGAAAAACAGCCGTGGCGACCGATAACCTCGACCTCCTCAAACCCGTCTCCAACGACCCTCCCGGCAAGTCCGATAAATCCACCTCCTCGTCCAAGAAGCCAGAGCTCAAAGACACCTCCTCCAAAGACAATACCTCCAACTGGACCACAATCCCTCATCCGAACAACCCCCCCAACGACGAGGAAGAAGAAGGAGAAGAAGAAGACGGCGAACAAACCAACCCCCTCCTCCCCCCTCAAACCCAATCCCTCCAACAACGCGCCTTCGCCGGCGACGACGTCGCCCTATCCTTCACCGAAGAAAAAACCGCCCAAGCAGCCTCCGAAGACACCCAATCCACATCCACCTATCTCCCAGGCTGGGGCAGCTGGACAGGCGACGGCCTTTCGCGCTCGATCCGCAAATCCAACTCTCGAGCCCGACACAACCCCCTCTTCAAGAACAAAACCCCTGGGGGAACGCGTCCCGAAGATCGCCTCGACAAAAACCTCGACAAAGTCATCATCAGTCAAAAAGGTGAGGAGGGAATTGTTCGAAAAGGTAAAAAATATCTCGCGAGTCAATTACCCCATGAATATCAGACTAAAGAGCAATATGAGAGGAGTCGAGCTATGCCTGTGGGTGTGGAGTGGGTTACTAAAGGTGTGCATCAGAGGATGGTTAGGCCTAGGGTTGTGGTTAAGAAGGGGGTTAATGTTGAGGCTTTGGGGAGGCCGGTTTTGTAGTAGAGAGAGAGAAGGAAAAATTGAGAGGGGGAGGAGGGGGAAGATGTATGGTTATGCTTTGTGTCGTCGTCGATTAAATCTACATGCTTCTTGCTCTCTCCCTAGACGTGGGGAGGAGGTACATTGATCGAAAAGGAAACATTCCACCTAGATGAGTTAGAAAAGCACATTACCTATAAGCGAAGTTGAGATCCGAATATTCACATCTCTTTCAAGTGCATTGGCTGTCYAAATTACTCTACCCCCGATTAAGAGGATTCTCGGGAAGTTGAATGGAATGAATGTCATGTAAATCTTGGTAAGTACATGTATCTAGGAACATGAAGAGCAGGAGAGTATTACGAAAAAAGTGTCCATACTTCGATATGCCTCACACAACAATCACCGCCATCTAGCCGCAAGAATTCTCAAACAACAGGAATTGTCATGTCTCGTGTTTGATCGCTACATTCTGAACAAAGCCTCCGTGCCACAGGGTGAGACCGCTCAAACTTCACACCTCATCATAGCCATCCATCCATCCGTCCCATAATTACGTTCTTTGCCTTGGAGTAGATAGATACAAGGAAAACTGTGCAGAGCAAAGCAAAGTGGAGAAAACAGTAGGCAAATAGGTTCAGGTTGAGAGCTCCCTCCCTTCCACAACCTTGACAACCCCATCACCTTCCTCCTTCACCTCAACTACCATCCATCGTCCCACCATCCTCGAGGGTGACGTGGACCGAGAACTCAGAATCGCGGCCAGAACAGCAAGGGCTGCGCACAGGTTGAGGACGCTGTGAACGTTCAGGTTTCAATCTAGCATGTGATCGAGCGGGCTCTTAGACTTGATGTACCAGATGCTAATCACCGTAGCAGCGAGCGCGACGGCGGTGCCCAGGACGAGAAAGCTACATCATCAATCAGGACTGCACTGTGAATTACAATCAAAAAATCCACGACTTACAATACAGACTTTGCAGACTCCTTGGCATGATCCGGAATCTGGTCGGCAATTGCTTTGGCCTTGTCGCTGAAGCCGCCTGTGAACTCCTTCTGCATGTCATCGAAGACATCCTTCGGTGTGAGTGGGGGTGTGATTGGGTTCGCTAGCCGGTCAGCTTCGAAGATTTGTAGCTTTGGGACGTCCGATTCGGGAGCGAGGTGGTCGTCATCTTCCTCCTCTTCACCCTCCTTCACGCTAGGAAGCGGAATCGGAGAGCTGGAGTGGGATGAGGTGGGAGAAGGAGCACTAACACTACCGTGATCGAGCGTCTCATCCGCCGGCAAGGTCTTGTGAGTGTGTTCGAGATGTTCCATGATGCCCTTGTGGTCGGTTGGGAACTTCACCAACGAGGGATCATTGGGATCGGCTTCATCTGGAATGGGTGAGCCGGGCTTGTTGATGCCTCTCATGACATCTCGAGGAGAAGCAGAATCCCGCGAGTGATCGTCACATCGCGAGCTGGTGCTGGTCGGCGTGGTACACTCATGAGCGAACAGGGGTGAATGGGTTTCGCAATGCAGCGGTCCCGCAATGTCTTCTGTTGGCGGCGGGGTGGAATGATCCTTCTTCGGCGAGAGATCTTCATGCTCCATGAGTGGAGCGTGGGTGGGAGGGTCTGGTGTTGTGTGTTGATCTGGGTTGCCTTTGACCTCGGGCGTGTGGACCTCGTGCGGCAAGAGAGGAGCGTGGGTGGCAGACTCCAAGTCTGAATGCTCCTTGATCTCAGGAACAGGAATAGATGGAACCTTGGTCTCTGGACTGTGGTCCTCATGCGGCACGAGAGGGACTTTATGAGCAGACTCGACCTTGTCGGCCGTAGCTGCCTCATGAGCAGATGGGGTTGGCGGCGCCAAATGATTGGCAGCYGCATGTTTGACGACGACGAGATTGTTCTTGTTACCGCTGCCATCATCGACCTGTGGCTGGGTATCATCGCAGACCCACCAGTCTCCAGGTCCGAGGCGAAGCTTGTACTGATACTCACCTTCCTCGACCGCGAAGAACTTCCGGAAGGTGAACTTGCCGTCTGGGCGAGTAAAGTGCTCCATCTCCAGAGGCGCCCATTGTGGATCGCTCAGGCTGGTGCCGACATACACGGGCGGTTTCAAACCGGGCGAGGCGAACTCGATGCAGACCGGAATCTTCATAGCTTCTACACCTGGAGTGACGGGTCTGGGTGCGGGCTTGTGACCAATCCAACGAGGACGCAGCTTCGACGGGACCACGTCGAGAATGGCATCGATCGAAGGTGGTGAGACCTTGGGCAAGAATGATGAGCGCTTGGGAGAAGCCATGTTAGCCGTGTCGGCGGTCTTGGGCGGAGTGCGCTGCTGCAATGTCTGCTGCGCGGCCGCTGCGCGTGCTTCGAATGCTGCTTTGATTTCGGAGACGCTTCTGTTGGGTGGACTTTGTGGTCTGGGGATGGACATAGGAAGATGAAAGTGTCGCTGTTTCAATGAAAATGACGTGCCGTTTGCCGGTAGGTTTTCATGTGGGGGCCGTGTGGGTGAAGATGACGGGAACGATGACAATGCGACCTGACAATGAGGCTTTCAAGTGCTTACCTGAGGTGGGCGAGGTGGTGTTGATAGGTGGACCGGCAGGCTCCAACGACCTTCAATTCCAGCGGGCAACGAAGACAAGACAATACTAGGTGCTCCTTCGAGTGCAGGACCGAAGCACAATAATGAGAAGGAGGACGGACCAAAAGCTGACCGCGAGAGAAGGTGAGCAGCAACATCACATCACCTCACCCAGGAACCACCCCTGTCTTCAACGCGCTGGGAAGTTGCACAAGGAGCTCCACAAACCCGCTTGCCACGCTGAGAACGCACGGCATTCCTCCCGCTCCATTCGGCACTCTCTGACACGCGCTCGTGCATCACCAAGCCCCTCGGTTAACGTTTCGCTGCATCCACGGGCGATGACAGCGAATGTACATGGATGGAACAGGCTGGTCTGTGGCGAAGCAAGCGACACAGTGAGACAGAGAGGGTGATGTTGAGGCGCATGTGGCGGGGCCAGGGATCATGGCGATCATTCCCCCGCCCACAATATGGACTATACTCGCGGGTAAACGTTATTGTACCGGATGGAAGAGATAGCAGAGCCATGATGCATACAAGTCGTAAGAGCGGAGCATAAACTCCTGGCGGGTGGGTGACAATTCGATACAGCGCGTTGTCAACGAGCGGGAATATTGTAGACTATATCGATTCACGAGCCCGCCAACCTCTTCCGTTCCAACTCAGGCTACACATCTCACAGTTCTACGGTCACGACGGAAAAGGATATGAAATCGAATCATTTCATAGGATAGCCACGTTGAATACGCGCAGAGATGTCTGGGTATCTACTACTAAACCATGTATGCATTCAGCCATGCAGCCTTCCGGCTATGTTGGTCTTATGCAGAGCGTCCTCCGCAGCCGTACTGTGATGTTGTAGGGTCCGTCCGTAAGAGAAACCTCTCTCAGATATAAACCCTATGCATATTCATTCCCGTCGCGCCTCATAGGTATGATTGTGAAGAGCAAGTCACATAGAATGCTCCACTTGTGATGTGTACTTGTGATGTGACTTGTGATTGTTCCCATCTCACTTGCCCAACCAAGGAAAGGCGGATCCTCCTCCTATCGGATTGGTCTTGGTGGGCTTGGATGCTGACAGAGTCAAACTCTCCTTCGAACCGACCTTGGACGGGATGTTATCAAGACTTCGGCCTGCATCGAAGAATCTGCTCTTGCCGTCTGCCGGGCTGGATGTACCAGCGGTCGGGGGCGTGGTAGAAGCTGCACCTGAGAATGTGCGATGAGCCGTCTTAGGCTTGAGGACCTTGATACCGGTATCTCTGCGAGTGTACGAAGAGTCGCGGGTGTTGTTAGCGCCAGCCCACTCTGGAGCTCCACCAGCCGGGGGAGACAATGTGCTCGATTGAG
Source organism: Ramularia collo-cygni (assembly GCF_900074925.1). NCBI lineage: Eukaryota > Fungi > Ascomycota > Dothideomycetes > Mycosphaerellales > Mycosphaerellaceae > Ramularia > Ramularia collo-cygni. The sequence goes on along the minus strand of NW_019716277.1, from coordinate 271,075 downwards.
CGACATCTCGGCGCCAACTGCCCCACAGCGCTGAGCCGCCTTCCTTGACCGGAGGGGGCTGTGCAGGTCCTTCATCTTGACGAGTGTTCAATTGGCTGAGCGCTGGTCTGGAAGTAGTGGACTGTTGGATGGTCGATTGGACCTCGGCGTCGGTACCAGCTGCACCCAGCTTCGTGGGCTCAGAGCTACCAGAATCTCCAGCAAGCGCGCCTGGTGGACGATATTTGCTGTTGCCTGACGCCGGAGTCGTCGCAGTGGAGGCAGCAGATGTTGAAGGTGTGTAGATGATGGAGCCGCCCTTACCCAGCCCGTTCAAGAAACTGTGGTCCTTGGAAGATTGTTCTGGTTCGGAATTGCCCTGTGAGTTGTCTGGAGGGCCACCTGGAGGGCCGCCTGGGGGACCACCTGGAGGACCACCTGGAGGACCGCCTGGGGGACCGCCTGGAGTCGCACTGCTGGTAACAGCGAGACTGGTATAGGCTGCCTCATCTTCTGGGCGAACGAGAGGAATCGTGAGCTTCTTGCCCTCACTGTCCATCAAAGTCATTCTGTTCGTGGAAAACAGAATGTCTGCTTGATGTGGCTGGAGAACGTCGCTGCCAATGACAATCTGGATGGCCTTGTGTTCAGTCGGCAGACTCGAGCTCTCGAGAATGCAGAACTCAAGCTCCAGAGACGGCAGCGTAGATGAGATTGGACTACGCGAGCGTTGTGACACAATCGGGACCTGAACACCCTCAGAGAAGTAGACGCGAATCATCATCGTGCGTGGGCCCTTCTGATGGCTGCGAATGGCCTGCTCGACTCCGAGTTTCTGAACGAGCCGTAAATCGATCCAAGACTTGCACGAGCCCGTACAGATGGCAGCGTAATGCAAGTTGCGGTGCTTGAAGTTGCGCTCCAACCAACACCTGATGATGGCCGGAGTTGGACCCAGCAGTAACAGACCAGGGGCGATGCCTGGTGTATCCAGTGGCGACGACGACTCGCCCGTGCCATAGTCCAGGTTAAGACTACTGGCCCGTCCTGAAGCAGCGGAGCGCAATGAGTGAGCTGAACTGGCGCGTGGCTCGGACTTGTGTGACGGAGTACGCTCGCTCATGTGGTAACCACCACTGTAGCCACTGCTCTGGCGTGACGCCAAATCGAACGACGGACGCTGTGAGTGTGAAGAGAAGTGGTTCTGATTGGCAGTCTCATCGAATCGAACGCTGTTCGCTCTCGAGGTGGCGCCCATAGCACGGCTGCGAGGCTCGTCGTCGGCGTCGAGGTGGAGGCTGCTCATCATGTTGTTCGGATCCTCGTCGTAGTTGCGGAATTGGTCAGAGGGTGGGTACTGCTGAGGAGCTGCGGTCTTGGTTAGCATGCGTTGGTATGCATCGATGTATCGCACTTACCTTGCTGTGGGGTGCCGCTCAAAATGCTCGGAAATGCCGTGCTGGGTCCCCAGAGGCTCTTCATGCGAGCGTCGTCGTTGTGTTGTCTCTCTAACCGGGCGATCCGCTCGTTGTGCTCAGTGAGAATCTGCTGAAGCTGGACAGGATCTGCTGCCTGGCTGCCGGTCGGTGTGAAGGACTGACTCTGTGGATCCATAGCGTGCCGGACTCATACGATGTGAATGGCAGACGTGCGGCAGCCTAGAAGGCGCGCAGGTCACTGAGTGGCTAACTTGGCCGTCGATGAGAAGAGCTCTGGTGTTGCACTGCTTGTGGCCCGATCAATCCACCTCTTCGGCCCCTCCTTCTCCTCCCCTGGGCACGAACTTCGAAGAACGCGGCGCAGTACTTGAGCTCTGAGATCGCGGTGCCGTGTGTCCAATGTTTCGTTGTTCTAGACTATGGCTCGAGGCCGAATGCACCGCTTGTGGGGGGAGACAAGAATGGAGTGCCTCGTCGATGACCGCGATGAGATTGTTGCGTTGATGCGAGGGGGAGAGCGATGGGTGTTGTCGACGAAAGGGAAAAGCCGTGTGAGGTGATTGTACGAGCAGTGTAGACTGAAAGCCGGTGCAGGTTGTTTCAAGACCGAAGTGACTCGAGGCCGTGCTTGTGGCGGCGTCTCTCGAGGTAGTTGTCGGCGTGAAGGGAGCTTTCAGGACATACAGAAGACTGCGATACTGATGGGAGGGAGATACAGACTGAGCCGACAAGAAGTTGAGATCAAGCCAGAGTCAATGGTGTTGTTGTTGGAAGGCAACTCGGACGTCTTCCATAGACACCGCGCTAAGGGAACTAGTTGACGAACCTTTGAGCTTGTGTCTGTGGAGTGCCGGCGCCCGTGTCTCCCACGCGTGGGTACCGGATTTTTAACATCATGCAAACGATCAGCCTCACTATGTTCACCGTCGATGATCATGCCACCAGCCGTGAAGCTATTGTACGCCCTCGTCAACGAAGCGCTACCGGCCTACCCCTTTCTTTATGAAAAGCCATCACGATACACAGCGGCCAGGTGGACGTAGAGCAGACGCCAACTCCGCCGGCCCATGCAAAAGAGTTGGAAGACATTCTACGCTATGCTGTTCGCAGCACGGCTGTAAGAGAATCCATGCTGCTTGACAAGTCACCTCCGTGGTGTGGACATACTGCACCTCACCACGCCGGAATGCCTCTCCGGTAATTTGACTTGTACAGCCCTCTCGATGCTGCTCGCCGTTCGATAAGAGGCCTGCTGCGCCCAATAAGAAGTCTACATCCAATAGAGAAGTTCATACGAGTCGAAGCAGCGGGTGGTACACGGCGGTGGTCTATTGCTGTGGATAGTATGCCTGCTTGTGCATCAATCGATATTCGGGCGCTTACATTCTCGCCCCTCCAAGGTCTGTTCAACATTGCCGCTCATAAACAGTCTTGACGTCCAGCAAGCCCGGCTCTTGTGGAGCCTCCTGCCCCTGGGCGGATATCTTGCGTGTCACTGCGTGTAAGGCTTGCTGCAGGGCTTGAGGAGCATCGTTCACCGATAGTCAACAAGGCCAGCTCTCTCTACGATCCGCCCCTTCAGGATGTTTGGGACGTTGTTGGGTGTCTTATGGGCGAAGGGGCAACGTTCAACGTAAGCTTGAACGTGTGAGAACCGCAACCGCATTACTCGCAATCAGGGTTCAGCCATGAATAATTGAACCTATCCATTCTACTGAGTCTAAACCGACAAGAAGCTTCCTACTGGGAGTGCGCGTCGTTCGAACATTTTCCTCCGCAGCAAAGCACTTGGCATTGATCCTGATAGGAGTTCTCCGCAGTCTCTTTCTTCTAATGCCACCCCGGACGCGCAGAATTTGGGACATGAACTCAGAAGGATGCTCTGCTCAACAACAAGGGATCCACCATTGACATGACCACAATTCATTCGAACAAGACAGCGCGGGATTGATTGAAGTATGACACTGGCCGTTTTCACCTCGATGGGACGGTTCCTTGGAAGCGGCAATATGGACGAGCCAGGTTTTCCAGAATGACTGCAATGGGCACCTTTCCTATTCTTCATGCGTAAATATTGAGCCGTGTCTACAATAACCACTCCACGTACGTCCTCGGGGATACGACGCGTTCAACACGCGCCTATCGTTGCCCCATACCTCCATTTCTGCTCTCCCTTGAGGATATGCATCATTGCACTCTTATCAATTCATCGAAATCGTACGTGCGGTCATTCGACTGCTCTGTATGGTATTCTGAATGATCGACGATAATGTTGACGATACATGGCAGTCCCACGGTGGTTTCAACCAAGTGTAAGTCATATCCATGGTACTTGAGCTTGCTACCCAAATTCTCGGACTGCTCGGGTCATCCAGCACTTCCCTCCCTCCGCAATGATCTGTCTTGATTGTCAACATATATCTCAACACCCAAATTGCCCTCAACCGCCCTATCGACTTTTGAGATCCTCGCAGACGAGCAAGTATGCAGCGCGACAACCAAGTGGACGCCGCCGAGAGCCTCCGTCAGTCTACCCAAGCGTCCCACCTGGGTGCACGCCCTGAGATCCACCAAGCATCGACGTCCGAAGCTCTTTGCACCAAAATACTGTCACTCTCTGAAACGAAGCGCGATTACGGAAGTGCGTCATGCGGTGCTATAGCTATGGTCAAAATTCCAGGGACACATGGACCAAGCAGCTGCCTTATTATCAGAGGATTGAAGTCTGCAGATCGTCCTCTTTTAAAGCACCTACACGGCTTGCCAAAGAGCGTGGATCCGCCCTCGTACGAAGAAGGGATGTACRTGACGGCAGTCAACAAAAGTTACGAGGTAGAAGTTGAAGTGGCAAGAAGGTGGGATCGGCATCGATGGGACAACTGGCGTAAGACATGCAGACTTTACAACCTCTGGCCACTTGGGAGGCCTCCAACAACGAGCACGACTCTCATCTGCTCCGTTAGAGAAAAAGGACTGGCAGACAGAGGAAGAGGAAGACACCCGGACAGGATGGATAGACAGAAGAAGAGGAGGAAGAGGAAGATTGGCAAACCCGCACCGCCAATTCTCGGAAAGCAGCCGAGGAAACCGGCAGGACATCAGTGCAGTTGGGAACACTGCTGCCAGTGGTCTGACGAAATAGTTGAACTAGAATTCAAGAAGCGCAACGCGCCGAAATGAAAAGAGTACCTGCATAACGAAGCAACACCTTGTAGAAAGATCCAATTGATAACGGTTCGTCAGGCTTTGTATAATGATCTAGCCTTGGTGGTTGTGCAGCGATTAATAGCTTGCGATTACAAGACAGGGACAATCGTTCTACTTTTCCGGTAGCCTCAAAAGACATCGACTGTAGCATCGATTTGAAGGTGACGGTAGTCTCTACAGTATACAGATACATGTAGTTCCGTCTTCGGCGTTTCGGATCGAGTCGCGCCTCCGCATTTCGGTGGTCCCCTGCCTCGAAGCTGTCGAATTACAAGGTATATTTTGTGCTGACCTCGAAAGTTAATCAAAACAGTCACATCTCTCTCTCACGACAAGGAGGAATTGGAGGCAGCGCAGCTTTGAGAATCGCCATCAAAGCAGTCATGTTGGCCCTCCGCTCATCGCGTCCCGCGTGGGCATCGCGAGGCCAATGGCAAACCATGTGCGTGTTCCCCATTCGATTAATGGGAGTCGTTCGTACAGCTATTGACAATATGACAGACGCTCGCTTTCCAACTCGGCGCGTCGCTGCCAGGCGTCACCCGTCGACGGCGATGCATCCGGCCTCAACTCGGTCTCCAAGAGTATCACACAGCCCAAGTCGCAGGGCGCCTCGCAGGCCATGCTGTACGCCACCGGCTTCACCGAAACCGATCTTAACAAGGCACAAATTGGCATTTCGTCTGTCTGGTACGGGGGCAACCCTTGCAATATGCACTTGATGGATCTGAACCACCGCGTCAAGGAGGGTGTGCAGAAGGCGGGCATGATGGGCATGCAGTTCAACACCATCGGTGTTAGCGATGGCATTAGCATGGGAACATCAGGCATGCGATACTCCTTGCAAAGTCGAGACCTGATTGCGGACTCGATTGAGACGGTTATGGGTGGACAATGGTACGACGGCAACATCAGCATTCCTGGATGTGACAAGAACATGCCGGGTGTGATCATGGCCATGGGACGCGTGAACAGGCCGAGTTTGATGGTGTATGGAGGAACCATTGCTGCTGGATGCGGCAAGAAGCCGAGAAACAACAAGCTGGATATTGTCTCCGCCTTCCAGGCATACGGACAGTTCATCACTGGCGAAATCAGCGAAGAGGAACGTTTCGATACTATCAGACATGCATGCCCTGGTGCTGGAGCATGTGGTGGTATGTACACTGCCAACACACTGGCTTCGGTTATTGAAGTCATGGGCATGTCACTTCCTGGATCTTCATCCAACCCAGCCGAGAGCAAGGCCAAGCAGTTGGAGTGTCTGGCCGCTGGCCCCGCGATCCGCAACCTCTTGAAGGAGGACATTCGTCCTTCTGACATTCTCACCAGAACCGCCTTCGAAAACGCAATGGTTCTTGTCAACATCACCGGAGGTTCGACCAACGCCGTCCTCCATCTCATTGCCATTGCACACAGCGTGGGCATTGAGTTGAGCATCGACGACTTCCAATCCGTGACAGACCGCATTCCTTTCCTCGCTGATCTCAAGCCTTCGGGCAAGTATGTCTTCGAGGATCTATACAACATCGGCGGCACTCCCTCCCTCATCAAATTCCTTCTAAAGGAAGGACTTCTCGATGGCAGCGGCATGACTGTCACCGGAAAGACCCTAAAGGAGAACGTTGCCAACGTTCCCGACTTCCCGGCAGACCAAGACATTATCCGGCCCGTCAGCAACCCGATCAAGTCGACTGGCCACATTTGCATCCTTCGCGGTTCGCTTGCACCTGGCGGGTCTGTCGGCAAGATCACCGGCAAAGAAGGAACCGTCTTCACTGGTAAAGCCCGCTGCTTCGATGCTGAGGATCTGTTCATCGAAGCCCTCGAGCGCGGCGAGATCAAGAAGGGCGAGAAGACTGTTGTCATCATCCGTTACGAGGGACCAAAGGGTGGCCCTGGTATGCCCGAGATGTTGAAGCCATCATCCGCGATCATGGGTGCCGGCCTAGGCAACGACTGCGCGCTCATTACCGACGGTCGTTTCTCTGGAGGCAGCCACGGGTTCTTGATCGGCCATGTCACCCCTGAAGCGCAAGAGGGAGGCCCTATTGGACTTGTCAGGGATGGAGACACCATCACCATTGATGCTGATAAGAGAGTGATTGATATTGTGGACCAGACCGACGAGGAGCTTCAGAGGCGTAAAGCGGAGTTCAAGGCGCCACCATTGAAGTACCAGAAGGGTACGCTGTTCAAGTATGCCAAGGTCGTGCAGGATGCTAGCCATGGATGTATCACGGATGGACCATGAAGGAGCAGCGGCTTGGGATGGGGTGTAATATAAGGCGTTCTTGGCGCTTTGGGGGGAGGGTCGGCTGTATAAAGAAAAGACGTGTGTTTAGTTCGCTAAAACTACATTCTGGATCGAAGCATTTGGCTGGGAATCCAAAGATCCTCTGCTGGGGGCTATTAATACAGATGATGTTGCAAGCTCGCGTACCTTGCTGTCTGTCAACTGTCTGTGTGGAGGTCTAGCTGCAGCGAGATCATCTTGGCGTGGCGGCTTGAGTATCGCGGATTTGCAGCCACATCATGTTACGACTGCACCCGTATAGACTGTGCTGGTGTGCACTACTTCCTCGTGTAAGTATTCCATTATTCTCTATGCTGTATGTAAATAGTCATGGCGAGGAGAAGAGCCCAGGCGAGCGCCGGATATCTGAAAAGTTCAAAGGCGAGGTTTGACGGCACGAAAAGCCTGCCTTACTACTTACCTTAATGTCCACAATTTCTTATCCTATATCACTCCTTCATCAACCTCTCCCTTCAAAAGTTGTCCCAGATCTTTCGAATTCAGGTTGTGCTCAGACGCTTTCCACTTTCTCGATCCACGGCACAACTACACCATCTACGTTTGGAGACATCGCTATGAACTCAAATTCATTAAAATACCAGACTCCATCCTGAACGATCGGGAGCTTGTCAAGTATAACGAACATTCTGATTCTCTCAACCTCGCCATTCGCTTGAGCAAAGTAGTCTTATGCACAGCGCCTACCGGACCGGAGCTCCGTCCTTAGTTCTAGTTCTCCTTCGGTGCATTACGCGCAAAATTTGTAATCCACCTGTGTCGGTCTTATCGCCGAGGTATACATATCTCTCCGGCCCTTCTCCAACTTCAGTCACGACCCCGCCACCATGGCAGAAACAGAGCCCAAGGCTTCCCTGCTCACAATCCCCCCCGAGCTTCGCGAGATTGTGTACAAATTTATCCTCCATCCAGAAGCGAACCGAATCGATCATGGAAACGAGCATGCCTCGTACCACTACTCGCCAGCTCTCGTGCTCTTCCGAATAAATCGGCAGATCTATTTCGAGTCTAGAAAAGTATTCCGCGACTTGAATGTCTTTGTTAAGATCCAGACGCCATGGCCGGAAGCTTCACGGCATGTACAGCTCGATGGGCATTGCCCCATCGTCTTATCGCCTGGGCACAAGGCAGATGCTTTCAACGGCCATAGCTTGAATGTTTCCTGTGAACCTGCGGCCCATGTAGCTGGGAGCTATGAAGAATACAACTTTGTAAGTAAGGCGAACGTCCGACACTCTTCCTTTTCGTGACAATCGGCCTTGAAGCACTGCTCTCCAACCTTTTCTAACATTTGCCTCCCACCACACAGATTATCCTACTTGAAGATCTGGACAAGTTCACAAAAAGCTGGTTCTATTCAAACCTGTCCCATCCTGACCTCAATCGACATCTCCGTCTAGGGCTGGAGCTACGGGCACCGTTCAGATCAGACTGGGAAGAGCCGACCATGACCAAGGCTCTTCAAAACAGGCTCTTGTACCCCTTTGGAGACGTGAAATATCTTCATGAAACTGAGATAACTGGAAAGTTAAAACCTTTGAGCTCCGTTGAGCAGGAGATGCGAAGACTGCAGGCGATCCCACACGATAGCCCTGAGCACTGCCTTCGAGAGGCCACCAGGTTCAAATTCGAAGGCAATGCGGCACTGAAAGCAGGCGACTGTGAGACTGCGCTCAAGCTTTACAATGAAGCATGGCGGGCCCTTCATGTGGTAGTCAAAGGCCGCGAGCGACATGTTCATGGAGATGCTTTCTTTCGTAAGCAACTGCGAGAGGAACCTTATGTTGGAAAGAATGGTGATCGAGAACGCGTGCTGTTGAGGGTACAGTTGGTGGCGAATACGTGTGCGGTGTACTTGAAGATGGAGAATTGGGAAGAGTGTTTCCATTGGGGAATGCKAAGCATCACGATGATACGGCAGGGCTTTGGCCTGGACGCCGATACGGAAATCCCACCCGAAGAAGAGGCCATTCGGGGCTTTGAAGGGGCCCACTCAATGGGAAAGATCTACTATCGCACTGCGGTTGCTTGCAAAGAATTGGGCGATGAGCCCCAGGCGAGGAAGCTGTTGAGAGTTGCGCGGGTGTATTTGCCGAACGACAAATCTGTGCAGAAAGAGATTGCCGCCACTGCTTTGAGGATATAGCGAGACAGTATGGATGGCTTGGCACCAGAGCGGTGTATTCAACAGGCCGTATTGGACTATAGGCAACTATCATACAGTAACGACCACAAGTCCTAGATTGCATAGCGTAGAGACTCCGTGAGCACCCAGCCATACACCATTGAATCGATCAAAAACGAGATCAATCAAGCAGCAATCTCTTAATTGGTCTACGTTGATTTGTTGATCTTGCATGTCATCTACAGCTACACTTCAAGTCAGGCGACGCGATTTCCTATATACATGTGCATGGCGGCGGCCAAGTGAACGAACATGGATGTAGGCTGGACTTATACCAAAGTTGTGCAACCTCGACTTCTGTCCCTGGCATCCTCTACAATCCGAGCTACGGTGTCCCAAACATCCACTCCTGAACAACCCCCAACTTGACTTCACATTCTGTCCTCCCCTCTCCAAACCACGGCAGAAGATGCCTTTTCACATCTCCTCCGATCTGGACCTCCACGCAAGCACGTCGACTTTTTTCAGCTCCGGTGTACTATCCAAGGGGCCCAAATGTCGCTTCGAAGGGTGCGACGGATTGGAACTTTTTTAATAAACTCTGCAGGCATGCGGAAGTGGTTGCATGAGGAGGAGTCTCGCGATATTGCCACGGTGCGCGTTTTAACGCGCGACCCTCTCCTCTGTGCCAAACGATGCCTCGATGGAGATTCCGCCTGCGAACTTGGCCATGACCTCCCTCTCTGCCGGTTTCGGGGATAGTTGGCATCCACTTCGGTATGCTTGATATATACCACCACATGCCCTGTGAGGAGGACTGCCCTGGAATCGTCCTTGTTCGGGGAATGTTTAATCTTTCCACTGCATGCGTGTGGGATCGATCACTTTGTGGCAGTAGGTCAGTCGGGTAGGGTAGAGAGGCATTGGCCGGCCTTCTTTGCTTCCTCCCTGTGGTAAGACCTTTTCTTTTCTTGCTGTTCCTGCATTCCCAAACCTCGACACAGCCTTTCGATTCATCATGTCGCACTCATTGATTACTTCTACGCTTGTGGTTTTATTACAGGACAGAGCTCATGTGGTCAGAACCTTTCAAGGCCATCGACGACTTGACCAGAGAAACATACCACGACTCCTGCAAGACTCCTCACCCAGAATCGTTTGCCTTTGTGTTACCTGGCATAGATTCAGGAGGTCGCAGAATCGACTCGAATAGTCGTAAGACGAATATTGATATTACGCAAATGGCCACGTTTCCAATCATGTATGGTACTTTGGAGACTGCGAGATTCCCGACCTTTTCTCGAACCTGACACCTCTATCGCAGACGAAGATCAAGTCGGGGGCATATATACCTCGATCGATCGATACACCACACCCGCACAGACACGAACGATTGGGTTTCTCATCATGCTCTGGACTTCTGCTGGCTATKTATTGTCCATGGAAGCGCGAGCCTTGTTCTATAACCACTTGAGCATCGCTTCGGGACGGCATATTCCACGGCGCGAGAATCGATGTAGCCATATCTGTTCCTGCGCCGGCGCTTTGCGCGAATATCATCGAGATCATGAAGAGCTACACGGGAGACATTACGGGTGAATTTGCGGAGAAGATGTATCTAGCTGGAAAGGAGACCACAAGATCGCCCTGCAGTGCATTCGTTTGCTTTTCAGATGGACATCAGGTGACACACTCAAGACTCGAATGGAAGCAACGGCAGAAGACTCATCGCTCCACCAAAGACGCAATACTTGATGGAAGTCCTACTTGTTCTCAGCACCCGGTACGCGCCTCAAGAAAGTGCTACMTGTGACCGCGTCGCTTTTTCCTGATTTATTCCAAGCAATCTGGGATTGACAGTCTTTGGAGGCCAATCCTTCTGCCACAAGCCCACGCTCTCTCCATGCATCTATTGTCGTCATTGTTTCTTGAAGCAGTCGCAAAGGGTAGCAATCCCAATGGCTGAGGCGAAGCGAAATCGCCGTCAGTTGCCGCGAAACAGCCGACATGTTCTTGATACGACCCCTGCGATGATCACCTGGCACTCTTTGCTTCTGGGTGTCTGTGATCCGTCTCTATCGATGCCATTCTCATAGGAAAAGATGTCTCGTGCCATCGCCATCTAGGTGTTGGAAAAGGATGTACCTAGCAGCGACGTCATCGCTGTTCAGTGAATATCGAGCCGCAGTTCGCCAGGACATCAAGGCGCTGCTAGGCCTTCTAGGTCGACCATATCGAACGCTAACAAGCAATGGCCAGATTTTGAAAAGCCGCAAAGCTCTAATGGCCGAAGTTGCAGCATAGAATAAGGTAAGTAGCCGATCTCATGAACGACATCTCATTGCGCCTCTCGTTACTACTTTCTACACTCCACATCATCCTCGACGACAAGATGAAGCCCTCTATGAAGCCCCTCGCACTGGTATTATGCTTCGCTACATCAACCCAAGCGATGCCTGCCAAACCGTCAAACACAACAAGCACTCTTAAGCATTGGCCCGCAGAAGCAGCCTTAGCATTGGACAAGATGATCGCAGCGAATGCCAATCAATCCAACTACGYCGTCTTCGACATGGACAACACCAGCTACCAATTCGACCTCGAAGAATCTCTCCTTCCCTTTCTAGAGAATCGAGGAATACTTACTCGACGCACCATGGATGAATCCCTGAAACTCATCGAATTCAAAGACACGGAAGAATACACCGAGACGCTCTTCAGCTACTACTACCGTCTTTGCGAAATTGACGATCTCATGTGCTATCCCTGGGCAGCTCAGATTTTCGCTGGCTTCACGCTTCGAGAACTAAAAGTCTACGTGGATGAACTCATGGCTTACAATCAAACMATCCCCACGAGATACTGGGATGGCGACGAAGTGGTCGAGGATGAAATCTCGCCGCCTGTGATTTTTCCCGGACAAGTGGAGCTCTATAACGCTTTGATGGATAATGGGATTGAAGTCTATGTTATTTCTGCCGCGCATGAGGAACTTGTTCGTATGGTGGCTGCGGATCCGAAATATGGATATAATGTCAAACCCGAAAATGTCATTGGCGTGACGACTTTTTTGACGAATCGCACGAGTGGGGAACAGACTACCAGTCGGAAACAAATTGAGGCGGGGGAGTATGATGAGGAAGCTAATCTTGATCTTGTTTATGGAACTTATCTTTGGACGTGAGTGGACTGTACTCTCTTCACTAGAATTTGGATTGGATTGGATTGACTGACTGACGTGTTGGATAGTCCGGCGACGTGGTTCAGTGGCAAGTGGGMGGCTATTCTTACTTATATTGATGAGTGGAAGTTGCCGGTTTTGGCTGGTGGTGATACGCCTGGATCGGATACTTATATGATCTTCCACGGAGTCGACGTTGCGAAGGGGGGAATTCATCTATGGTAAGCCCCATCTGGACTTCGGTCATACATCATATCCAGCTGACGTGCTTTGTCGCAGGGTCAACCGCTCGGCCGAGAAATTGGAGGAGCTTAACGAATTGATTGAACAGGGCGCTGCTGGGCAGGCTGCGAACAATCGACCAGTGACTGTGGACAAGAATTGGGTCGTTGTTAAGCCTGTTGAGATAGGTGGGGTGGAGTAGATGTGCTGTGGAGGATAGGGGCCGTAGTCCCCAAGACAGATTCTTTTCTTCGTCCACAGACATAAAACCAACTTGGAAATTCAAGTTACAGGTCCAACACTGCATTTAAATCTCTCTCTCTCTCTCTACATTTCCATGGTATCATACGACAATCCCTACCGCTGGGCTTTCCGTTCAAGCCACCTCGTGGCTCGAACCAACGGCATATCAATCAGCAGCCAAAACATATGCCCTACTGCAATAGATATTGCGAGCATTATCATCCAACCAAGAAAGAGCCCAGCACACCACTGAGTCGATGTACTGATACCAACGATTTCGAAAATCTTCGGCTGCATTGCAAAGCCTGCGGAATGCAACAGAGGCCCGTGGACTAGATAGAATCCATACGAGATTTTGCCCAGGTACTGTGGTACGGCGGAGCTGAGGAATTTGCGAAATGGGGTGATTTGATCAACGGACCAGAGAACGAAGATTGCTGCGAGTGGATGCCAGAACTCGTATGGTTTATGATATGCAGCAGGTGTTATGCGATTGAGTGTTCGAAAACCTGGTGTTTTTCCAGCTTGGTCGTCAGGAAACGAGAGGATGAAAAGACTGAGAGCGAAACCGATGAGTTTCAGTCCGGGTGAGATCCATCTTCGCAACCGGGTAGAAGTCGATGGTGAGTTGTCTTGAGTGGGAAGCAGAGTTTCTCTCTCCCGGCGAGCATTTGCTGCGTGGTGTAGATAAGCAACGAGAGCCCCTCCGGTAAATGTCGAGACTTCCCATCGTGTACGATGGAGACTGTAGACTGCGACCAAGCTGAGCAGTCCAAACGACCATCGCGGTTTTAGACTTGTCGATGCGAGTAGCACGACGAATAGAACGATTGAGCTGCGGAACTCGACTGGTATTGTCCATGTATGAGGGTCGTATTCGGGGTAAAGAAAGTCCCATCGAAAGGGGCTTAACCAGGTCGACCACGCTTTGTAGAAGTCTTTCATCTGAAGTTCGAAATCCTGTTTCCGCGGTGGATGTTGCTCCCACGTCCCAATAAGCGGTGGTCCTTCTTGAAATTTGCGACCTCGATCAAAAGCGCCGTAATATGATGCGAAGCAAACTATCAGCATGCTGATGGAGGCAGGGGCAAAGAGCCGAAGCCATCGTCGTAGTGTTAATGATGCGAGTCGGGGCAGTGCAGTTGTTGTTTGACCTCCTCGCATTGCTGCCATGAAGCCGTAGCTCAGCACGAAACCTGAGATGGCGAAGAAAAGAGTGACCATAGCTCGACCGCGGATCAATAAGCAGAGGAAGGGGAGTTGGTGTGGGAGTCCATGCGGAACTTTTTTATAGGAACCTCCGTATCCATGTGTGATGGTTTTGGTGTATGGATAAAGAAAATGGAAGTTGAACACGATGAGACAGGCGATTCCTCGAAGTCCATCGTACGAGGCTGTCCTAGAGATGGTCGCTGTGGGTTTGATCTGTGGTTTGCGAATCYTGCGCCATCTCATCCGTATATAGATGGATCTCACTGTCTTGGAGATCCTTCTCCAAAGAGTTGGAGCCGAGGACATCTGGCGTTTCTCGTCGAGTCTGTGGCATGATTCAGCAGGAGACTTGGACCTCTGCAGGGATTTACGATATACATAGGGCTAGATGGAGGCGTGTACTCCAGATCGGATGAAGTGCCATGAGGCAAGAGCTTCTCTGTTAGAGAGGTCGACGAACTTGGCACAGAACCGAACATTTCCGGAATGTATGGAACGAATACAAAAGAGTGTATAGCTGAGGGGGAGAAGTACTGCTAACCAGAGCAGTGTTGGGCGGTCTTGAGTGCGATAGAACGATAAAGAGACTGCAACGATATACTTTGAGGAATTGGGGGAAGGGGAGACCGGGCCAAGACAGTCGTCGTAGGACAACCACCCCAGCCTCCATATGTTGACATCGACTTGCACTCGGTCAAGCCATGCCGCTCGGCATTCATCATGGTGCAATAAAAGTTATCAGCTCACCACCCAGTCCCGAAACACCCGTGGTTCGGCCGTTACTTGGCTTGTCTGCGGCTTTGGCAGATCACTTCATCGCATCCCAGGATTCCCAGCGAGTTCCGAGTGTAGACTCAGCACTTTCTTGTGTATGATAGGTTTAAGATTTGTGCTTAGCAGCGGTTGGCAATCGGAGTAATTTGAAGGACCGGATCGAATGGGTAGCGTCGGACTGGTTTGAATCGGTCWCTCCCCTGAAGGCCGGGCAGATTAGTATGGGAGGCATTTGCTGTTTTCATTTTGTATGGCAAGAACTGATGTCATTGGGGTATTGCGAACACTGGGGTGCGGCAAGGTGATCTGCTCCGAGCTTGCGTTGCTGGAGTACTTCCGCGTGCTAGCAGGGGACCCCAGATATGGAATGTTGGCGCCCAGTACTACTCACACTCGCTCAGCTTTACACTCACGATTTACAGCATCTCCACTCACAATAATGGAATGCGTAGCCTCGAGAATTGTAGCTTAGCAAAGTCCTCGACCACTCCGGTCCAAATCAAAATGTRAAGATTGTCCGCCCGCTTCTGGTCCAAATGACTGCGATGCGTGAAGAGGCTGCAGAGAGTGTAGGGAAGCTGGCTCGGGAGAGATGGCGTTCGAGGGGTGTGTTGTTGGCGTTTCATGATGACCAACATCGTGGAGGCATCTTCGACGTTCAATGCGATGCCAAGACAAAAAGGGCAACTTTTCTATCTCAACCATCCATGCGCCAAGGGGGGAAGTCGCGTTGCATTGCCGATGCAACAACAACATATCCTTGTGCTGTAGGGACTCATTCCACGCAGAACTCCTGGGTGCCTCGTGGACTGAAGCCACAACGTTCATTCTGCCCGGGCAGAAGTACGGACTCGTGTCCGGCGCGCAAGCTCAACGGCCTTGGTATTTCTAGGCAGGAAGGACGAAACATACGCTACACAAGTTATCGATTGGTGTGGCCAACTGTTTGCGTAGGTGTAGTCTCGAAATAGACCATCGCTATTCCTGCAAGTGTAATGCTCCCGTATTTCCTAAGGTGCTCGTCGGAAGGGACTCGTAATCTGTATTGCTTTGTTAGCGTGAGGTATTAGTCGGCGAAGCATCAGTCATATATTCGGAAGGGGTCTTCATGTTGTACARGTACCATTCGATTCAAAGTTCGATACCTCCTTTGCTCTAATGTCGCGGTGGATTCGCAGCATCATTATTTGCTTGCCTCTTGTCATCTTCGCACTTATCGCGGTTCACCTGTTCGACGTCTCAACAACCATATCGAAGGCTTCCGTAAAAGCATGGAGATCAGCCCATATCCAGAGCTTGTCGGTAAAAGGCAGCGGTCTGATGCATCTCGGAATAGCAAGACATCCTCAAATTGGGAAGTGCACAGTCATGCACGGGGAACACAACGACGGATACAAGCAAGCGCTCCAGACACACCTCGACCACGCCCAATATCATGGCTATCCCACTTACGTGATTGACCGTACCATTCTCGACGGTCTTTGGACGAAAGAAGCCGCATTGCTGGAGATGATGCTGGAGGCACTCTCCAAACCCAAGAGCGAGCGCTTGAGATGGATCTTCTGGTTCGATGCCGATACAGTCGTAATGAACAAGCTCATGCCTCTCGAAGCCTTTGTGCCACCGGATTCTCGGAACGACGTACATTTGTGTTGTATACCAAAGACTGGAATGGTCTCAACAATGGCGTCTTCATGTTGCGTGTCTCGGAATGGAGCGTGAGTCTGCTATCTTCCATCGTTGCGTATCGCACTTTCAAGCCGGAGGAGGATCTTCCCTTTACAGAACAGTCGGCAATGGAGAAGGTTCTGGAGTTGGATCAGTACAAAGATGGTGCAGTCGAATGTCCTCCGCGGTGGTTCAATTCGTATCCAAACGATGGCGACGAATCCAACATAAACTTTCATCATGCACCGGGCCAACTTCTAGTACATTTCGCGGGCATTGAAGACAAGTCCAAAGCGATAGGCGAATGGGTAAAGAAGCTCGAGACAGATCGTGAGAAGTGGGAGATGCCTCTTTCTCGCACGAATTAYGAGCAGCGGATTGCAGAATTCTGGGATGGGTTCGAATCGGGAAGCGAAATGGGGCAAGATGCTGGAGAACAACCCCAAAGGAGGTCGAGGCGAAAGGCACCTAGGGTATGAGATGTAGAGCTAGCAGGCGATCTAGAGACGACCGGAAGCAAATCGTGATGACCGCATGAGCCTTTCACAGCAAACGTAGCGAGACGGCAATGCTGCCTCATCATTCCTTTTCCTGGCGGTCAGCGTCGACTCATCAGCAGCGACGTCGTCACATCCGCGTTGTGGGCCCAGAGCGAAAGGCCATAACTCCAGTCGTGGCTAGTGACATTGCGCGCCTCCTTCAAAGTGTCGTTCTATGGGGGGACGTCTTGTGTCGTACCCCGGTAAACGTTGCGCCGTGTTGATGGTATAAGGTTGGGAGGATGTGGTGGTTGTGAGTTGATGGAGAGAAGATTGGGGAAGAAAGTAATCCCGTGACCGCCTGTGCCGGGCGCGCTTGCCGCGCGCGGAACGCGTCGAGACGACGGCTCGTCAATCGTTCCCAACTCCACACCTTTTACCTTGAATCAATCGTTTGGAATAAATCCACGCCGGTTCCTTCTTCCATAATTGCCCTCGGAATCTGGCCATGGCACCACCATGACGGCTGCAACATACCGCAGCACGCCGTCGTTGTCGGTTCCTCAGACACAGAACACCGCTCCGGTCCTGGAATTCGCCTGTCTATACACACATGATCTACGCAAGAAGGCCAAGAAGTGGCAGGATGGAGTTCTCCGATACCATACCTTCAACAAGCGGGCGATGGTGTACGACGTGCCGCGCAACTTCATCGGCGATATGCACTGGACGGGAGGGGAGGATCTGCAAGAAGGCGATGAGGTGTTATTGGAAAAGGCCGGCGTGAAAGTTGAGGTGGCCGAGCGGATCGGAGAGACGGAGACCGACTTGTCAGAGTTGAGAGCGAGCAAAGGGCCGGCCGTCAATGGGGAGCCGAGGAGGAGAACTGATATGAGACCCGTGGCAGCGGCAACACCCATTGCGAAAGGATCCAGCGAAGTTATGCCACGAGGTAATACCCACCTCAAGCACAAGAGCTTGAATGCACTCCTTGGTACTCYAAAAGGGACAATGGGCAAGGCAGTGTTGCCGACAAAGTCGCCTTTCGAAGAACGATATGCGAATGTTGAGAATGAGGAGTGGGAAGATGGGCGACCGGCGAAGAAAGCGCGAGTGGCTGAGACAAAGAAGTCCAAAACCGCTTCCAAACAGGCTGAAGTGCCTCTATGGGCCCGCACATCAGATAGCAAGGCGACTCGGCAGATACAACGGCCTGCAGGCAAGGTCTTTATCGACTTATCCGACGATTTGACACCTTCGAATGATTTCCTGCCAGGCTTCTCGAGCGACGCTTTGGCGCCATCTTCCCCGATGAGAGCCGCAGCGCGAGATGTGTCAGGTAGCTCTAGCTCGCCGGCTTTGCGGACGGGACGGCCGCCAGAGATCTTAGCCACTGTCGCTGGGAAGGAGAAAGGTCGCGCTCATCAGATGCGAGTGCTGGATCATGGCCACGAGGAAGATGAGATGAATCATTCTACTCGCCGCCCAAGAAAGCTTCAGAAATCGCCACAGCCAGCAAGACAGCCATCGCTCCAGCCTTCACGGGCGTCTCTTATCAAACCAGGCCAAACTCTACGCTTAGCCGCCAGTGCGCCGAAGAAGAGAACATTACTCTGCCAAGATCAGCTCGCAAAGAAGCCTCAAAGGACGCCTTCCGCGGAGAATGAGGCGCTCATGGAAGTGACGGTTGACGTCTCAGATAAGGATGCCCAGCCGAAGACAGCGAAGGAGAGGGTGCAAGAACGATTGGAACAGATCAGTCGACGAAGAGCACGCACTAGCAATACTGGAGCAACAACCAGCATGACAAACCATGATGTGTCAAAACCATCGAATGGTGATGATGATCTTCGAACAGCCTCCAGCCGCAGTGCGAACGAAGCCACCCACTCTCTTAAGACGTCTATCGACGACAAGGCGAAAAGGCGAGCGCAAGAACGAGTTCTCAGCGAGAAATCCGTGGCGAATGTGGCTGCTCGCCCACGACCCCTTCACCAACCCCTCGACGCGCCATCGGAATCTCATGGAACGCTTGCCTCTGGCGTAGGGCCATCGAGTGAAAATTTTGGGCAGCGATCTTCCCACGAAATATCAGCTATAGAACTTGCGCGTCTCGATCGAATGATGCTTCCGCCCGCAGCACCCCGAAGAGCACCAACACCGCCTGTACCTGTTCCGTCACCACGAGAGATCCGGCCATTGCGACGTGTGATATCGGAGCCTCCTGTACGGCCAAACGCCGGAGATCTGACAGCTCAGGCCAAGCCAGCTTCCAAGCGCGTCCCTGGGGCTCCTGTTCGGTATACACCAACACCCTCTCCTACTAAGAGATCGCGTGAATCGACTCCTGTCCCACCTACCGAGATGGAGTCCAGGATTCCAATCCAGAACAAAGCGAAAAACAAGCTGCAGAAGTCTGTGAGTCTAAACGTGACTGCTGCGGGAACTTCGACCGTCATTCTCGGTCGACCATTTCAAGCACCCGGCAAACCCCGAACGGTGACGGCCAAAAAGCCAGACCCGCCTCCTGATGATGTTGGGCCGTGGAGTCGAGAAGCATTCGATCTTTTCAAGTGGAGGCCTCCGGGCTGGGATGAGGAGAAGTGGTGTGTTGTAGAGGCCGTAGAAGGTGTGGGTGACACCACGACAGCTCCCGCTGGATTGAGTGGCGGAGTGAGTTTGCCTTCTGTTTTGAAGGACTTAAAGAGGGGCCTATGATGTTCATGTTTGACAGATCAATGGAAGAGACTCTCGTTGTGCTAGAGGCTAATGGATATGTATGTATAACGAGTGATGAATTATGAATGCACGCTCCGCAGAAGTCGATTGATCGTTTCACTTCTCGGTAAGATCGCCGTTGCCATATATCTTTATCGAGTACATGAATGTACCCTCCACACTTCCGGTCTTCGTCACCGATAGCGAAAGGCAATAATATAGATGAAGAGCTTGACACTCTTGGAGCAGCAAGCTTCACTCACACATGTACGCGCGGATGCAATCGACAAGTCGAAGATTCACTTGCACGTTTTGACTCTAGAAAAAGTGTCCTCTCACGGCTTGAATGGGCGTTATGATTCCATTCCATATTTCGAAAGATCCGGGGCATTGATTCTTTGTTGTTAAAGTGGGTATACTGGCGAGGCTCGAGGGCACAGTGGAAGGACTCGATAGAAGTAAGTTCACCTCTTATACAGGTCTCAGTCGGAGTGCGAAAGGTTTCTTTGTTGTGGTCCTGTTGTTCCAATGAGTTCAAAAGCGATGCTATAGGGTTCACCGGTCCTCCTGGTTGTGGTATTTGGTCTGCAGGTCAGTTGTTTTCGATTTCTTACCAGGTATTGTCTGTTCGCAAGCATTGAAGTTTGAGTGACCGGGCGTTCGACCCTACTATCTTCCCTGCAACGTCAAGATCTCCTCCGCAATGTTTCACTCACTGAGATGGAAGATGGTACTTTGCGCGTGTCGGCTTGCCTGTTTTTGCGGTGTTGTTGATGTTCGGTCGGTTGTCCAACGACGCAGCGCCGCGTCTGTCTGGTTGGTTGGATATTCCGGCTCGAGAGGTTGAGCGTTGCTACTATATTGCTGCAAGGTGCTGATTCTGGAGATGTTGTTCGCGGTTTCGTTGCTCTGTGCCGGTGGTTGATTTGATCATTGATATGAGCGGAAGGCGATAATAMCGATTCAAGCCTTTCAACAACGTCAGCTCTATTCTCATCGGGAATGTGACAAGCATAGATGCCACAGGGAGATGGACCTGTCGGATCTCGCTGTTGGATACACGTTACCTCTGGTGGCTTAAGAGATGGAGTTGCTGTCGGTGTCGCTGCACATATGGCCACGAGTCCTCCCCAAGGCTGGACTAGATCATAAATGCACGGGCTTGCTGGAGCGCCGCTGATGGAGCGGTCGACGCAGATCGTCCTGGCAATACGGATGCCTGGGTAGGAGGTCTTTGCGGGTTGAGATCGATCCTTGCTCGCAGATTTTCCGCTCGATTCCATGGTTTGAGGATAAACAAGTCTATCTGCTCGATCACGCAGGATTCCACCAATTAGGGGAAATCCAGCGGGTTCAAAAGCAACGACAGTGTCGAGAGAGAGAGTTTGATAGAATGTCGTAGTATTCTGGCCGATTCGAGGATTCTGCCGCCCCGTGATTTTTTGCATTGAGTTTGGGCGACGGTCCAACGACTTCACTTCGCCCTTTGATCCGCGCGAAGTTTCAATCAACACATCATCAGCCATGGATGAAGAGCGCTCAGAAGGAGTGGCGCTTTTGACAACGTGCCCAAGAGATGTCGCAGCTTCTATCTTCGCCGAGTGAGTCGCGCTCGTTCACGTTCACCGTGCAGTCGGCCACGGTCTAACCCAGCCACAGTTTTTACAACAGCGACCTGTACACCGATCTCACCATCAAGCTTGGAGATCGCACCTGGAGAGTCCACAAGCTGGTGGTCTGCTCTCAGTCGCAGGTCCTCGCTAGTGCTTGCAACGGAAAATGGAAGGTTCGTTGAGAACTCGCTGCACAAGCCTATGGAGATGCGGGTACGGAGAAACTGACATGATGCGTAGGAGGCAGAAGAAGGCACCATTACGCTCCACGAAGATGCTCCCGCAGCAGTCGATGCCATGCTAGAGTTCATGTACACTGGAAAATACACTCAGCGCCACGCGAGCGCCGATGCTGACTTTGATCGGGACATGCACACATTGCAAATCTTCAAGGTTGCGGACAAGTATGATCTGGATGACCTTGGTCAACTCGTCAGCGAGGACTTYGTTGCGTCCATTTGCAACGGTGGGTGGGAAGCCCCAGACTTCGGCAGCGTCATCAGTGAGCTCTACGAAGAGTGTCCCGACAATGAGCACGGTATGCGAATGCGTTCCGCTATCCTGGAGATGTCTGTGAAGCACGAGGAGGAGCTCACGACTTGGAAGAAGCACCGTTCCTTCCGCGATGCCGTTCGGGACGTCACTCTCTTTGGAGCATCGTTCTCAAAGGCTTCGCTTGAGGACGCCACGAAGATCCATTCGCAGAAGATGAAGGATGCGACTAGAGATTGCGAAGATCTTACCGAGACACTGCTTAAGTCCCGAACCAAGCGACTGGAAGCAGGCAGGGTTGAACATCTGGCGGATTTGAAGAAGACTGCAGAGGAGCACCGGATCGAGCTCCAGGAGAGGACGTTGGGATTCGGGGAAAAGCGCTTTCGGTGCCCAGCAAAGACTTGCAGCCTCGACTTTGTGGCGTTCATGGGAGTCAGACAGTGGTTGAGGTGTCCTTACTGTGATACCTTGGTTCCTGAATGAGATGACATTGCTGTTGGACGGCATTGTGTCCTACGCCCACGAGCGAGGGTCGAGATGCAAAGATGAATGGATGGGTTCCGAGGAGCAGAGTGTCTTAAGGTAATACGGTAGAAGCACCCGAAGTTCCATAGCCATGCAACCAAAGTCAGAACGTGTTTCGATCCGCTCTCCCTCCTCAGAACTGTCGATATGAAGACTGTGAATCGAGACAGGATACTCAGCAATCTTCACAACATGCTAAGACCTCGCTATCGGCAGAGTGAACAATGCTGAGACTGCTAGAACGCTTGTAGCAATGGTGTCGCCCGCCGAGTAACCGAGAGAGTAGTTGGGGACGCTGATATCGCTGATGACATCTCGTATCGACGGCTCTGCCCCATCCTGCTCTCTTGCTCGGATTGTCCCCAGCTTCTGAGACCCATCATGCTCCCCTAATATCAAAAGCTCCAGACATTGAACAGCGCTGGCATCAAACCGGCTTCGATTCACCTCGCCTGGCTTTGAGCGCGTTGCTTCGTGCGGGTGCGGCCGCCGTTGCCGCGTCCTGCTAGAATAAGCTCGCGGACTTCTTTTCATCGCTGAAGTCAAGCTTTCATCATCCAAGCTTCAAACAGCAGCAATGTCACTGGGGTTTCACACAGAGATGGTGAGCGAAGGCYACAGCGCGGTGTTGCGCGCCATTAAAGAGTTCGTCCACTTCCCTCCAACACGCATGATGACTGCCTGGTGATCAAGCTAATCCTGCCATAGTCTGCACAAGTCGGACCGCTATGCCGACCTCACCCTGACACTGGAAGATCGTGTCTGGAAAGTCCACAAGGTAGTCGTCTGCCCGCAGTCGAGCTTCTTCCGCGAAGCCTGTGATGGCCCGTGGATCGTAGGTGCTTCGTCGCGATCCTTTGACCACCAGAGCTGACAGATGTTGTAGGAGTCCCAGGCCAGCAAGATTGAGCTCCACGATGACGAACCCATGGCTATCGATGCTCTGGTGGAGTACTTCTACACATCCGACTACACCATGAAGAAATTCAGTCCAACCACAACGGATGGACTCAATGGCGAACCAATCTTGAGCACCCTCAACGCAGTCGTTTTCAAAATCGCGGACAAGTACGATGTGCCGACACTAGCTCTATTGGCGCAACTCAGATTTCGTATGACTTCCAACGGCGACCAGTCTACTGCTGGGTTTGCCGCTCTGATCCGCGAGATATATGAGAACGGCCCGGATAGTGCTTTGGGAAGAGATATGCGCGTCGCGCTCATCGATCTTCTCGTTACGCACGAAGCGCGGTACATGACCGAGCCCAAATTCACGGAATTCCGTACCGTTCTCAGGGACGTCGTTACTTTTGGCATAGATTTTGGCAAAGCCTCGATTGATGAAAGGCTTCGGAGGCACGCGGCCCAATTGGCGCAGATGAATGAGAACGATGCTATCGTCACCCAGAAGGCGAGGCAGATGGAGGACCTTGCGAGAGGCAAGGAATGCATGGAGCACCGTGCAAACTTGACCAGATTGAACAGAACCTTCGAGGAACACAGAAATAACGAAGTGAAGCAACACGGCGCCAGATTGGCAGAGATGACCCGGCACCAACTCGAAGGTCTCGATTTGCAGAGAGCAGTTGTGCATCACAAGGCCAGACTGACAGAGATGACCACGAACCAGCGCAAGGAGATGAAGCTTGCGCAGTCCCAGCTCGGTCGGGACATGTTGGGAGAAGGCGAGCAGCGTTTCCGTTGTCGCGCTGAGGATTGCAGCAACAGCTTTGTGGCGCTGGGTGGTACGGACGGGTTGAAGTGCCCGTACTGCAGCACCCCGGTTTGAAGTTGCTCTGACGAGCATACCGTTGTTATGCACGAGCTGCGTCGTTGGTCAGGCCACGCCGAAGGACTCAGTGGTACTCAATGGTTCAAGATTATGAGGAGGAGCTTCACAGACTCTTTCCTCGCGAAGGATTGAAAATGCCCGGTATGGTATGAGCACTGGATCCACAACTTCCGGGTTTCATAGCAATGCAAAATGTCTCTTTCAATGTCCTCCGTCTCCTTGCTCTCTTGATTTGAGTGTTCGTACTCCAACCCAACCACTCAATGTCCGAAACTAGTCCAGTCCAATATGGACCCATTCCAAGCTCACTGAAGGGCATTTGAGGCCAGAGATGTAGAACCGTTCCAACTAAGACGTCGCTACACGTCTGCAACCAGAAAAGGATTGCAGAGCGTTGAGCCAAAGCTTATCCCATGTCCGAGATATTGCTCGCCCTTCTGCGCGTCAATCTTGGCCATGCYTCTCTAGTCTCAGCAGCTATTTCTATGACTTGAGACGCGACTCTACTCGTAGATGTAACTTCTCGCAGCTCCAGAGCAGACGACTCTGCCGAGACCGAGACTTCAAGATACGAAGATGGCTAGGACATTATCGTCCCGGCGAGTAACGAGTAATCCCCGTATCGACCGCTTTAAAAACAGTGCGAGGGATGGGAGGGAATCCAAAGCTTGCCGCCTCTCTCCTGGCGGTTCATCGACAACGCGTCACGTCTCTCAGCTTCCTCTCGAGTCGTAACCTCGCGCGCCTGATCGTTCCATAATATGACGTCCAGGGGCCGGAGTAAATCTCCCTGTATTGATAGATAGCCCCGACTCTTGGAAACGTGTAGGCGTGTATGTGCATGGATTGCCGTCCCCCAGTCTTCACCTCTCCTAGCTTGGGGCGCGCTAGCGTTTCTGAGGGGCCAACTTCTCTTGCCGAAAAGCGGATTTCATGATTCTGTTTCTTCCATCTTCCGCACCCTTGCAAGTTTTGTCTCCATCAACGCTGCCACCCAACATGGCGGCCACAGAAGGCGAAGCGCCAACGGCGCACCGGGATCTCGTCCTCGGCATCATCTCGAGGTTTGTCTACTCATCAGGCCCACCATGCCGCGCCGACGCGACGACGGTTGAGCTGACCCGATTTTCCAGCCTCTACAAGAGTGAGAATTTCAGCGACCTGACCATCAAGCTCGACAATCGCACCTGGAAGGTTCACAAGCTTGTTGTCTGCTCCCAGTCAACCTTCTTTGCGCACGCTTGTGCTGGCGATTGGAAGGTTCGTTAGACATGCTATCGCATTTGGGATCTCGGGTCTGATACTGATGTACCCTCTATAGGAAGCGCGCGAGGGTGTCGTGACTCTTCATGAGCAGGATGTCCCCTCTGTCGAGGCAATGATCGAGTACCTGTACACTGGCACCTATTCGATGCCGGAAAAGCCCTACACCACCACCACTTTCGACAGGAACATCTTCCAACTCGCCGACCAGTACGACATGCCAGTGCTAGCCAAGCTAGCCGCGGATCGGATCATGCTGATCGTATCGCAAGAGTGGGCCTCGTTTCCGGTCCTTGCAGAGATGGTCGAGTATCTCTGCGAAGATGGCCCCGTCAACGCCCTTACTCAAGGAATGCGCAGAGAGCTGGTCAAGATCTGCGTCGACAACGAAGTGAATCTCCTCCACGATCCCAACAACGACGCATTCAGAGAGGCCATCAGAACCGCCCCTCTCTTCGCCATCGAGTTCTCCAAAGCGGTCGTGGCAAAGACCGAGAAAGAACACGAGGTAAGCGCGGCAAGGTCGGAGAGACTTCTCACGGCGAAACTGAGGGCCATGCAAGCTACCTTCGAAGCAAGCTGTGAGTCAGCGATCGTGCCTGAAGGCCAAGCACGCATGAGATGCACAGCTGCGAGCTGCAGGAAGCACTTCGTGGCGGAACAGCCACCCGAGCGGAAGTTTTGCCCCGAGTGCGGCAAGGCCACTGTTGTCTTGGCTGAGCGCACCCTCAAGGCAGACGTCGTGTTGGAAGTAGCTCGATTTCGCGCATCGAAACTCAAAGGTATGTGGTCTAGGCCTAAGCGTCCTAGGAGCTCATCAGAGAGTTCGACGTGATGCTACCACCGGGATTCAGATTACGAAGGCGGAGTGCTACCGTTCGAGGAAATCGCAGACTTTGATGTTCGGGTTGGGATTGCAGGACGGCATTGATTGGCATTGTCCCAGACAATCCTTAGAAGCGTCCAGACATCGCATCTCAGCTTTCAAGCCAGCTGCTCAGTGGCAGACATAACAAAAGACCCAGACCGCATATTCTCTTTCCATCCCCTTCTTCGCGGCCTTGTTGCCTCGTAAAAGCATCATCCAGCAACAAACTCCAATCACCCAAGAGAAACGAAACGTACACTGCGTACCCAGCAAGATCCCGCTCCAATTCCACAGAACTTTTCCCGCTCTGGCTGATAGCTCTCTCTCGTCGCCTCACAAAATCAACATGCGGTATGCTCTCTCTCTCTCTCTCTCTCTCTCTCTCTCTCTCTCTCTCTCTCTCTCTCTCTCTCTCGCGATGGTAGAAAGAGCAATCGATTAAAGGGACAGAAATGCCACAGAAGATCCTCAGCAAGGTATCTTTGTAGTCAATTTCCTCAGGAATAGATGGATCGAGCTCGTCAATAATCATTGCCTCCAGAGATATCCCATCCGTCAGAAAAGAAGCCCAAAATCCAGTCTCCAGCACCCAATATCCAGTCTCCAACATCCAGTCTCCAACATCCGGTTTCCAGCTCCAGCACCCTGTTGACACCCAGTCTTTAACATCCAGTCCCTCTCATCACATCAAACGGAGCAGATTCTTAAAAGAAAAGGAGGGAAAGGTTCCCCAGAGGGATCAACACAGAATAGATAAACAGGTATTAAACAGCTGGAAGTGTTCCGTCTACCATGCCTCGCCAGCCAACAACCAATCGTAAGCGGGTATACGAAAAACAAAATACACCACGCCAGTGTATACCAGACCATTCAATCTCCTCATCACATTCCGTCACTCACAGTCAATTCGCCTCCCAATCTCTGGTTTAGGCCGTCATCAATCCTCTCATCACTCTCAAGCTGAAACACAGCACACGCACCCAACGAAGATCTCCAAAAACGCCTCGCTTCCCAAAATGAGCACCAAGAATCGTCTCGCCAAACAACATGAGCATCACCCAGCAGCAGCACTCTCAACAGCAATCTCCGCTGAACTCTCCAAACCCTCCCTCTCCGCCCTCAACGCCTCTTCACGTGCCTTCTGCTTGACCTGCAACCTCTCCATCTTCTCGCCCCTGATTCTGTTCTTTTCCTCCTTCAACCTCTCCTTCTCCCGCTCCTCGACACTCATGCCCTTTTCCTTTTCATCCGCATAGTCCTTCCACTTCCTCCACCCATCGAAGTCAATCAATGCCTGCATACATCCCCACTCCTTGACTTTCCGTTCCAGCCACACGAAATTCACGGGCTTGGTGAGAAAGTCATTGCAGCCGGCTGCCAGTGCTTCATGTCTGTCAGATTGGAGGGAGGAAGCTGTGAGGGCGACGATGATGACGGGAGACTTGAAGCCTCCTCCTTTGACATCGAGGCGGTCGTTGCAAGGTTCCTTCTTCTTTCCCGAAGCGATTTCGCCCGAGTTTTCCGCAGGACTTCCGGGAGTGGAGCTGGAAAAGACACCAATCCCATTGACGCGCTCTAGTCGGCGGATCTCTTTGGTGGCTTGCAGTCCGTTCATGACGGGCATTTGAATGTCCATGAGTACAAGATGGTAGCCTCCCGATCTCCATTTATCGACGGCAATCTGTCCATTCAGAGCTGTCTGCCATCTTACCTTCAACCGCTTCATCAAACCTTCGAGAACTCGCAAGTTGATCATATTGTCTTCTACGATGAGGACACTGATGGGTGGGACTGATGCATCCAGCATGCTGGAGATGTTGGGGAGCTGATAGGTTTCGGTGACGCGGGAGAGAGATGTGGGCTTATCGGGAGTGGGACTTCGACGAGTCTTCTTCGCTCGACTGGAGCGTGGTGCTGTGGAGTTTGCTACACTGACGGCAGAGGGTGTTGATGGGGTTGAGACGGGYTTTGTTTGAGCTTCTAAACCTTCGAGAACTCGCAAGTTGATCATATTGTCTTCTACGATGAGGACACTGATGGGTGGGACTGATGCATCCAGCATGCTGGAGATGTTGGGGAGCTGATAGGTTTCGGTGACGCGGGAGAGAGATGTGGGCTTATCGGGAGTGGGACTTCGACGAGTCTTCTTCGCTCGACTGGAGCGTGGTGCTGTGGAGTTTGCTACACTGACGGCAGAGGGTGTTGATGGGGTTGAGACGGGCTTTGTTTGAGCTTCTATGGGTAGAGGAGAGGGTAGAGGGGGTGGGATGGGAGCGGAGTTGTTATGTACCGTTTCCGAGGCCGAAGAGTCCACTCGTGGTCTGCCTGCTGGTCGATGGTTGGTAGCGGCATTGCTGTGGCCAATGATGGTGGGCGAGGAAGTGTGTTGTCGGCCGAGGCGAGGTCGGTGTTCCCTCTCACTGCGATGTCTTCGAGAAGCGGCGCCAGGTGAGGGGATGAGTGGGTGGAGGGAGATCGGAAGAGCACACGTCTGAACTCCAGTCACGTTGTTATGTACCGTTTCCGAGGCCGAAGAGTCCACTCGTGGTCTGCCTGCTGGTCGATGGTTGGTAGCGGCATTGCTGTGGCCAATGATGGTGGGCGAGGAAGTGTGTTGTCGGCCGAGGCGAGGTCGGTGTTCCCTCTCACTGCGATGTCTTCGAGAAGCGGCGCCAGGTGAGGGGATGAGTGGGAGCTGACCGGTGTTCAAGACGGCAATAGAGCGTGGATGATCCGATGCAGCGAGGTTGTGATGTGCTTCTCGCCCGACATTGGGGAGGGATGTCTGCGGGAGGGTGGGCTGAATGACGGGAAAGTAATCATTTCCATTCTCCGGCGGACGAAAATCATCCAAGGCGTGATAGTTTGCGTATTGGAGTTGTTGCGGACGAGGCGAAACGCGGGGAGTCTTCTTTTGCGGCACGTCAATCAACAGCGCTTCCTCGACCGTCTGACCTCCCGGGTAATAGGCATCAATGGTGCGGCACATTTCCTCTTCGGGGCCCAATAACCTTTCATTCCGCGGTGTTCCGTGTTCCACTCGCGTTGCTATCCTCAAGGTCATGTCGGGGGCATCAAAGGTCTTGCCGAGGGAGTTTGCATATTTCCTCAATATCATATCCCGCACATCATCCACGAGATCGTCCTCTTTGATTTGTACCAGGGTAGCCGAGGCACCGGGCCGCTTGACCCATACCTTGCGTCGGAGCACGGCCGCCATGTTAGAAAAGGTGTCGAGATCCAAGCCGGGAGTGTGGGCACTGGCGCCGACAGGAAGGGAATCAATGGTGTGGGGAGATATGGAAGGAGCGATGAGGGTAGAGACTAATGCTGCATTGGCACCGCCGACGATGCTTTGACGGCGAGGGCGTCGGTGTGCTTCGGCGGGCGGAGGAGAGGCTTCCTCAAGCGTGAGCAGTGGGTTGGAGGTGGTGTTGTGATTTGAGGCAGGCGTTTCCGGAGGTGAGGCGGCAGGAGAGGGAAGCGGGTGGATTTTCTGCTCCTTCACTCCATCACCATTGGCATTGTGGAGACCGGGCACTTGAAGGGAGTGTGATGGTGGTGATGGAGAGGAGTGTGATGGGTCGTGCGACAGTGGAAGTGGCAGAAATGGAGCTTCGTGAGGCTCCACCTCCGCAATGATCGACGATGCCTTTCTCTCGCCGCTCGTGGCCGACGTGCACGACGAGGCCAGGGGAGAAGCGGTTCCTCCGCGCTCGCTGTCCGATGTGGCGCGTGTGGACGAGGAATACTTGGACGAAATGCGGCGGAGAAGAGTGCCGGGGCGGAGACGAAAGTGCATCTTAGGAAGGGCAAGATTCTGGCCGCATGGTGGACCTGACCAGACCTGCTGATGGATGGCGATGGATGGCTGCTGCTTCGTAGAGACTGGGAGGGTGTGTAATGAAAGAGAGAGGATCGAACGAAGGTCTCATGTGGCAACAACAATCGTGTCCCAACAACATGCACGCAAGTCGTCGTGCATCTGAATAACTTGGGATATCCTGTTGCTGGCTGRCTGGCTGGCTGGTTGGTTTGTTCCCACTCCACTCCAGACGACTCCACTCCCAGGCGCATCCGCTTCCGCGTCCTGATGTCTCAAGTTAGCCTCGCGTCAGCCACCGCGATCGCGACCGCACCTGCCCATCGAATTCCAGTGAGCCGTGGGCCCGAGCGCATGGATCAAAAGTCAATTTCTCTCAATTCAAATCAATCAAATTAATCAATCAAATCTCTCGACCTTGCAATCCGCAAAATATCATCCTCCCAGTTCCATTCATCATGTCCACCATTACAACTCTCTTCCCCGCTCAGTATGACATCCAGCACTTTTAAAAGATAGCAACAACGCTACAGTGAAGAAGCCTCATCCGATCTCGATGAACACTGTACCGAAGACATGACTGTGATGAAATGTTGGGCACAAGTGAACCATGCAAATGCAAAAGCCTGAATCACGCCGGACCCCATCTCATCTCGCTGGCGCCCCAGAAATCCGGTTCCATCACAAATCGTGGAAAAGGCAATCGGCGGCATGCCCGGCACTTTCATCCATCCATCTCACGTGGCATCCACCTCACTCATCGAAGAAGACGCGACATCATCACAACAATCAAAATCATGGGAAACACAAGAAGACGATAGATGTTGGCAGTAGCATTGGACTTAGGTATCTTGCTGAGCGTCCATTTCATCCTGTTTCTGTTTCCCTTCTCAACCCTCAAGAACCGTGCATGTGCCTCTCATTKGATTTAACAAGATGCTACAGCGTCACCAGCCAGCCAGGATCATGGAACTTATCGTTACACTCCTGAATCGACCTTCCTCGTTCTTGAAGAGGCCTGTCTTCCTATCGATGTAGTATCAATAAGTCGGGA
Organism: Ramularia collo-cygni; assembly: GCF_900074925.1. Taxonomy (NCBI): domain Eukaryota; kingdom Fungi; phylum Ascomycota; class Dothideomycetes; order Mycosphaerellales; family Mycosphaerellaceae; genus Ramularia; species Ramularia collo-cygni. Next base: position 240,081 of record NW_019716277.1, on the reverse strand, counting down.
ATGGTAGGTTTCATTCCTTCATCATAGACAAGCTTGATCGTGGACAGGTCTAAACGAACTGCAAACGAAGACTACTGTATTGAACGGCCAGAACAACATCTCACAGCATCTCAAAGCAAAAAGACGTCCACAGTTCAACCCAATTTCGCTACACATGATCATATTCATAATCCTAGACTCCAATACCCACCACCACCACCCGCTCCCTCCCTTACAGTACGATAATCTCACCGTCCCCTCCCACTAAAACTACTATGCCTCACCACAGTCTCCCACTGCCATACATTGCCCTCTTCATCCCCCGTATAAACCGCCTTGGCCACCGGCAGCACACTCGTGATCCCCGCAGGCGCTCTCCCCAACCCCTCACTCCCATCCACCCCCTGCAGCCGCTTCACAAGTTGCAAATACCAACTCCCATCACTCAACGTCGTCAATGTCCACGCGTTCGTGACGCCGAGAGTATGTCCCGTGAATATCAATTCTCGCTCGAGATATTCATTGCCAGCGCCTTCGTAGAACGCGGCGCAGAGAATCTCGTCGTCTTCGCGTTCGCAAAGCTTTTGTTCGACGAGGAGATGGCCGTTGAGGGTATAGAGAAGCGCGTTGGGGCCGCGGAGGATGAGGATGTGGCCGGAGACATTGCTCATTCGCGCTGCTTGGATGGGTGGTCCGCCGGCGGGGAGCAAGACACGAATGCAATTTTGTCGGTTGAGACCCCAGATGAGGACTTGGCCATCGGAAGATACAGAGAGCAGCGTGCTGAAAACGCGACTAGCGGCGAGGACGGTGACGGCTGTGCGGTGGCCAAATAGATGCGTTGTGGGCGTAATCTCGACGACGTCTTTCCCAACACTAACGTTCCATACACCGATGGTGCAGTCCGCGCCCGCGGTGACGAGCGTCTTGCTATCGACGAAGATTGCCGCTGTGATGGCTCCGACGTGCGTGTTCTCGTAGAGACCTAGTAGGCGGCCAGAGTGTTTGGAGTAGAAGCGGATGCTGTGGTCGGTGAATCCCCACTGCATGTAGCGGGTGCAGTTCGGTAGTAGATTCAACTTACAGGGACCAGACGCTAAGAGGCGGTTGTCCAGGGATTGCGTTGGTGATATGATGAAGTTGAAGTCCGCAACCCGCTCGTGGATGTTGGTCACGGTATCCGGTAGGCGTGTGAGGGTCTCTGCGAGCATGTCCAGTTTGGGCTCGAACTGCTTCTCCAGCTCTCGGTACGCGTGGACTTTCTGAAAGACCTGATGTGGGGTCTGCCCAAAGGAATGGATGATGCCAATCGTTGCAAGACGTTCGACCTGGTCGTCGATCTTGTCCAGATCCTTTGCACCACCATACGACAGATGCTGAAAGACGTTGGTCGCCTCGACAGCAGTCTCACCTCTCTGCTTGTAGCCAAAGACAAGATCGATCCACTCGTTGARATGCTCACTGACATATTGACTTTCCAATGCCTCGCGATGCTTGGCTATGAAGATTTGCGGATCGCCCTTGGCCCATTTAGGTAGGTGAACGTGGTTGACCGCCTCTCCGGAGACTTGTTTCGTTCCAAACTCGTACTTGTTGATGTTCAAGAGGAATTCCGGCAGGTAGAAGAACTCTGGAGTCAGCTCCCGAACATCGCTCATGGTATCGCGCGAGGCAGAATGCCACGCTTTCTCAATTGAGTCGAACAGTCGATCTGCATGATCGAATGCACCACCTTGGAGCAGTAGGTATGACTGCACAAACGGCTGCAGGCGGATGAGGAAGGAGCTGACAATCATGGCTGATGAATAATGGGTCCCGTAATGGAACGCCGGGTTGTCGCCCATCTCGGCAAACTGCTTGAAACGATCCTTGTACTCCGCTTCTCGTGCTGCAGTCTGGCATCCCATGGGCTTTGAAAAGTCTCGGAAAGATTTGGGGTTGTCGAGGTCCAGCTCCTCGCTAGAGTAGTCGGACAGAACCCAAGGGAAGACGGGGTACTGCGTCAAGTCGTTGAATGTGCGTCCAGCCATGGTGTTGACCAGCATAAGATATTGAAAATTTGACATCTCTCCACGCTGCCACCTCCTCGTTGCTGCATGTGTCGGTCCAGCGTTGAAAAGATTGCCAAACTTGGAACCAAAGTTCTTGGGCACATCTTCGGGGGTCCGAAGCGTATCAAGTCGCCATGCATCTTCTCTGGTCACCGCGGAAGTGCTGTGAATGTGCGGCGCTCTGCTAGAAATCGCGCTGTAGAGATCATCGCGGGCTTTGGACGACATGCAGGTTAACAGATAGCTTCTTCCATCTGTGAAGAAGACTTCAATCGACACATCTCTCAACAAGAAGCGCCGCTTGGACACACTCAGTACCTCCGCCCAAGTCCAGTGTCGTGTTTCTTGATCTCCGACGCTGTGTTTTGTTACTGCACTGCCGACATCCTTTCCGGATATCAGTTGTACGTATGGGTCACGCTCATCCTCGGGTGCTTGCGAGACGCTCACAATCTCGCCATCTGATCTTTGGAAGAAGTTGTCTTGCATATACAGACACTTCTGGCCCACAACAACTAGACCCTCGCAGGCCTCCAGCCCCACAATGCGGGAGATGTTATGTAGCTGCTGAACCATGTCACCACGCTGCAGACTGGTCATGACCTTGCGGTTCTTATCCTCGATGAGGCCGTCTTCGTCCTCTTTTGGATCGTCAACCATTTCAAAGCCACCTTCCAACAATTGAGAGTTGGACGCAGAATCGCTGCGTAGTCTCTGGCCCTCGTTTTGTTCCGGTGGACCGTCTGTCTGTTGCGTAGGAGTTGCCGGTACAACTCCAGGGGTCGACGGGTTAGGAGAGTTGATGTCGTCTGACATGACCCGTGCGATCTGGGTGTTGATGGCAAGCTTCCCATTTGTGAGCCGTCTAGACGCCTTGCGCTTAGGCAGAAACGCTTCCTTGACCTCGGACGAATCTGGGACAATCCGCATTCGCATCCTGTTCACGGCCTCGGTCTCGTCCAATTGCCAACGTGCAGGCTGTAGCTCGGTGTCCACGTGGGCTTCCAGACCACACGGCTGTTGGAGTAGTTTCTCCAGTTTTGCAAATGCTGTATGCAGATGATTGACATTCTCTTGGTGATCTTGTATCGCTCGCTGCAGTTTCACCCTCTCTTGAGCGTGTATGTTGGCTCTCCAGTGATTGGTGGAGATTTCGTATCTGTGGATGAAGTCGTCTGCAGCGGACTCGTCGAGTGCCCACTGTCGCAGTTTTTCTCTACGTTTGCTTAGCCGAGTCTTGGTCGTCTCCTCCGAGCTACGGTTCTCCGCGTGCACAAAGTCCTCCCAAGGCTTGCTCAAAGACGAGTGGAACACCGTGTCGAGAACCGTCCTGTTTGCATCGATCCAAGCTAGAAAGTCCTCGTCATCCATTGCGACCAATTTCATGAATCCAGTCGACAGGTGGCGCTGTTCCGGACCCATGGTGTTGGTCAGCATTGTTGCAGTCTCGGTGGGTTTCTGCATAAGAACCATCCGCCACAAACGCGCCGAAGCAAGGCGAACTGAAACGACATTGGACACAAGCTTGTGGTACAGCAAGTAGCAGATGAGCTTGGTGAAGAGTGTTTCCTGGTTCTCGGCAGCGAAGAGAATCGTCTGCCAATATGTCATCTTGTTGAGGAATTCGCCGACATGCTTCTCGCTCGCGTCTTCGTCAAGCTCCGCGAGGCGCCACAGCGTTGCCTTCAGGAACACAACGCGTATTGAGTTGGTCGATTGACTGCATAGCCGTACTGATTTGACATTGGCGATATCAGGCTGCTGGAGGTGATCCAGTATCTCTCCTGTGAAGTCTAGCAGTGGCTGTGCTCCATCAATGAACCAGCCCTCGGAGACAGCCTCGGCCATATGTTGAGCGTAGCGCGCCAGGTTGGTCAAGACCTTGGTCTCCAGCAGGAGCCTCTGGTTKAGACGTAAATGGCTACCTAGCTGAGACAAGGCGTGCACCAGTACATACGATTCGAAGTAAGCCTGATGTTCTCGAAATGCTGGTGGCACCTTGAGGAATAGACCCATACCCGTGTACTTGTCCCTGACGCAGACTTGGTCGACGAAAAGGATAACCGCRAGCTCGAGAAGACTCTCCACCAGTGAGTTGGTAACGTTGATCTTCACAGGCTCGGCGCTTTTGGGCGCCATAGGGGCGTTGAACGGGGTTGGTGGGACTGCGAGACGTTCTTCGTCGTTGTTAACCAGAACGAACGAAGAGATGCGCTTCGGTGCCTCGACGCGATTCGGCGTCATAGGCGAAGGTGTGCGCTTTCCACTCGCCATGTCTAGACTGCGGACGGAGGGCGGACGCTCGCCCAGCGAATTCGAGTGAGGCCGCATCTTGACTTCCTCTCCTCTGAATGACAGAGCTTCGGCCTGTAGCTCAGTTTCGGCGGAAAGTCTATCAGACCCTACCAGCAGTGGGAAGAGCACGAACAAAATCTCTTGGAGGTATCGAGAGTTTCCGGCAAACTCGCGGAAAGTGGGACTGCGATTGTAAACTTCACTCAAGAACTGAACAATGTTCTTCAACAGCGTACTATCTTCTTCATTGGGTGCCTCATCCTGGGCTACCTTCCTCAAACCAGCTTCCAACATGGCGAAGATGGTAGGAAGCATCTCGGGATGCTTAATCACAACCGTGCTGTCGACGCCTAGCATGTCCACCAGGTGGAGGGCAGAGAACCCTGCCTCAAGCCGTGCGAGGGGAAAGCTACGTCCAAAGAACGCTCCAAATACTAGCGTCCAGACTGTCTTTGATCGCCAGAATGGCTTCAATCGGTGCTTGAGTGTGATGAACCCTCCGTTCTTATCGATGAAAGGGGACTTGAACTCCGATCCGAGTGCTGACATGGCTTTGCATATTATACAAAGTGTCAGCTCAATGACACGGACATCGTTTTCTGCGAGCAGATGAAGCAGCCACCTGTTTGGGACAGCACGACAAAACCGCCGAATAGACGATGCGGTACGCTCGTCATTTAGCGTCTCTGCTAGTAGCCTGAGCACCAGTACTGACAGTTCGTACCTTGAAAGACCAGTCCTAGGTGACGGAAAGGTCGACTCGCTTGGAGTTGAAGGTCGAGGAGTACGGGCGCTCCGAGGCCACGAGTTGATTTTGTTCATAATGCTGACTGTTCTGGCCACGCTTCGTGTCGTGGTGACGGGCATAGCTCGAGCATCATGTAAACCATACGCGACCAGCATCGCGATGTCGCGGCAGAGCGATGCCGAGCCAGTATCCAGAAGACCCCTGAGAGAGGTCATCATGAGCTTGGCGGCGTCCTCACTCACATCTTCGTTCTTCAACGCCTCAATCAGCCGCTTTACTACCCTCATTCTGGTCAGGCGCTTTTGATTGAAGGCGGAATTCCTGTTTCCGACGATGAAGTGGATGAATTGAGAGTAGTAGAGCGTTTGGGTCGCCAGATCACATCGCCGCCAAGTGTCAAAGTCGATGAGCAAGACGCGGTAAGCCATTGGATTTACCAGCATCGACATTTCTGGGTTTGCGTGATCGTAGCCAACGAATTCCAACACAAGGGCAAGCAGCTCAGACGGGAGCGCCTGTCGATCTTCGAGACTCAAGATGGACGATGGACGGCGAGTCGATGCTGTTGACGAGGAGCCGGCTTCGAGACCCAGCTTCTCACGAATAACCAATGCCAGCACGCCAAACCCCTGACCCTTCTCCATAGCCTCGCTGATCCGCCAGCTGTCCTTGACACACTCGAAGAAAATCTTCACGGCTTGCAGGAAGGAAGTCTTTGTATTTGCAGCTTCTAAAATTCGGAGAAGGACTGGCAGCGATCCGGAAAGGCGCCAGCTCGCATCATCCAGTGGCTGGGGAACCACAACAACAGGCTCACCGAATATGACGCCAGTGCCGTACGATCGACTGACGGCTTCGTTGAGCCCTGGCACTGCAGTATTGATAGCGACAGCGCGTGCATGCTGGGCCAGTTGTTGATACTTGGCTAGCGCCTTGCTGTCCAAATCGTGCTTCACGTCTCGAGCCTTGTTATCCAACGCGTTGAAGTTAATCACCGAAGTTGGGCAAATTGCAAGTATGAGACGGGACTCCGCTACCACATCACTCCCTCGCCCCTCCGTGGCAGTGATGATGTCAGACTTGTCGTTCTTTTCAGGGTGCATGGTCTCATTGTGTCTGTTCAATTCTGCGGAGGCTTGATAGGTCAGAAGTGGCCCGAGACAATCCTGCAGATTGCCGCGATATCGGGGTCCAAGGCGAAAGTGAACGGCAACGAACTCATCTGACAGCGGGGCTTGATATAGATGCGCATYTGCAAGCGACCATCTTGTCTTCACCGCTTCTGGTGTTGGGTTCATTGCCACATTACGCGGCGTGCCAAAGAAAGCCTGCACAGGCTTCGCGCGGCCATTTGACGACGTTTCGGCAGACGCTTGCGGCGTTTCGGGGTAGTTGCATTTGCGTTGCTCTGCAAAGAGACCGTTGATGAAGAGTGATGCCACGCTCTGGCTCGGATCTGACGCATTCCTCCGCTGCACAAGAGCCACATGATACCACTTTGAAGTCTCGAATCGGGTGGACTTGAAGCGTACACTGGGGTTCGAAGCTCGAACCGATGTCTGGAGAATCAGCTGCCGGCTGTCTTTTTCAAGGTACATCAGGATGAAGCAAGTCTTGTATGGGTCGAAAGCCCCGAATAGAGTGGTATGTGAGTCCTTGTCGAACTCGTCAAATCTCACCCACGCAGCAAGACTGTAGCCATTGGCAGGCGGAAAGGCCCGCAGCGTTGGTACTTCTATAGAGGAGTGGCCACTCAGCCACAAGTCGAATTGAAGAAATGCAGGTTGTTTGGAAGTCCGTAATAGGTTCAAGAGGCTCTCCTTGGCTGCATCTGTCTCTGTGGCGCGCTTGAAGAGAAGTGCTACATCATCGAGTCCGTCAAGTCCAAATCTACCCAATAGCAGTACAAGGCTTTCAATCTGCGGTTTGAAAGCAGCTGGAGTGTTTTCACTCAGTGCAGTCCTCAGAACGTCGGACAACACGCCTGTCTGCCATAGTAGTATTGTGTTTCTAGTGCTGGCCCGCACTAAATCAGCTACCAGCTGCAGTATCAATGGAGCTGAATCCTTTGCACTAGGTGAGTCCAATGAGGCAAGTGACAGGCGAAGCGCGATTGATAGTCCGTGTGGGTTTTGAATCGTGCCGATCTGAGGAGCCGCAATATCGAAGTCGCCCTTTCCTCCCAGCGCAAACGCGATCAAGACGTTGTATACCGTTGTTGCATGCTCGGCAGCGGTTCCTTGGTCTACATCCAGCCCTTTGGCCTGCAGCGCGTTGGAGAAGACATGCTGCAGGACGGTCCATCCATCGAGTCGTCCATGGAAATATCTCGCATTGCCTGGATGCTGACTGAGTGCTTCCGATAAAAGCCGCAATATGCTTTGCATGAGGATGGTGGCGCCATTCGATCTATCGCGCCGAAAGTCGTCCGCTCCAAGTACCTCCAACACTTTTTCGAAGCCGCCGCCTCGCCGGAATGTATCCTTGGAGGACGTATGCTCGGTCAATTGCAGCCGCAGTTTCTCCGCAGTTTCCAATAGGCGGTTGTTCTCGTCATCTTTGGAAGTATCTGTGTGGATGCAGAGCTCACAAATGAAGCTCGCGAAGTCACTGGCCTCTTCATCTGCGTCGAGGCCTCTGGAATTGGCCCTATACCGGCTGGAGTGGTGAGGCTGAGCAACACGCAAAGCCATTCTTGTCACGCTCAGAAGATGTGCTCATGGTCCTTGTTTCCGATCATGTCAGGTGCGTTCACTCGGTACAAACTCGAGAAACAATCCCTCTCGTGTGACCGCCGTGTCTCTGAAGTCAAAGTCAAAGCAGTGATTGAATTGCTGACTGGCACAGCCCACGCCGGACCGCTAAAACCGCGGCTGCCGCCTGAAACAGAATGCTCAGAGGGCGAGAGTTGGACTTGTGATGGCGGAGTATTATCCGTCCTAGCGACCATGAACTCTCCGCTCCATTCCAATACTCAATTTGATCCGCTAGAGCAACGATTTCCTGTTATCTGAGACCACTGTTCCGATATCCCCATCAAGCGAGTGTTCACGTGCGTGGGGAACTCTGGCGTGTTGCTTCCTAGCGGATGCGCTAGAGCGCTTGCGGACTGCGGATGACGAGAGGTTGGTCACGCTTCCCCGATAACAGCGAGCTATCTACCTCTCGTACCTGCCTGCTACCTGGAGCTCTCGATCGACCTTCAACCTCTCTCTCATCTCCATCACACTCCCATCAACCAACAACCATTTCTCCTTCTGCATCGTTGTGTTCCTCACTTCAGAAGCTCCACAGTAACACTCTCCATCCGCAGCTATGAAGTCTTTCCTCGGCTTGACGCTGCCACTGCTGGCGGCGGCGTCGCCGGTGATGGTCGAGTCGATCCACAACGAGGCAGCTCCAGTCATCTCCTCTGTCAACGCAAAGGAGATCCCAGACAGCTACATGATCAAGTTCAAGAGCCACGTCAACTCCAACTCGGCTGCTGAGCACCACGACTGGGTCACCGACCTCCACGCCACCACCCAGAAGGCGAAGACGGACCTGAAGAAGCGGTCGCAGACTCCCATGGTCGATGACATCTTCCATGGTCTCAAGCACACATACAACATTGCCGGCAGCCTCATGGGCTACTCGGGCCACTTCGACGAGGACACCATTGAGCAGATCCGTAGACACCCAGATGTGAGTCAAATCACGTCATGCAGCTACCACGGGTTGCGCGACTTTCTCCACCCATTATTCCCCCATCACAATCTCCCTCTGGACGAAAGAAACTATGCTGACTTTGCATTGCCCTCCAGGTCGAGCTGATCGAGAGGGATCAAGAGGTCCACACACTCGGCTCCGACGACCACGAGACCGAGAAGAACTCTCCCTGGGGTTTGGCTCGTATCTCGCACCGCGACAGCCTCTCATTCGGCACATTCAACAAGTACTTGTACACCGCCGACGGTGGTGAGGGTGTTGATGTCTACGTCATTGACACCGGCACCAACGTTGAGCACGTCGACTTCGAAGGCCGCGCGGCTTGGGGCAAAACAATTCCTCAAGGCGACGCCGATGAGGATGGCAACGGACACGGCACTCACTGCTCTGGCACTGTTGCTGGCAAGAAATACGGTGTAGCCAAGAAGGCTCACGTCAAGGCCGTCAAGGTCCTCCGCTCCAACGGCTCAGGCYCCATGTCCGACGTTGTGAAGGGTGTCGAGTACGCCGCCACGTCCCACACCTCCGAGGTCAAGAAGGCCAAGGACGGCAAGAGGAAGGGTTTCAAGGGCTCCGCCGCCAACATGAGCTTGGGAGGTGGCAAATCTGCACTCCTCGACCAGGCCGTCAACGCCGCTGTTGATGCCGGTATCCACTTCGCCGTGGCCGCTGGTAACGACAACGCTGGTATGTTCAAGCCCGCTCAAACTCGCACATCCAGCCGCTAATCGAATGCAGACTCTTGCAACTACTCTCCTGCCGCCGCCGAGAACGCCGTCACTGTCGGTGCCAGCACTCTTGCCGATGAGCGTGCTTACTTCTCCAACTTCGGAAAGTGCAACGACATCTTCGCTCCCGGCCTCAACATCCAGGTAAGCAGTCGTCTTGCTTGGATCCATACCAAAATTGGTACTAATCAACTTTTAGTCCACCTGGATCGGCAGCAAGTACGCCATCAACACCATCTCCGGTACCTCCATGGCTTCGCCTCACATTGCTGGTCTCCTCGCCTATCTGCTCTCGCTGCAGCCAGCCAAGAGCTCCGCGTACGCCGTTGCCGACATCACCCCAAAGAAGCTCAAGAGCCACCTTCTTGCTATCAGCACCGTCGGAGCCCTCTCTGATGTTCCTAGCAACACCGAGAACCTTCTCGCCTGGAACGGTGGTGGCTCGTCCAACTTCACCGACATTGTCCACAAGGGTGGCTACAAGGCTACCCACGCTGACCTTCCCGAGAAGCTTTCCGAGAAGGTCTCTGAGAAGGTTGATGACTTTGCCCAGAAGATTGAGGACTTTGAGCACAAGATGGAGKCCGACCTCAAGGACTTCATCAGCAGCCTTAAGAGCGAGTAAATTGCTCGCCTTGTTCTCAAACTTCTTCGGAGTGAAGATCTTGGGAATGGGACAAGACAGGGCACAATCTTGAATGTGCACCGCTAGCATGTACAAGTCGCTTGTTGTTCCTCTAATGAGAAATTGCATAGATGACGGGGAGCTTCCATTTACTTGATGTACGCGGGTCTTATCAGTGACCTGCCGCATGGCACGGTTCGGCGCAAGAGGAGGGTGGAAACCCACACGCAACGGCACCTTTGAGAAGCTCGCGAGATGTATTATGAGTGGAAATAGGTAGTCCAGTCCAATGTTGCGACTTGATCAACTTCCTACTATCTCAATGTGGTATGTTTGCGATTGCTTCTCACTGATATCTTGTTAATGTTCCCACTGCTGTCGGAACGCCAGACTTCACTTTGCCACGTTGGCTTTTCTCAAGAATCCTCATCGTGAACTGACCTAGCATAGATTGCTTGCTAGTGAGCTCTTCTGTATTGTGCACAAGCGCCGAGAGTTGSGCGGAAAGAGTGAATATGAAACAGCAAAGGTTCAATGTTAGGRCGACGTTGGTACGGCGAACAGAGGCAGCTTCGATGCTGCTCCTGAGGTCAAACTTGGAAGCGGCATTGAAGCTTCCTAAATCGTTGCAGATCTCACGATCAATGAACATGCCTTCCTTTCAAGGTCAAGGGCTACGAAGGACCTCTTTCCACCGAGAATCTGTTGGACGATGATAGCGTCAACAACACATTCCCACATCTGCATCTTGATTCCAAACGGCTGATTGCACGCGATCTCAGCCAACATGCTTTCACGGTCGRGCAGCAATGCCACAAACCGTCTACACCGTGTAAAGTCAACATCGTCGGTGCATGCCACTACCCCTGGACACCAGCGACTGCCGACCACCACCGACCCCTTTGTCTTACGCCAGCAAGCAGAGACTGCGGCTGTTGAGGCATATGCTAGGGCCCGWCTGCAGGATGAGGCTGCGGCCGTTGCTTCCAAACCTAGGCCAAGTCGTCGACGGAGCCAGAACACTGGTCGATCTGAAGGAAGCCACTTCGCCGATGCAAGACGACGATGCATGCAGAACGAAGCGATAAAGCAGCCGGCCCCTTCTCATCATGCTTCTCCGGCTCATTCCAAGAGTGTGGGCGACGAAGAGACTGTCGTCACCCGCCGACGATCCATTATCCCACCAGCCATCAACGCTACCGACTCGAACCAGTTCCCTGCTGGTCCTCCCCCTCTTCGAAAAGGTGCTTCTGACTACACTGATGGTAGTCCTGCACCGCGATATTCTCAGCTAGATGAGGCGGCTTCAACTCTGCATACCCGCTCCTTGGAAGAAAATCAGGCTGACGGCTATGCTGGGAACCTGGCACAACTCAGTAACTTTGCTCAAAGTGGTCCACCGCACGGTCTGTGGCCCTCGGCATATGTCCCATCTCGCGATCTTGAAGTTGAAGACGTCCAAATGATCCAGCCAAAGCGTGTTCGACAGAGGAAATCATTCCTCGGCAGCTTTCAGAAGCGCCACGGCGGCTTTGACACAGCTCTTCCACCGTTCAATCATGCCGACAGTGACACCGCCGCGCCGAATGTTGGGCTGTCACTGGCTCCACTCCAGAGCGTTCCAATGGAACAGCGCAAGACTCGCAACTTCTCGGACACGCTGAAAGGTCGGTTGAAGAAAGTGTTCCGCAAGGCCTCGAAGCTGTCGATGCCTGTTCAGCACGTCCATGCCAAAGACTTCCATTTCTCAGTACGTGGCCACGATGTCAGCGATCCCTCTTTCGTGGACTACACAGACCCTTTCATGACCGTTGCCGCTGAGGAGCCAAGGGCTCCTCAACCCCAGAAGTTTGTGACTGCTCAGAGCACCACCAGCACAGCCCAGGAGAGTACCTMAAAATCGAGGGTAACCAGCTGGGCGAACTCCACATTAGCCATGTCCAGTGTTCGTACGAGTGACGGACCGTTCGCCGTCGCTGGTGCTCACCACGAACCTGGAATCGTATCAGCCGCGATACACGAAGCTAGTTCAAGCAGTCCGACTGGCGATCCACCTGTTCTGAAGCGGAGCGACAGTGCTTCCACACTACGCAAGGCGAGTTCGTTCTTTGGGCGGCCCATCCGCAACAAGCTTCGTCGCTCCAGCAGACCAGATTTGAGAGGCTCGGGTGAAAGCCAAGGTCTGTACTCAGCACTCCAGAGTCGCATCAGGACTTCACGGTCCACAGAGGCCGCGCATGAGGCTCATGTACCTGCGCCGGTCGAATCCAACTCTCCGCATGAGCAAGCCGAGCCATCAGCACTGGCAAGCTTGCCATCACAGAGACAGTACAATACATCGTCAAGCAGGACATCGCAGAGTAGGCACAGTACTACGAGTACTGGCATGAAGAATCGCCATCTCTTGGCCCCAACCATTCGGCCGGTCACTCCAGATTTAGCTCCTGTTCAAGAGGCTGCCAGTGCCGAGGCCGATCGAACTGTGATACATCACGAGGTTGACTCTCCTGTTGGGAGTAGCCCTAAGAGCGCATTGAGGCGGAGCCATGCTGTCAAAGCGCCTCCACCTTCGAAGGAACAGTTACTGAGGAGAAAAGAAAGAGCCGAGAGCCGCTGGACTAATGCTCTCATGACAGGCGGTCTGAGTTCGTATGCGAATGAGAATCCATACGAACTTCCATCGCTCTCACACCCAGATCGCGCGCATACACCAAGCACCGCCCTTCCCTTAAGGCCGAGGGCTGATGTGATCTCGCCCAGCCTTTACTCGCGCGCGACCGACGGAGCGTCGCCTCGGCCATATACGCCAGACGATGTTGGAATGACAACCATTACTATCACAGGACGAGAGGTTCGGAAATATGACATATCACCTCCAAAGGCTGCACATCGGCACCAGGCCAGCAGAGAGTGGCGTAGGTGGCTCTCAGATGAGATGAATAGTTTCGCAGACGATGAGCAGCTCCCCCGCCCAACATCCGGTGCCAGTATGAATGGTCGATACCCTGTTGTCAATCGTAGTCGAAACCCAAGCCAGCAGAGTGTTTCTCGGCGTCCCGAGGGCGAGGATACCCGTGGCATGCACTCGATGGCCCGCAGCCGTAAAGCCAGCATCGAGTCCGCAATGCACACACATGCATCGAATCCAGCTAGTCGTCATCGGACTTTGTCGAAGCCCAAGTCCATTGCTGAAATCGAAGCTGCAGCCATTGCAGACGCCATTCCGAAGTCGGATCCGTGCACGGCAGCGACGGGTACTGGTGTGAGGTCTGTCAAAGCCTTCAAACGACCAAAATCAGCATTTGAATTGCGGGTCAACTACAAGAGCAATGCAACAGATCGCTCGAAGCCGCTGGAGGTGCGACGCAAGCTTCCCGATCCGAACATCTTGGAAGATCACACCATGTTGAACATCTATGCGGGACCATACGCGACGGGTGCCAATTCTGAAAATCAACGGCCAGCGGAGTTGGAGGGAAGTGTCATTCCCGCTTTGTCCAGCTCCGAGTGGCTTGGTAGCGCGAAAAAGAAGAGCGGGCAGGAAGGTGCTTCTGCGAAGCCTTCTTCCAAGCGTTCGCCGGGCCAGAGGATGGTGACATCTTGGTTAGGTGAGAAGTCGAAAGAGAATGTTGGAGCTTTCGTTTGATGACGGTTGGATTGTCTCGGACGTGTTGATTTTGAGCAAAGTTCATTGTTACATGTCTGCACGAATAGTGCTTTGGAAAGACAGGCTGAGTACGATTGGATAGACTTTTGTAGATTTTGGGAATGCGTTGGGTATATGCACACGGATGTCCGTGACATCGACATGCAACTGACGCTCAATGGGCCTCGTCTTCCAAGTCGCAGGGTCTGTGATTGTAATGCGAATGAATATGGAAGAGGAGCGGCGTGACGAGGATAGAGTTGGATAGGTTGCATTTGATGCTCGTCCGAGTGAACGTGCTCGCCATTCAAAACTGTCGCCTTGCACAACTCCAATTGCTATGATGCTACAACCCAGTATAATTCATCCGACCTGTCCAACGCTAACCAACATACAAATATCATCGTTGCGTCAGCGTTGTGGCAGGAGGCGTTCCCTTCTGCGGTGCAGGAGAGGTCATGGTCTTTTGGCGTTGAGCATATTCTTTGATGATAACGGAGCAATTGACCTCCTTGCACAACTGCTTCCGCCTCGCAGGCGGCAAAAGACTTGCAAACTCCAGACCAGATGCCCTCTCAACAGCCTCAATCGGCACTTCAAAATCCTGCAAGGGTTTGTCGTTTGGGATTCTGTCGTTTGGAAGGACGAAGGCTGCCAGACTGACAGCGCCACCCGTCTTGCCGTCCTCTGCGAAAACGACCTTGTAAAAGTGCGTGGGAACCGCGACGTTGGGAGGGTGACCCACGACTTCATACGAGACTCTCCACTTGCCATCCGCTTCACGTTTGGGGAGGTAAAGAGGTCCCGTAACGATGCGAACAGAAGGGTAGAAAGAGGTCAATCTTCGACAGAAGTCTTCCAGATGCGCCCAATAGTCGCGGTTGAAGCCCTCGCCAACTTGTGGACACATGTTTGACAGAGCAAACGTCGAATTCATAGCTTCTTGGCTCCATTTGGCATCCGCCGCAGGGACTTGATGTCCACGGTCATATCCACTGCGAAAGTAATCTTTCAGCTTCGCGCGGAACTTCTCTGGAATCTCCATGTCTTCCACGAATTGCGAGTGCCTTCTGTCGCCGTTCTGCATCAGCAGGCTAGCGGGTGTGATGTGCTCGGCGACCCAGTGGGGATTCCGTGTCGCACGGTTGTAAGCGGATGTGAGGGAAGGCGCATTGCGAAGGTCGGAGACTGGTCCAGGGAAGCCATATTGAAAGAGGCCGGCTGGATCTACTGGCGGTGGGATGGGAAGTGAGCTTTCTCGGGGAAATCCCACCGGGGCGGGAGCTAGAGGACCGGTACGAGAGGGTGCCGTCGGTGTCGGTGTCGTGGTGGTGGTGGGAGCTATGGTTTCGTTTCGCTTGCTCAGGCCATACACTGCGGCAGTGGTTGCAGCACCGATGGCAGCGGAAGTTCCCGCCACGACGGCAAGAGTGAATTTGGACATGGCTGACATGTACTGGTAGTCCCCGGAGCAGCAGCAGCGGGGTGGACACCCACTACTTATATGTGAAGGGACAAAAAGGTACGATCAACCCATCACATGCCATAGTCAGTTGTAGGATAGAATAGAGTTCAGCGCGCTGCCGAGATTCGCGCGTCTCCAGAAGCCAGTCAGAACTCTTGCTCGACTCCACGCTGAAACAACGACAGCACCCCGAGCGGATTTCATCTCTTCCATTCCTTTACAGTGAGGATCTGCCCCCATTTTGACCTGATGGCGGCAGAATGTTCGATGTCGTCGACACACAAGCTGAGTTCCCCATGACATTCTGGCCCAGGAGAAGGAGTGACGTCCATCTCTCCTCTTCTGAGGAAATCTGAGCCCGCGTACGTGGGAATCTGTGTACAGCTCCTTTCACACATCGCAGTGGAGCGCGATGTCTGTCGGCCTACGCTCAGCAGCTACCTTACCCAATGCAACAAAGACGAGCATGGCGAGGATGTCTGTCGGTTCTCTAGTCATTCTCCTCCGATGCGTCAAGAGACGGTACAAGACCGCTATTTGCAACAGCCCCGTCACCAGACCGTTCTTGCGTTTGGTCGAGATTTTGCGATTGTAATACTACCAGAGAAAAAAAAAAGTTAAACGTACTTCCACCGGGTGCCACGCTTCGATTCACTCTATCGTGTTACACGAATGTTCACTTTTTATCTTCCTCATTCACTCACGGCTGCCTACCTAGATCCAGTGCGACCGCTAAAAGACCGTTCGCCCTCCGCTTTCTTTCTCTTAAAAACATCACCTGTCCACCATCATCAGTGTCTCTGATCACTTGCCACCGCACAATGAGCGGAGCAGCTTCCAGCAACCACGCGACAGCATCTATGCGTGATCCAACGATTACAAGAGCTCGCCGTTCGCAGACCATTTTGGTCCCCTTCTCTTACCAACCACTTGCGCATCCCACCCACTGGAACTTCCAGCAATCACAACCTCCGCCGAGACTTCCACATCAATTCAACCCTGCCGTGACCGATTTCAGCCCAAACTATCAGCTACAGCCGCCGCCGCAGGCTACAGAACCTTTCTGGCATCAGTTCACCCCCGGTCTCCACTACTCGCCCTATTCCGGCATCAGCTACAGCATGGACACTCAAACAGTGGTCATCGGCTACGGTACAAAAGTCCGAGTCGGCAAGAAGGCACGCATCAACCACGCGCGACCTTCTCGCCAGCAGGAAATGGTCGATGTCTACAACGACGAGTGCTTCATTTCCGCTGTGCCTCTCAAGACGTTGGTACGCTTCTCAGCAGCAGCAGCGACCAGTTTTCCCCGACCGGCCAAAGCTCCCTCGGGCAAGATTGGTGCTTTCGCTGCACGGTCCCCAGGATCTTCCACTGAGAGCAGCTCCGACGCAGCGGGCAGCGAATCCGGATTCTCGCAGGCAGACACGACTTGCACGCAGCCTACCGAGTTCAGCATATCGTCAAACGTCAGGGTCCGCGGTCGTCGTAGAAAGTGCCTGGTTCTGATGATGGAGGGCGCAGAAAACCCGTCCAACAAGACAGTGAAGTGGGCCTTGAAGTGGATGATGGACAACGCCGAAGCCAAGGATGATCTGGTCCCGTACGCTCCCGATCTTGACAAGCTCGCCTTTGCAGACTTGCTCGACTTCTACCAAGCATCACTCGTGTTGGAACTCCGCCCGATCCCGAGACACATCACGGCGGCCATCATGAAGCGCGTTAGCGATCAACCACCAACTCTGAACATGTTCCAAGACCTTGCTTGCTACGTTCCCGTGGAAAATGTGGTGATCGATCGCGCAATCAACTCGTACCTTGAGCACCGTGATGAGGGTTGCTACACCGAGAGCCAGCTTTACGCCTTCGAGGATTTCCTCAATGAGGAAGGCAAGGAGCTGTTCAATCAAAAATACAACAACATCTGTCGCATGGTCGCAGCGAAGAAGGCGAGGGACCGCAAGAATACGTCGGAGGTGAAGCGTGGTAGAGGAAACAGTTTGGCGTCGGTGAACTGGAGACAGGGCTGTGCCACGCCGTCACCACGCAATGACATGCGCCAGGTGGGCATTGAGAGACATCAAGCTCGGAGGCAGCGTGAAGAGGGTCCTGTGAAGGACACGGCTAAGCCTCTCGCATCGAAGAAGGCCGCTGAGCCGGAGAGCATGGACGGTGTGGCAGATTGAATGGTGTCAGTGCCTGGTATCGAGGTTTGGGGAGCTCGTGTGCACGATCATCCGGCAAATAAGGGTGGCAAGGGGAGAACCAGGTTATGACGGTTCTGGCGTTTCCATGAAATTATCTCTGCTTGTACGGCTACAGCGTTGCGATGTAGATATCATTCACGATTATTCGGCTGAGACCAGAACTTTCGAGGTTTCATTGCAAATCACTGGCAGCGATTGAAATATTACCGTACACGATATTTCTGAAGTTTCTTCCAGCATGCTGTAGGTTCTCATATTCGTATAACATGTAAAAAGGACCGCAAGCAAATAATGTGAATCGTACATGCGCAATCGATGAACACGCGTGCTCCACATCATCCACTGTGTCCATCTCCAACTTCTTGTGCCTTGCAGGGTAGCTTGGCCTAGCTCGAACTAGTGATCATCATATGCCACCGGGCCGCACTGGCACGCCCTACTTAATCACTACTGTATCTTTGATACTCATATCTCCTACAATCCAACTCCTTCACCCAATAACTTACTCCAGAAACCCTCCGAAAATGGCCCCAAAGCAAGTGATCCTGACGGACAAAGCTCCCAAACCTCTTCCGGGAGTTTACAGCCAAGCCATCGTAGCCAATGGCACAGTCTACTGCAGCGGTGCAATTGGCATGGACCCCGCCACGGGCAAGATTGTTGAAGGCGATATTCAGGCTCGCACTGTATGTGTATTTTCCCGCAAAACGATCCGGAGAGAGAAAATTTCAGAAATTGATATTGAGAGAAAATAGCACCAATGTATCAAGAACTTGACGGCCGTCTTGACAGCCGCGGACACCACGATTGAGAATGTCGTCAAGGTCAATGTCTTCATCGCTGATATGAAGGATTTTGAGGCGATGAATGAGGTTTATGTGCAGTATTGGGGCGAGCATAAGCCCTGCAGAACGTTAGTTTGACTCAACACTGGCTTTGTGGAGAAGAAGGAGCTGACAGTGCGATTAATAGTTGCGTGGCGGCGAAGCAGCTTCCTAAAGGAACTGATGTGGAGATTGAGTGCATAGCTGTGCTGCCGTAAGCATGTCTCGAGTGCCAACAGACGATGATGATGCTGACTTAATGGGAAGATAGTGAATCTTCTAGAAGTAAATTGTAGCTGAGGAACCAAACAAAGCTGTACACACCTTGATCATCAAAATGTCTCGATTTATATCAATATCAACAGCGCTGAGCTAATGTGTAGTTCATTTCCTGAAAGATCAATGCAATGAAAGCGTATATCGGAAATTGCCATGCCAAAAATGCCACTCATTCGTCATCTCGTAGGGTATATGCAGACATATGAAAAGTCATTTCCAGCAACACCAATGCCGAGGAGCACGGCGGGGATAAAGATCGTAAGGTCAAATCGGATGGCTCTGTTTCGGAGCACGTCATTAAATCATGCCATTCGAAACTCTCGTCGACTTTTGACGTGCCCGATGGCCGAGCCGCGTGGAGGATGAATATGCGGAAGATGATGAGCTAGGTCGAGGAGGTGACGATGGTGAGGAGATCTTGTCCACGACTCTTCGCAGGAATCCAAGCTTAGAGGGCTCCAGCACCTTCGGGTTGACTGCGCCTTTAATATAGGACGTTTGTCGATGGACTGGGCGTTGTTGTTCGAAAGGGATGGGTTCGATGTTGAGGTGCTTTGGTTTGTCGCTCTTCCYACGGCTTGGTGGCGGCGGCTGAGGCGATATCCGCTGGCTGGTGCGCCTTAGAGTCTGTGGGGTCACTGGTTGTTTTACAGATGGTGCATTATTGATCAGTGGACTCGTCGTACCAAGTCGTGGACTCGTTGCGCCAAGTAGTGGGCTCGTCGTACCAAGTCGTGGACTTGTTGCACCAAGTAGTGGACTCGTCGTACCTAGCAGTGGGCTCGATGCAGCTCTTCCTGAACTGGCGTATACGTCAGATGGGGTCTTGCCTCGCATAAGAGAGAGCTGCGGGACAGGAGGATGCTTCTCGGCGCCCCTAAAAGACTGCGAGACCGCCCGTTCGCCGCTGTTGTTGTCGCCAGATAGAGCTGCGCGCGGAACGGAAGATGACCTTGGTATGGAACATGATGTGCGAGGAGTGCTCGTCCGAGTTCGTGGCCTTGATCTTTCCTCTGGCGCTGGATCCRTGGGACTTCGACGGCGTATGGAATGAGGTCTCAATGCCCATTCAATTGGTGAGGGACTTGGACTGGCTTCAGGATGCTGTTGGCTAGCGGCTGGGCTGGGCCGCTCTGCCAACCTTGCCGATGTGGTCTGAAGCTCCCCAATGTCTTGCTCAAACTTGGTTGGGTCGATTGAAAGGTCGCCCTCGATTTGAGATCGGTTGTCGAGAAGATCTGCAACCTTGCGGTCGTAATCCCGCGTCAGGCTCTGGAACTCTTGGGCATGCTTGAGCGCGATGTGCGACTTGCGTCTGACGATTCTCTTGTTGTAGTCTGCAACAAGTCGTTCTTCGGCATTGCGAAGAGCGACTGCATTTCTATCCGGAAGTCGTGGCGTTGGTTTGAAGTCGGTGGAACCTTCGGTATAGCTGGCGACGAGTGCTTTTCGATCTTGAGCGAATGCGGCTTGCTGCTTCGTCAAAACCATGGCTTCGATCTTTTCCTTGTCCRCAGCGAGGCCTTTGATTTTGGAATCGTAATCGGCAGCGAGTTTGTCTTTGGCCTTTTGCAGCTCCCCAACGTGTTCAGAAATCTTCCTCGCGAACAGTGTCTCATTAGCGGAGATCACGGAGCCCAGCTGCGATAGCTCGGCATGTGCGTTTTGGAGATAGTCCTCAAAGGAGCGCGTGGTCCAGGCCATGTCGATTTCGTCTTTAGCTTGTCGATTGCCGGGGCTTAGAGGAGTCGTAGGCCGCATGCCTGCAAGGGACTGCTCTTTAAGCAGCCGCGCGGACGACAAATCGACCTTGAGCTCTGAAATCAAAGCTTCCGTCTGTACAAGCGCGTCGACCGTTGGCGAGGCTGATTTCTTGTTCCTGGATAATTGGGCTAGGATAACTTCGAGCTCCTTCACAAGGAAACCGTTCTGGCGTACAAGTTCCAAATTCTCCGCCGATCTCTTCTCCATTGTCCGCCGCATTGCAGAGCGCTCTTGCTCGAGATTGTCGAGCTGCAATTTCAGCGACGCAAGCTCGACATGCTCGTGACCACGTGATGGACTGCTCGTGCTACTGCCGCCTTTCCTTTGCGAGTCGCGCAAGGAGGACTGGAGGATCAAAAGTTTCTTGGACAGGTCTTCGTTCTCCTTTTGCAACGAAGCCACCTGGTCGTTGGCAGAGGCTTTTGAATCTGGCGAACGGCTGTGAGTCTTCGTGGCCTGCCGTCGCAGCAACGCGACAGTCCTCTCTGCTTCTGCTTGGCCGGTGAGAGAGGCGTCCATCCTGGCCTGCAAAGCTGTCATTTCAGAAAGGTAGGCAGCATCTTTCAATGAGAGCTCCAATTGATGCTTCTCCTGTAGCTTGTTCTCCAGCTCAGCCAACTTATTCCGATTATCCATTTCGAGCCGCATGAGTTCGGCCTGATGGGCTTCCGAAGCATTCTGGCTAAAGGTTTCGAGCTCCTTTTGATGCAACTTTTCAAGTTCGGTGAGTTGTGCAGCTGCCTGTCTCTGTGCGGTCGCCCGGACCTGTGATACTGCGTCTTGATGTCGCTTTTTCAGATTTCGCAGCTCAGCTTGTCCGCTCTGGTRAGCTCGTTCCACAGAGGCATCCCGAGCTGTTCTATGTTGCTTCTGCAATACATATTCTCTCTCTTCCATCTCCGAACGAGCTTCCTCGAGACGTGATTGTAGATTTTCCACCTCCTGCTTCAACCCCCTAACGTCTTCGTTCTTCGACTCGATGGCTTCATCGTATGCCGCAACCTCGTTTTTGAGGATTGTGAGTTCGGCAGCGTAGCTAAGCTTGAGGTTCTGCGAAGAAGCACATTAGCCAGGGTTCCTGGGTGTTCAAAGGGGCAGAGCGGCAAGCGAAGTCCATCAATTAGCTGTGACGCTCGCTGCGTGTGGATTCACAATGTGCAGCCAGGACTGATGATTGTGATTTCACAAACGGTCGTCACGGTCGGTGTGGAACCAAACAGAATCAAAGCACTCACCTCAATCTTCGCATCGTATCCAGCTTCGATCGCGCTGACCCTTGACAACACCTCCACGGAATCCTTTCGTAGAAGCTCCATCTCTGCGTGACTCTTTGTCTCTCTTTCGTTCGTCTCTCGGTCGTGTTCCGTCTTCAAACGCTGCAATTCTGCAACCTGTGTATTCCGTAAGTCTGTCGTTAAGCGTGCGTGCTCCTCAATGGCATTCTTCATTGTCGATTCTGCGGCTTCCAGCTTCTCGCGGAGGGCGCCGACTTCCAACTCATGTCCTGCCCGCGTTTCCTCGGAGCGAGCATCGGCTCCTAGCCGCAATCGATCCACTTCTCCACTGTGAGCAGCGAGCAACTGTTCTTTTGTTGTTTCGAGTTCGGCATGGGCGGCTTCGACATCCGTCTTGGCACTATCCCGGATGCAAAGTATCTCTTGCGCGTGGGCATCTTTGAACGCCACAACACGGGATACTTCTGCGGCGTCACGCTCAGCAAGCTGTCCCTGAAAACGCTGGATTGCGGCATCCAGATTCCGTGCAGCTTCGTCGGCCGCTTTCTGCATATCACTTTTATGAGCCTTCAGTGTATCTTCAGCTACTTTTGACCAGCCAGATTCCAGCTTGACAACCCGTTGTTCATGTTCAAATTCTGCACGAGCTCTCTCTTCCGCCGAACTCGTCTTTAGACTCTCCAATGCCTTGTAAGTGTTGTGGAGGTCAGCCTGCACTTCAGAGATTGCGGATTGGTGTTCCGCCGTGACGCTTTCCAAGGCACTTCGATGCGCAACCTCAGCTTCCGCGATTGACTTTTGAGCCCTTTCACATTCACCAGTCAATTCGTTCTGGTGCTCTTCTTGAAGCTGCAATACACTCTGTTTCTGTTCAATGTTAGAGGCGTCCCTTTCCGAAGCGTAGTCGGCACGCAGCTGGGCTACCAATTGTTCATGCTGACTGTGACGAGCTGCCAATTCTGCTTCATGTGAAGCCTGCAGCAAGGTGCGACGCTCCTCCTCGGCTTTTACAGACTCTATTTGGTCTTCAGTCAACTCTGCCATACCCTGAGCGTGTCTCTCTTGCATCGCAGCGAGTGTGGCCTCGTGGGCTACTGTCAATTCATCAACTCGAGATCGTGCTTCCGTTTGAGTCGTCTGTCGCTCCAATGCGCTTCTAGCAGAATTCTCCAATATCGCGGCATCGTGCTCCCTACGCACGGTGGCCAATGATTCCTCGTGATCTGATTGCAGCTTCGAAATCTTGGCCTCTAGAACTGCAAGCTCCTCATCGTGAGCGTTTGTAAGCTGCTCCAACCTTCGCTCACTTTCGAGATTGGCTAGGTTGAGCGCCTCTCGACGTTGGCTATGTAGCTCGGATACAGCCCTTGCGTGGTCCTCCTGGGAATCTCTGATTGCCTCTGCGCGAGTACGCTCCACCTCAGCCTGATGTGAAGCCTTTAAGCCTTCGAGCGCATTCGTGTGTTGTGTTGCCAGATCGCCCATAGCCCTTGCGTGATTCTCAGTGAGCTCTTCAGCAGTGCGTGTCGCTTCCGCACGAAGCAGCTCTACTGCATCCTGGTGGGAAGTCTTCTGGTTCTCGAGAGCCTCGGCATGTCGTGCTGCCATATCTTGGGTGATCCTTGCGTGATTTTCACTGGCTTCGATGGTTCGGCGTTCTGCATCTAGACGAATCTGTTCCATTTCAACACGATGCGAACTCTTCAAAGCATCAATGGCGGCTGCATGTTGCGTTGCCAACTCTTCAGCTAGAATTGCACGGTCTTTTTCGGCATTGTGCGTGGCCTCTTTGCGGATCTGTTCAATCTCCAACTGGTGTGAGGCTTTCAACTCATGGAGAGCTTCTTGGTGCTGTTTTGCCAACTCTTCGACAGCCGAAGCGTGTGATTGATCACGTTCCCGCAGTCGAGCATGGATCGATTCGACAC
Organism: Ramularia collo-cygni; assembly: GCF_900074925.1. Classification (NCBI taxonomy): domain Eukaryota; kingdom Fungi; phylum Ascomycota; class Dothideomycetes; order Mycosphaerellales; family Mycosphaerellaceae; genus Ramularia; species Ramularia collo-cygni. Next base: position 216,599 of record NW_019716277.1, on the reverse strand, counting down.
TTGACTGCAGCTCTGCAACCAGCTTCTCGTGATTCTCGACCAATATGCGATTCTGCTCCTCGTGTTCCAGACGAGCTTCACTGAGTTGCTTTTCCGTGCGTTCCCGTTGGTACAAAGCAGCTCCAAGCTTGATCTGGTACTGCTCGACTTCAGACGTAAGCTGATCACGACTGTGTATCACCTCCTGGTGAGCTGCATGTTGAACAGCTGCATCGTGAAGAGCCTGTTGCAGCAGTCTTTTGCCTTGCTCGATTTGGCCCACGAGTTGTTCACGTCGTTCTGTATTCTCGCCGTCGGCCTGAGACCTTGCAGCTTCAGCTCGCGTCAATGTTGACCGCAGCTCCTGGATCTCCGCTGATCGTTTTTGGCTCTCAGCAGCGTCACGGTCGACCTTCTCCTGGAGCTTTGTGATTTCTTCTTTGAACAGTCCATCACTCGCCGAGCGCTCTGCACTCAGCCTCTCCATGTCTTCCAGGAACTTGTTAGTTTCGTTTTTTGTAGCAGCCAGTTTCGTTTCCAGCTCGACTTCGTGCGATTGAAGCAGGGTCAATTGCTCCTGAAGACGATCAGATACAGCATCAGACTCGATCTGCCTAGCCTGCACTTCGGAAAGCTGCTTTTGATGCTCAAGTACGGTCTCTTGCAACTCGTCCTTTAGCAGCTCAATGTTTGTCTGTGCTATGTCCAGARCCTTTATGAGATTCCGCCTTTCCACGGCGGCAGCAACCAGTCCTTCCCTTCGCTGCTCGCACAGACTCTCAAGTCTTTCCTTGTCGGCAGTCAGGTTGTCAACGTTCCGCTCCGCGATCTCCAGCAACCCATCTAGCCTTTGTCTAACCACGATCGCATCCTCTCGTGCGTGCTCCAACTCCACCTCCCTCTCATCCAGTACTCCCTCATGATCAGAATCCGACTCTTGTCCGGGATCAATTTGAGAGATCCTTCGAGTGAGCTGTGGAGCCTGCAGTAGCTGCTCCTGCTCCTGTCTTATGCGCCTTTTGAGCTGATCGAGCTCGTGGAATATGTGGGCATGATCGAGGTGAGCGATCGACGAGATGGACGAGATGGACGTAGTCCTCGGACGAAAGACCTGGGCCGAGATGCGCTCTTTCGGCTTACGGGGACTTTCTGCCGACCTCGAGATCAGGGTTTTGATATGGTCTATCTCATGGCTGATGTTTCCTCTAGGATGGGACGATGAGCCTGGCCTGGCGGTTGAAAAGGACGCCTCGCTTTGGGAACGGCTGGAGGGTCGCGATCCATTTCCAAACGAACTGCCCAAAGAATGTATGCTGGACAGCGAATTAGATAAGCTGTCGGCCATGTCTGCCGTGGACTCGAGATCGGGCTCTCTGGCTGTGCCTCGCACATTCAGCACGCTCTTTTCCAGAGGAAAGACTCGATCAAGGCCATGGTCGAGTCTTGCGAGCGCACTATAGTGTACGGGTCGGACTATTGTACTATTCTGAGTTCAACTGTTCGAGTTTCTCGATTCGGGCTCGCCTATGGCGTTGGACTAGCGGGAGCTTGCTACGAGGCGTGGGCAGAGCAGAAAGGCATTCCTACTCCTTTCTTTTGTACAGCAAGGAAATTTATTGGTGCTGACTATGAGAAATACTTGCATGAATGAAATGAGCCCCGACAATGAATCTTGGATGCGGTCAGGTCGGGCCAACAACAATAGCCGAGGAAAGAGCCAGCATTTAATCCATGCCGATTGACATTGCCTAGCTAGCTAGATGATACCTTAGATTAGAACGATCCAGTCGTCACCACAATTACCAAAGCAACAACAATACGGTTCGGCAAGCCGGTTTTCTCCATCGAGCCTACAAGCAGGCACCGTGCAACCAAGGCACAAGCCGCACGTCAACTAGCACTATTTCCATTGTAGACGCCCATCCCGGTATCGCCAGGATACGGAAGAGGCTCGGGCTAACTCACAAAGTCGCATCCTGTTCATTGAATTGTGAACATCGACTTTTCGCATAGGAATCTCGTCACCGACGAACATACATACCACTCGGACCGTTCGCTGCTGACGGGATGGTGGAAAGGTAAGGTAACGCCGTCTGTTCGACACGGCCGCGAAAGCCGAATCCTTCGTTCCCATCTCAATTTCAATCCTTCGCGATTCGTCTCTTTGCCTGCCTAAAACAAGGACTCATCAATTCCATCTTCCTCATCACCACAAACGCGATGCTTCTTCAGATACTGACAGCACTGCTCTACGCGTCTTTCGCGAATGGGCAGCGTGAACTCCACACGACTTCTTTCGGCACCTGCATGGACAACAGCCAGATCACGGCGTCGGTATTCAGAGTCTCCATTTTCGCCAACAGGACTCTGACACTCTTCATCAATGGCACGAGCACCTTTCGCGGCAACGATACCATCGGGTTAGGATGGTACGAATCACGAAAATCGAAATATGGAATTACTTTCGATCCATGTACCGTCGAAGACTTCCCAAATTTCTGCCCTCTTGACGCTGGCGCTCTCAATGTGAACGTGAGCCGGACTCTGCCTGGAGATTCACTGCCGGAAGACATATTCACCAAGTCTATGCTGGAAGCCGAGTTCCGATTTTATATCAACAACAGCACGACAATGAATAACGTCGGATGCCTCAGAGCCGTCTTAGCGAACGGTGTCAAWCGTACTGACATGGCCAACACGAATTCATCTTCTGCAAACACTACAGACGATATCGGAGATGAAGACGGAGGCTCACCAGGTGGTATTTCTTATTTTAATTGGACTCTCCTCGCGTACGTATGCCCATTTCATTGCTACAAATCYTACGCTGACATGTGACATCAGCTCCGCTATGGCGATTGTAGCAATCAGCAACAGTATGTAGGACATGTACATATTCGAGTTGTACTGCCATGCTCGTAGGATTCACACCCCTCTGCGCTTGTAGATACACACAGTTCATGATCGTCCGCTGTAAATCATAGAGAACACTGCCCTCCGGTACGGCCAATGAATCACCGGCCCAAGTTCAGTGAATACGCTGGAAAGAGACGCCGGCGGGTATCATAGTAGAATACAACGAAGATACTCACACAGAGCCATCGTAACAGCTACCGCACACTCTCTCACGTTCTCGCGCGCTTGCTCTTGCCCGGTCTGGGCTTGCCACCACCCTTCATCTTCCTGACTGAATATCCTCCAGCATCGGCGGAAGACTTCGCATCGTTGCTCTTCGAGAACCTCTTCTTGCCACCAAATCCAAACTTCTCGTCCTTCTTCTGGCGCTTCCTGTTGTTGCCGTCTGCTGCTCCCTTTGCTCTCCGTGTTGCCCGATCTGCCTTGGCCGTGACATCTGCGTCCTCGACAGCGACGTCGAATGTGTCGTCCTCGTTGGCAGTGAGGTCTGCACCCTGGCGTTCTGTTACATGTCAGCATGTGTGCTATCAATGAGTTGGATGGAGACTTGTGCAACTCACTTCGCTTGAGCGTTTGAATACGGTCCAACGTAGCAGTCTTCTCCTTCTGTCTCTCCTGCAGCTTCGCAACCTGCACTGCCTTTCCAAACTTCTTGAGATCCCTCTGCCGTCTTGCGTCTGCGCTGGCCTTCTTTCTCGCAGTCTCGTCGAGCAGCTTCGATCGCACCTTGCCCATCTGCTCCTCCGACTTGACCATTTCCGCAAAGTAGTCTGTCGGCCGAGTGAACGGCACGCCTTCCTTCTTAAGCTGAGCTCGGGCTTCTGTGACTGCATCGAGTGATTGTCTGTAGAACGCGAGCTCACGGTTCAGATCATCGTCAACATCGGCAATCTGGACAGGTTCGGCGGAAGTCACAGATTGTACTGCGGAGAATGGGAGTGTCGAGGGTAGCGCGAAAGACTTCAACGATCGTGTGAGTGCTGCGGTGTTGTTGATGGTTAATCTCTGGTGGGGAATGACGTCTGCGCGGTCCTCCGAGGCGAGCGATTCAATGTCCGAGAGTGGTATGTCTTCGTCGTCCTCCTCGTTGCCGTTGGTGAACTCCTCCTCAGAATCCGAGTCAGACTCGTCCTCCATGGCAGGCTCTATCTCTGCGCCCTCGTCTGCATCCTCCTCGTCGTCGTCCTCTTCACTCTCATCCGTCTCCCAGCCATCCGCCTCTCCGTTGGTCTTCTGTGCCTGCTGCGCAATCTTTGCAGCCTTCTTTTCCCGCTTCAGCTCCGCTCGAGGTGCAGCAAGTTTTTGTGCCTCGTTCTCCTCGTCAATTGCTGCGCCGGCCTCGAGCGCATCCACATCGACTGTGTTCGCTTTCTTCGCGCGCTTCTTCTTCTCCGCCTCTTTTTGTAGCTTCTTCTGGCGCTCAAGCTTGTGATCCACACCCTTGTGACGCTTTAGAGCTTCCTTGAGCTTAGGTACCGGCATTGTAATCTATGTGAGTGTGATGTGTGAGAGTCCGGTGAGATGGTGGAGCTTTGAGGTARAAAATCCAAGTCGTCTAAGAAAAAAATAGAGTTCTCCATCCCGGCCGCCGATCTTTCCAGGGTACGAAGGCAGCTCGCGTTCCGCGCTGTGCTATGCTGTCTACCTGCAGTACCAATCATTGATGGCGACTCCACAATATGCAGCACGAAATTGGAACAAAATGCTGAGAAGTGCTTCTGGCAATTTAGGTGCGACTGCGCTTCGCAGTCGACCTGGGCCTCTGCGTACCATCCGTCTAGCATCCTCCAAGGCTCCCGATGCAAAGACGAAAACTCCACCCTCCATCAACGCCAACCCAAGACCAAAACAGGCACATTATGCACCTCCAATCTCTTCCAGAAATGGTATCGATTGGAGTGCCACCTACAGAGTCATCTCGATTGCCACGAAATGCATGGCTGCCGTGTTCCTAGCCGGCCACATCTTTGTGGAATACTTTTACATGTCCAGTGCAGCTTATGGCATCTCCATGGTTCCCAATCTCAACTCTACAGGAGACTGGCTCTGGATAAGCAAGTATTATCGAAGGGGTCGAGGGATCGAAGTGGGTGATCTTGTGAGCTTTCAGCATCCCGTGCGGGAAGGTGACTACGCTGTCAAAAGGGTCATGGGACTCGAAGGCGACTTTGTACTCATGAACACACCTGGAAAAAGCGACGCCATGATACAGGTGAATCTGGCAATCGAAATCCACATACCGCAAACCACTGACAAGCATCTCGTAGATCCCTGAAGGTCATTGCTGGGTCGTTGGAGATAATCTGCCCCATTCTCGAGATTCACGTATGTTCGGCCCCTTACCCCTGGCTTTGATCGCAGGAAAAGTGATTGCAAGATGGGGAATGGGTGACCTAGAATGGCTGCCCCGATTCCAAAGGCTAGACAGAGGCCTGTCGGATGGTGATGACTCTGACAGTATTGTCAATTGACCAACCAGCATCACATCCTTGCCCGCTAGAAGGAGGATTCGCAATGCGGGCTCTACAAAGTCGATCATCGACATTGTACATAAAGTGGATCGAAGCATACCAAACGCGTCGCAACTACTTGGCGCCCACTAGGATTGCGTCATGGATCTGCAATCCTTGAAGAGCTGCGGTCAACCCTACGAACTTTCAGTGATGACAGTTTCCAGCGAGGAGGTAGCCCTAAGGGCTGAGCTCTTGCGCGGACACTGTCTCGTACAGCACTGCGGCTGGAACAAGTCATCATCATCATACCATATTGTCTATCGCTGGAGCTGACCACATCTCAACTTGATACACACATTCCCCACTGGGCAAATCTAGAGAATATGGCAGCTCAGCAGCCTATCCTGATTATCGGTGCTGGCATTGCTGGACTCACGCTCGCTCAAGCCTGCAGGAAAGAGAACATTCAATATCGCTTGTTCGATCGTGATGAAAGCCCTTCAGCTCGAGGCGCCGGCTGGGGTCTCACGCTCGCTCAATCACTGCCGGCCTTCAGATCTCTTCTGCCCGATGATATAGTCGCACGATTGCCAGAGACGTATGTCAATATCGAAGCCGTAAATGCAGGTGATCGCGGCAATTTCACCTACTTCGACCTCTCAACTGGAGAGGCAAGATGGAAGACAGCGCCTGCGGAGAGGATCCGCGTCAGCAGAAGGCGCCTAAGAGACCTGATGCACACCGGATTGAACATGGAGTGGAACAAGACCTTGAAAGATGTGGTTTCTAATGATGTCGGCGTCGAAGCCTTCTTCACAGACGGCACATCAGCTACCGGCAGTCTACTCCTGGGCTGCGATGGTGCACATTCTCTTGTTCGTCGGATGTTGCATCCAVCAGACAACAAGAACTGGCAGCTGCCAATTCGGTTCATCGGTGCTGGTGTCAAATACCCAGAAAGCAAGATCGAGGGGATACGCAAACTCGATCCGTACTTCCTCCAAGGCAGCGATCCACGAACAGATGTCTATCTGTGGTTCTCATTTCTGGAATGCCCCGGCGATCATGGTGCTCCAGCAGAGAAGGATGAAAACGGAGAGAAGATATACCGCTGCCAGATCATGACTTCTTGGCCATACCGGGATGGATTTTTCGGGCGGGTTGATCCTTCGAACGTGCCGAACACTGATATTGGGCAACTGATATGGATGAAATCCCTTTCTTCTGAGTGGGCGGAGCCGTTTCGCTCGATTGTGCAAGATATTCCGGATGATTCTGAGATCAAGGTGAGTGTCAATGACACTTTAATCATCCTTTCGTCTCGATGTCGCTGTTTGTTGTCCTGCAAGGCGAGAAGCCGGCGCATGGTCTAGAAATCCATGCCCTACATCGCTAACACTGCGAACCAGCCCGTCGTTCTCGAAGACTGGATTCCTCGTCGCAGTGATCCAACTCTCTTCCATAGCAGACTTGCTTTGGTCGGCGATGCTCAACATGCCATGGTAATGTATCGAGGCGAAGGAGCGAACCAAGCCGTCATCGACGCTTCGGTACTGTTCAACGAGATTCGGCCTCTTTGCAAACCTTCTGGGGCCATCGAAAGCAAGGCTTTGCAAGACGCTATCGCGAGATACGAGACTGATGCGGTCAAACGCGGAACGCTCGCTGTGCTGGCGAGTCGAAGGGCTTGTTTGGGTGCACATGACTGGCGGAGGGTGAATGACGACAGTCCAATTGTCAATAGAAATGTGACAAGGGAGGATCTGGAGGATGTGAGGCCTGAGAGGGGATGATATGTTGTTCGAGTGGGAGAAAGCGGTCGGGCACTCAAGCAACTTTGGATGTCATTGAACCTATCCAATCCCTTGATGAGCTTTTGACTCCACCCACATGCTGAGAGTGAAAGCTTCACTCTTCGCTTTCGCTCCATTCAGCGGCTGTCACAAGCAGCCAAATGCTCTATAACTATTCCCACTTCGATAGTCACCTTAGCTCTTTCGAACAACAACAAACTGGATTTCGAACTAATCCAACAACATCCAACAACTCCTCCAATCACTCCCATCAGGACATTCCCTTCCCAGGACTCGCCACAATGGCCCAACTCACCACAGCAAGCTTCCTCGACAAATCTCTCTCGGAAATCGGCGCTGTGTTCAACGGCTACCGAATCCTTTTGGGTCCGGGACTTACTGCCATCGCCCGAGGTCTTCAAGAGCGTTATGACAAAGCCTTGGCGGATCTGACGGAGCGATATCAGACAATCACTCAGAAGCTGAAGATAAGCGAAGAAACGATTATGGAGTTGCAGTCTAAGGGTGTCGAGAAAGACAAGAAAATCAAGGACCTCACTGAGGAGCGGAAGATGTTCTGGGCGGGGAAGGAACGCGCTGCTCACAAGCGCAAGTTTGGCATGACTGAGCACGATGAAGGGTACAGCGACGAGGTGCATGAAGACGCCGACAGTGGCCTGAAGTATAAGCGGCAACACAAGCGGAGTGTGCAGACGGGAAGACGTAGCGACGATGAGACGCTCATGAAGGTGTTCAAGGAGGTCAACTCACTGGTCAAGGAGAACCCAAAGTGTAAGTCATCCACCCTTCAGCTCTCTGACCCTAATCGTGCGACCACGCTCCTCCCACGTCCACCGATTTTACGAAACCGGACGCTATTGCGAAGATGCAACGAGCCTCTCTGTTGCTCGCTATTTCGACCAAGCCGTCGCCGCGTCCACCAGTCGTGCAAGACGGGATGCCCCTGAGGAAATACGAATCATGCGGTCCTRACATTTCACAGGCACGGGCGACACCCCTWTCGGCATTGCCTTCGACAGAATCCGTCTTCTGATCAAGAATAAAGGCGGAAACAACACCGTCTTTCTGATCAGCATCCTGGAATCGGCGAGGGAGATGGTAACGGAGATCACACTCGACAGCAGCAAGGGAATCGGTTGGTCATTCCGCCGCATCCGACGTCTTCTGCGTGATTGATGATGACGAATGCGTAACGACTGCGACCTGCAGCTGGTTCACAGGTTGTCGCCAGAGATGATGTGCACCTTTGCGGTACGCTCCGTATACGTTGCAGAGGCGCTCGCGCCCGCCGCGGTGTTTGCGTGTGCGTTCGTGCACGTTGCAATATGACGGGGTGCGTGCAGGTGTGCAGGTGTGCAGGTGTGCATGCAGTGCAAACGCGGTCTTGACTGACATTAAGGACGTGCGTCTCTCAAGCCGCATGCCCGTGTAAGGCGAGCAAGCTCAGTCTGAAGCCAAAGGTTTCAGGGGCGACATTTCAGAGGAACGTCAGATCCATACGAGGAACCTTTCGAGACAGGCACTGACCCGACCCGGCAGTGTGTATGCTTGCTCTCACGACAGTTTGCCACAGTTTGCCGAGGGAGTATATGCAGAGTATAGCATAGGAGCACAATCTCATTCAATCCGTTTCATGTCACATTTACATCCTTCCCCTCCTCGGATCATCCGCCTCCCGCTTCCTATAGTCCCTCTGCTCCTTGGTCCTCAAACTCCCACCACCGCCCTCCATCCTTCTCTCCCATCCTCCCAACCTCACAACCAGTGCCGTGGCATTATCCGCCTCCCCAGCGGTCTCAGTCGCGAAACTCACCAAACTTTTGGCCGCCATATCCGGCGTCTTTGCCTCTTTGACAATGTCCACGATTTCCTGGTCCCCGAGATGCCCGCTCACACCATCACTCACCAACACCATAAACGCAAAACCCGCAGGAGGAAGCTGCACTGTTGTGAGCTGTGGTTCAGCACTCACGCCGATGCGCTTGCTTCCAATGTCACCAAAGGCACGAGTATTGGCTAACCCTAGGACGCGCTCTTCGCCAAAGGAGTCTGTGACGAAAGAGGTGGCATATCTCCGAAGTCTGTTGGCCTCGACTGGGTAAGATGGGTGGTGATTCGCAGTCAAGGGTACTGCGGCTCCGTCCGTTGTTCTACAAAGGAGAATTCGCGTGTCGCCTACGTGAGCAGCTATCAATGTGCTGGTACTGTTCGGATGCCAGAATGGGGTTGGGGAGGGTGTCGATAGCAATGCTATTGACGCGGTTGAGCCTCCCTTGAAGCGGGTGTTGCCACCAATGGGTGCGTTGAGATCTGGAGATGATCCTCGGGAAGCAGGTCGCGTTCGCAAGTTCTGTGAAGCAGGGCGATCCTCGTTGGAGAGAATGTCATCAGCATTGAGAGGTCTATCAGAAAGGACCGGGTCGTCAACCGAGGAGGGCTGTATTCGGCGTCGCTCTTCCTCGGCATTGGTATGCTTGGCAGCCTGGGCGGTGGTAAAATCCAGGTCTGCTTTGAGAAATGCGTAGGTGAGGACTGTCTCGATAGAACTGTGGTAGCCGTCATCTTGACTGGGCACTGAATCGTCGGGTCTCKCCACCGCAGGGAAATGTTCCGGTCTGAACCGTTTGAAGTAGCCTCCCACCGTCTCCTTCCACGAGCTCACTAAGCTCTTCTGCAAATCCTCGGGGTCCTGTTCACCCATAATTCCACCAGCTGCGTTGGATTCATCTGGATTGTCGTGCAGTGTACTCTCCAACCCAAAGAGCAGAGCCGCCTCTTCCACATAGCCATGCAGTCGTTCCCGTAGAAACTCCGAGCACTCTGTCCCACCGTGTCCGTCGAATATGCCAAAGTAAAAGACTTGAGGATCCCCAGTCTGTCGTGTCGACCCTACGTTGCCATCACTTAGATCTCGCCTCCGACTGATGCTGACGGGCTGTTTCTTCGCGAATGCTGGCATCTCCACCGTTCCAGCTTGATATGTGTCTTCATTGTATGGTCGACTCCCTCTACTCACGCCCGCGCCGAAGTGGTGTTTTGCACTTTTCAATGGGATCCTCACCACCGTTGTGTCGCGGGCTGAGCTAGAGACTTGCGAGCTTCGATTCGCGGGGCCATCATGCGGACTCGAATCCGATCGCGGCAATTTGTGGTGAGAAGGATGCAGTCTGTCAGGAGCCTGCGAGGTGGTCGGGAGATTCGTTACGAAATAATCGTGAAACTCGCGTCTCTGCATGGTCTTGCGAGGCACGGCATGCTGCTCGTTGTACACGGCCTGCAAGGCCTGTCGGATGGAAAAGGGCGAACCAGTATGCTTCATTTCTTCCTGCGTACGGTGTCTCTCGGGGGAGGTCGTGCGCACAAACGGCACTTTGAAAGTAGAGAATACCTTTACGACATGTTCAGCTTCGAAGGTTTGGTAGTTCTAGGAAGCACGTGGGGCGACGATCGGCTCATTCACTCCAGGTCTCCTTTAACCTACTTCACCTCACCTTGCATCACACCATCGGCATATTAATATGTTTGCATGTTTGTCACCTCGGAATAAGCAACTTTTGAACGTACCATTCTTTCTCGATCGATACGATAGTGCAATGCCGTGACCATATGGAGGACACTCAACAAAAGACTCTCTCGTCGAAGAGGGGCGGACGGGAGTGCCATTCTCTCTCCGTGTCGCAATCGCCGGGCGAACGATCGATCAATATGATACAACGAGCATAGCTCTGATCTATTGTCCGCAACGATMCTTGCCCTGATCCAACGAACAGTCCGATCTGCTTTGACATTTGCTTTGCGAGTTCGCACGTCGATCCGTTGTGACGCCCACGTTGTCGATTTGATTCGAAAGTGCGGTATTCGATTGTCAATGCTGTCCTGCCTTAGCCGTTAGTGTTACCGGTGATCGCGAAAACCTCATCGTTATCAACACAGAAGCTCATGCCTCCAACCATGGCAAACCAGTTTCGGTGCTTTAGGGTTAGGGTTGGGGTGTGACATCCACAATCGCACAGCGTGTGTGGTAGCTTTTACGAAGAACAGAACTGTCCTTGACTAGCTGGCGGTACTCTGGCACAATGATCCCATTGCCTGTTTATGTATAGCTCGTAGAGGTGTATGGTGGTGTCCTTAATAGGTTCCAAGCTGCTTCTTGATCAGCGGAGCACGGCTTGATCCTTATCGAAAGTCGACGCGAGTGTGATCAAAACAACGATGACATAATAAGAGCCCGAAAGTGAGTTGCCCCTAACTATACGACCACCAGTTATGTAACTGCGCAGTTCCAAAGTGATTGTAGACATACGTGATCCACCAGCCCAAAAGATACAGGCCAACCCGTAAAGACAGACTTCGCACCCAAGCAAAGCTCACACCAATGGTGCATTATTGTCCAAAGAGTCGGGTTATAGCTGCACCAAGGACTTCATCCCGCGTGAGGGACAGGCACCACATATCTTAACCACGTGACCCCCTCAGCATCCTCGTCGTCCTCCTCTGGCGGCAAGTGAAGTGGTCTCTTTGCAGCTCTCTCCCAGTACATCAAACTTTTCCTGCCGACTACCTGCTCCTCATCGCACTCAAGGAGCGCGTCATAGAATGCGAGCGCGAGGGATTTGTGGCCCAGAATCCGGAGACATCTAAGAAGTGGGAATAAGCGGTGGAACAAGACATGCGGAAAATACGTACCTGATAATACGACTGATCCTGAGATGGTTGTGGTCAATCCTCGTCATCCACGTATCAGTCGCAAGCGACAAAAACTCTGGTTTGGGAATGAACTTGTAGTCCGTATCGTCTACGACAATGTTAAAGCCGTAAAAACCGGCCATCCGCTCGCAAGATCTGAAGAGTTGGTCGCGGAGATCGGGTCTTTCCACGAAGGCGTCTCGAGTGCTTCTCGTGATAATGGGCGCCTTTACGTTATATGAGGAGCCCTCCGGCAACTGAGAGACGGTGCGTTAGGCCGGAGATCTACTGCAGCAGCTAGCTGGACATCGACTCACGGGAAAGAGGAATTGAATGTAGTCGTGCTTGATCTCAAGTGTGTCGTTTTCGTAGTTGAGGATCTCATTGAGAGTGCGGCCCTCTATGTCCTTCGCTCCCTCGCCATAGAATCTGACTATCTTGTCTACGCCGAGAGTCGCGTTTGGGACGCTCATGGTCGACTGTAGTTGTTTGAAGACAACTGGCCACTTTTGTTGATTTGGCTTGGAAGTCTCCGGGCGCTGGGAGTTGTGTTAGCATGTGATATGGTTGGATGGACGAGAGCCTCCACCCTTGATCCAGCAGCACTATCAACTTTGAGCTTCCTACCCCCGAGGTTGGAATTAGTGTTCGCTTTGAATATTCTTCGTGTTTCCGCTGTCCGCTTCTGCGTTGAGGCTCTGACGGTGACCGTGATGAGATCTCGCAGGCCGCTCACTCGAGCACTCGCAGGCATGATTTACACCACCAACAAAGAGGCTACCAAGGTACCGCAGTCGGAATAGTCTGCAGCGAAGACGATGAGACTTACGGCAAATGGTTACCGAGTGGCCTCTATTTGAAGGCTTGATTGCGGTGTAGATATAAGTCTGTTGATTGAGAATGTGTTGGAGAAGAGGTCAAGATATCAACAGACGATGCATAAGAAGATCTTGTCCGGAAAGAGGGAGGAGTGATGCACTGCAAACGCGAGATTAGAAAGGAACTACCTACACCACAAACACGCGTTCGCCTGCCTTCTTGCCTTCAGACACGAACAACAATCGAGAAGTTACGGCAGGGAGAAGGTACTCGCAACTACGTCTTTAAAAGGTACGTACCCACCCTCGCAGCATAGCACGATACAGCAGAGGCAGCAATGGAAGGCGGATGTGAAGTTTGGCAGCTGGACGGCGAAGGCCACGAAGAAGAAAGGGACACGGTCGATGATGTGTTGGATAAAGTCTTGGAAGAGATGAAATCTGAGCCCGAGGCGGTACCCAAGTTACCAACGGTCAATGAAGAGCAGGAAGATTCTGATGAAGACTGGTTTGATGTTCGATACGCAAAAGGTGAGAGTTCGCGCTAGTCAAATCCCGAATGACGACGGGACAATGCACGCCTGCACGTGGGAGCTCGTAACAGGAACACCAGACCTGTCCATCTTCAACCCACAACCTACACTTGCAACCACACCCGTCGAGAATCGATCATTCGGTCGCGAGATTCCTTCAGGAGCTAGCCAAGCGGGCAGGGAAAGAATTAGCCATCATCGTCATGTGGGACGACGAAGATAACAACCCATATGGCTCTTTCCACCGTCGCGACTCGGAAACGTCTGAGATCCAATCACCAACAGAGCGTTCGTGACWGCGTGCTTTTATGCTTCACCATGACTGACCATTCTCAGGCTATAATCGTCCCTCTACCCCGCCATCAGGCCGTTCGTCTCCAGACCGTGTAGCGGCATATCAATCGAGATCCAGCTATTTGAGCGACGAAGAGCTAGACGATGACCATGCCAAGGGCCCAAAAGTACAACCCAAAGATGGTGGATATGATAGTAGGATAGAGCAGATCCTTTACGAGAACCCGGAGCTTGAGATCCAGATTGTGTTTGCTGGCAAGAACACTGAAGGCGGCGGCGGCTACATTACCTACACGATTCGCACAGGGGATATCGAAGTTCGACGGCGCTACTCAGAGTTCGCATCTCTACGGCAGACGCTGGTGAACTTACATCCTACTCTGGTTGTTCCTCCGATTCCCGAGAAGCACAGCATTGCGGACTATGCCGCAAAACCGACCAAAGCCAAAGAGGACGTGGGCATCATTGAACTGCGGCAGCGAATGCTCGCAACCTTCTTGAACCGCTGCAGACGTATGAAGGCGGTGCGCGAAGATGGAGTATGGTGGAGATTTCTGGATCCCAACGTGAGCTGGAGCGAGGTGCTTCACTCACATCCTGTTGCAAGCCTGCCAAAGAACAACCTCAAGGCTCCCCCCCTCGACCCAGCGAACCCATCGCAAGCCCACTCCTATCTCCCAGTGCCATCGCAAAATGCGAAGCTCCGCTCTGCCTCTGGCTCGTCCGCATCAGGAACACCCACCTCGCCTCCAGCTGGTTCCATGCTACCTTCTGCTGCCGCACACACGACTCCACAAATCCAATACACGCGCTTCCCGCCTCTGGAGCCACGATTGAGTGAAGGGGAGCTGGATCCATACTTTTCGACATTTGAGAACAGCTCCAAAGAGCTCGAAACACTGCTCGTGGGTTCAATGGAGAAGGTCAACGCTCGTTTGCTTCGGCACATGTACAGTTTGGGAGACGACTTGATGGATCTCGGAGCCCGCTACAACGCCTTTTCTCTATCGGAGCAGTCTGCCAGTGTGGCACATGCTATCGAAAAGGCCGGACAAGCGTGCGACTTCACCTRTATCCAATCTCGAGATCTCTCACACGCATTGAGTGCGGGGTTTGCAGAACCGATGCGGGAGAGTGCTCAATTCGCGAGCGTAGTGCGGAGTGTGTTGAAGTACCGTGTGCTAAAGAGAGTACAAGAAGAAATGACCCGCGATGAGCTTGAGAAGAAGAAAGCAAGTCTGGACCAACTCGAGCGAAGTGAAATGGAGGCCAAGCGGATCGAACAGTACATGAATACGTCAGGCATACACTCTCAGCAGTACGCACCACAGCGCAGTGCCAGCAGCGGCAGCAATCGCAATCGACCGTCCTATAACGATAACGACGATGCTTCGGTAGACAGCGATTTCCCCGGCGGTAATACCCCAAGTGCACAGCAAGGTGGACCGCAGCATGAGTCTTCCCACTATACCAGTCCTCCGACCTCACCACCAAGCAACAATCACAAGAGAGCGAGCAGTGGTGTCGCTAACAAGATATTCGGTCGCCTCACGCACGCAATTCAAGGCGTCACCGACCAGGACCCCGAGCGGGCTCGCCGAGATGCTCTGGGCAAGACAAAGGAGAGTCTCGTGCATCTAGAGCAAGCGCTGGAGGTGTCGCAGAAAGACGTCAAGGATGCAAGTCACGGCGTGCTAGAAGACCTACGACGCTTCCAAGGACAGAAGGAGGAAGACTTTCGCGCGTACATGGTGAGTTTGGAAGTGATCCTCGATGTTGTGAATGCTTGGCTGACATTTTTACAGTTGGCCTTCGCTAGGTCACACGTAGAGTGGTCGAAACGCAGTCTTGATGAATGGGAGAAAGCGAAAAGCGAAATTGAGAAGATTTGAGATTTGACAGGCTCACGTACGGATGAGGCGGTGGCGGTAATACTGAATCAAGTAGTGCGATGCAGTCTGAACATCGTCTGGTCTGCAGGACGCCTTTGTCGTCAATGGAACTGCTCGACTACGGCGTGATGCACTAGCCATGGAGACATGCATACTAGCTGTCTGTCTGTCCTACTGCTGTGCATGTATGACTGCTTTCTCGTCCTCCAAGCTGCTCTCTCTCATACCCATCTCGGATAGCGCGACCACCATTGAAGTTGGTCTCGGCAGCTTATGCGCATTGCCGCCGGCACCTTGCCACATGCACCACCCTCATCCCCAACCATGGGCGAGTTACAATGCCGAGTCCTCCATCTCGTATTCGTGCACTGCAGGAAGGGCATGCCTCATTCGACATTGCCAAGGTGACACGACATCCCAGCGTCAGCATGCATATGCACACATCCCACGGTGCGCCCAGCCGGCTCGCTTGCACGACCAGCTTCATGACCAGCTTCATGCATCGCCGTGACAGCCGTGAACAAGCAACGCATGTAATGCGGACATGACGCGGCGCCTCTTTCTTGCCATTCATTGCGGAGTTTTCCCCCAACTCAATGATCAAGTCACGGCAGCCGATCTCGCCCATTTGCCTCTCTTCATGAGTTACGGCGCTTTCGTCTTCAGCTGCACGCCGTGCCACTTTTTGATCTCATCGCCAAGGATTTTGTTGACCATTCTGTGTTGCTTGATGACTGACAATCCGGCGAATTGCTCCGAGACGATGTCTAGGGCGTACATTGAGCCGCAGCCGCCTGAGACGTCTTGGACTTCGAGTTTGGTTGGTTGGAGGGCCTCTTTGATGGTGGCAAAGATCTTGGCTTCGTTTGCGTCGAGATACTCGGGTGCCTCAACTGGAGATGATGCTGGTGTTGAGTAGTGCCTTTGATTGGCGATGTGCTGGAAGGATGTCTGAGTAGCAAAGGCTGTTCGTGTCCTGGTCGGGTTGATGAATCTCGAGGGCGCGCGGGAGATTTGAAGGAATGCTCTAGAAGCCATTCTGCAAGCCATTGCGATTGATGCGTTGATGTTGAGTGATGTTGATGTTGATGTTGATGTTGATGTTGGTGTTGTTGTTATTTTTCAAGACAGCATCATCCTTGACATTGACATCACTTTGCTATGACGGGTGGAGTCGGAGCTTATTTAGGGGAACCAGTCAGCAAATCACAAATGAGTCTTTTCTCTTGCAACAACATAAGCCCACTCGCTCGTTCATACGCTTGCTTATCGACCTCACAATCCATTGTTCTGATCTGTACTCCATTGTGCATTCAGACTGAAAAAGGCAAGCTGAGTGAGACGAGGTGCATCGGAACAGCATCTGGACGCGTCAAAGCACGATACGCGGGTCCCTAGTCCACGCTCCACACCAGCTGAGTATGAGATGCCACGGTGTCATGGTCCACTCTATCCCATTCCTCTGAGCATTCTGCTGACACATGTAGGTGCTTTGTACGGATGAGAGTGAGTTCAAATCATCACGAGGCTAATTCAGCTGCGAAGGCCGTTCAGCAATCGCTTTGAAATCATCGAAGTAAGAAGCGTCTTCACCGACATGTTTGTTGTCGGAGCGTGCGACGCCCTCTCACCCCTTCTACCAAGCTGCCACGCGCTTTGAGCGAGTTCGACCCCTCGATACGCACCGTTTGCGCCATGCACCCCGCAGATCCGCACCGTCTTGAACGCGAGGAGAGGAGGTACCAGTCTTTGCGAACCGCGAACCGCCGCGACCCCGCGCCTGCGCCTGCTTTCCATGCGGTCTCAACCCACCCGTAGGTCATGTTACACGCGAATGAATGTTGACCTATCGCAACCCGGGTTTCCCCCTCCGGCTCATACGGCTGGTACTTTCCATTCCTTTGTAATCTCTACATCAACGCTAGGGTTTATCTGCAACAAGCTGGACCTTGGTGTCTGGCGCCGCGAATGGATAACAAAAGCGAAGGATGGAGCTACTCGAGTACATCTCAGTGTACGATCCCCACATACCTGCGAGCTTTGAGCATATCGTGAGTCCCTGCGTCGACAAGCTGAACGCCGTCTCTGTTAGAAGTTCGACCGCGTCGAGATCGTCTCGAGATGGTCCAGAGATCCAGGCGGCAATCTTTGTTGACGGCATGGCGCCTGTCAGACCCTGCGCCGGAGGATTCGCTTGACCTCTCTTCAGAGTTTCTCTACCAGACTACCCCCTAAGCGCCTGGACCATCGCTCGCACGCGTTCAGCACGCCAGCTGGCCCGTCGAGGGCCCGAGTCTGCTTATCAATGACGGGCCTAGAGCTGCATCATGTTTCTTTCCCGAGCCTTTTAAACCTCTTTGGGTTTGACGATGCACTGCTTGGCAGGACCCTGCGTCTTCTAGCGAAGTCCGTTGATATACAGTAGGATATTGCACTTGCGCGCATCCACTCCACAATTCGAACGCCTGGAGCTCAGCTTATTGCTGTAGATTGGGAAGACAGATAGCCAACCGGCGCAGGGAAAGCACGCCTCGCAGCTCTGCCGAAGGGACCTTGCTGCTGTAAGAGGAGAACCCAGCAATGGATCGATACTTGAATACTTGGTATATTCTAGTCAGCGCGTACAGCGAATAGCAGACCCGCACCCCGTATCTCCCCCAGACCTCTCTTTGCTATCCATGGTGTTATCCCTGAATGGTAGAGATTCGGCAGTTTGAAGCATCAGGAGACAGAGATCTGCCATCACCCCACAAACCACAACCTGGTGCTCGTCCACGAGATTGTGATGTGGCATACCAAAAAGGGTTTACAGCAGACGAGCAAAGCGTTGTCATCCTTCTCGCATGAGACGATGTCTTCACAAATACGCCACACTGCAAGTGGACCCTTTCACATGCATGTCATGCAACACAGCATCCTGGGGTGCGTACACGCGTGTCGAAGTGAACCCCTCATCCGTCATGACGCCCCCGACTCACCTTTTGATACACCCTTCATGGTAAAAATGAATGCAGATTGTTGTTCGACGTTGGCGTAGATCTGCGAGGGCGGACGCGGCCGTCAACCAGGGGTCGCAACAAGGTGTGTGGGCTCGGTGGGTCTCCGATCCCAACCTCCACACCTGGGGTGCATTCGGTCCGAAATGCAACAGTTGGGAATTTTGATAGAAGCGCCGTGGACACGCATCCCGACGTAGTGTATTGAGATGCAAAGGGATGTGGACAAGACAACGGGAAGATCGTCGCAGTTGTACAATCGGAAGCCAAACAATTCAATGCGACTGACACGGCGCGTATATGAGGCATCGATCGATTGGGATACGGGAAACGATTGCACCACAGCACCCAATGCATAATGCTGTCAGCGCCGCGCATTTTCACATTGTACTGTGGAGAGCATTGGCGTGGTGGAACGCGGGCTCTCTCTGCATCCGATACGTACGTGCGATTATGACATCCTATTGATGAGAGAGGAGGCGAGCTCCACAATCATTATGATTTCCGGCCTGAAGCGCCGTCGGTTTGTGGCAGACCCACCTGGAGAAAGTGTTGAGATGACATCGTTTGGTGTCCGGGGCACATATCTAATCTTGTCTGAGATAAAATAGATGGAGGAGTTCCCCAGACCCACACCCGTCATCGCTTAAGAAGTATCGTCTCTTGAAGCGCCGGTGACGGCGTGAGGCCGCAGAAGAAGCCCTTTGATGCATCCGTGAAGAAGTCCTTTCATTTTAGACACACGAGAAGCTCGTAAGAGTGGATCTTGCGAATCCTGCGTTGTTGGCCAGCGCTTTCGCGTCCTTTATAGAGCATGTACTTCATATGCGGACAGTCTCGTGTAGTGTTGATCGCCAGCAAATGCTGTGCGTTGAGTCTCATGCACGTAGGATGTGAGAGGACGTTGTCTAGACCCGTGTGAGACTTTGGTACTCGAGAGGTACTTGAGAGGTACTTCTCAAAGCCAAGGGTCTCGAGAAGAGCTGCTCGCGATTGTGGCGGTGCAAAGCTGCTTCCTTCAACGAGAATGCTAGGAGGTTGTCAGAGCATGGCCTGAATTGGATGGTGACTGTGCAGTGTGCACAATGATGAGCTCATTTCAGAGTTCCGCGAGGTTGTCAAAATTGTCTGAGTTACAACTCGGTAGGATGATTCCGAAGGTGGGTCGTCATCTTGAACTCGCTTGTCGGTCTCACCAACCGGAAAATAGATCTTGATCAAGATCTCGAGACAGGTTTCAGTTGGAGTCTGATAGCACAACGTTTCGCTCATGCCCAGGTGGTACTGGCAAAACTTCCCGAAGAAGAAGGATATTCATCAACATTGATAAGAAATGCCCTGGTGTTGGAGCCCCAGGCGGTAGTCGGATTGGCTGCGATAGGTAAAAATATTAAAGTAATAATAAAGTTTGAGTGAAATGAGCGGTGAGTTTGTTGGCTGCATTATTCAAGAAAGACTTATTAATTTGTAGCGGCAATCGCGCAATTGTGGACGACGAAGAGCAGCCCTATTCTCCAGAGTGGACCACTCCCTGTCCGAGATACCAGATTCACGATGGTGAAAACTTTGCGGTGTGCGAAGCAGTACCGGGAACGATACCGATATCAAAACCGGCGGGGGTCGCTCCAGCTCGTAGGTGGCTGCCACGTTTTGGCTTGACCATCATCAACGTCTCATAAAAGTCTGGGAGCGGTTGGACAAGCGCAACAACCATGCCATCGAGCAGTTCCCAGCAGAACCTGATTATTGTACACCTGACGTTGTCATTGGAAAATATCATTATTACTGACGTCGTGTTTCGACATGCATCTTGGATTGTCAAAGTTTTTCCCAGCAACAGGCCTGCAGATCACATCTCATCGGACTCAAGTGCGGGCTCCAGAAGAGTGGTGCAGCCACGCCGTTTGATTGATTCAGCAATCGCACTTTTTTCTCGACGAGGCCTCCTGGTCAATCGTAGGGCGAGCCTGCAGAACATACTTCGTATCGTCGATGCCGCCGTTAACATCGCTTTGCGTAGAGCTGAAGCGGTCGGACACCGAGCTGCAAGCAGGTAACATGCCTCCTCTGAGCTCCTGTGCGCTAAAAGATCACGCGAGCTCTCGTAAGTTGTCGTAACAGCGTCGTGGATAGCTCCCTTTTGGCAGTGCTCACCCATAGAGTATTGCAGCAAGCTGTGGCGTGAGCACAATCAATGTCYGTATGCAGTGGATGGCGCGGCGTAATGTCAGCAACAGTGCACAAGTACCCTAGCCTTGCACGGCATGGGATCCATCCATTGGCATTGGTCCGGCGAGGCCACTGCTTCACGCTCACAGGTGGTGTTCCTCCCCTCGAGAGTCCTAAAGGCGGTGGAGCAACGTTTGGGCACTGGGCAGTCGTCGCGCATCATAACCCGCCGCGCGGAGGATGTATGGTCCAATCACCGGCGACGTCGCGGCTTGACCAGGCGTTTGCCAAACGGCTCCGCGGAAGAGTGAGCATGCCGAGACCGGGCGTCGGGTGTCACTGTCACAGTATCCCTACGGTGCGACGCCGGGTCTCGCGGCGGCCGCCATTGAATCTGAACAAAGGTGGAGAAGGAATGCTGCGCGCCTGTCTGCCCTAGGAAGTGGTGAAACGGTGAGGAGGTGAGGGCACCACCGTCTGCTCTTCCATGCAAAATTTGGAGCAGCGGAAAAGCTTACCGCTGCGCGCTTGCCTAGTTCGGGCTGAGTGGAAGCCACATCGAAAGCTGCCAGTGTCATCTATGGTTCTACGCCGTTGCCGATAACTTGGCGATAGCTGGCTGGCTCATTCGCGGTGAGAGACAGAAAGTGGGACGTGAGTCTGAGACGCGTCTGCTGGCGTGGGAGGGCGAGAGTGTATATCGGCCATCATCGTAGCTCCTGCCTGCTGTGGGCATCGCGGCGCCACCAGCGAGCGTGCGTGGCGCGATGAAAGTTCTCCCCATGGTAGGTGTGGAGAACAATGTCGCGAACAAGTACCCAGCCTAAGTACCCAGCCTAGCTCCCCACCGTCCATGCTGGCTCCGACGATCCGTGTTGAGAGGCTCGTGCACGTTCCCAAACTTCCAGACTTCCAGGTTTATACAGTTTGTGCCAACAGGCCTCCCCTGCACCCGGACCACCCATGCATGCGGAGACCAGCGGTTACCTGTGGCGCCGTTGGATCCATTCAACACTACCGTATCTTTCCCACCAGACCTCCACCGTCGTTCTTTTCTGATATACGCACTCCTGCGAGTCGTGAGTGTTTCTACATTGACTGCATTGTTCTTTGTTCCTCCTCCCCGAACAGTTTTGAGGTTTGTTTGCGTGCTCGAATTCACGATCGACATTGGCCCGGTCTGCTCTTGCCTGTTTGCGGGGTTTCGCCGGATTTCCAAGACGCCGCCCGAGGACTGGACTCTCCCTCCGATCACTCGACGACCTTGAATTCGACCTACTTCTTCTCTTTTCCATCCGCGCGTCCACCTCGCGGCCGTTCTGGTTCTTTATCCTTCCTGTAAGCAATCACCCCATCAGCATCACCGCCGCCAATCCTACTACCATTGACTCGCTTCTGATCGGACCACTTGCTGACATATCTCCCATCTGGCAGGGCCTGGAAGTGTAATACACGGATAGGACACACTCCATGCGCGGCTCGGTGTGAGCAATTCGCCCTACCAAAACACTTCCTCGAGTGTTCGACGATATGCCTTACACACCGCCGGCTCAATCGCCTGCGTCGTCAAAGTCAGGCAGCCCGATTGTCAGCCGAACATCGTCCTATCATCAGGACGATGTTCCCCGATCACCGTCCACAATGAGGCCGCAACCGCCGCGGTCCATGTCATCTGCATCCTACCTGCACAAGCACCGAAGATCACCGTCCATTGGCAAGTCAGAAGCACCCCCAACGCCTACCGATGCCGCCGATTCCAAGGTGGACACCAACGACTTCGCGCATCGTGGCAGTCTCAGACAGTCTCCGCCACCGGTTAACAACCTGCGAATCCCAACGGGTGTCGTAATATCCCCACCGGACTCGTCCGAGAACTCAGATGGCGACGAGGGCGGACGCGGAGAGCGCKGTCGAGAACTACAGAAGAATTGGCATCAGCTACAAGAGGCTGTGCGATCACTGCCACAGCAGAGGGAACACTCTCCCGAGAAAGGAAGTGTTCAGATCCCCAAATCGGCGTCACTGCCCGTCTCTCAGACTACATCACCCACCGCTCTCACACCGGAAGCTCGAAAGATCTCCCATTCTCGGTCGTCGACTGAGACTCGAATCATGCACAAGCCTTCCTTTGTCGAGTCCTCCTCCCACACTTCCGACGACAGCGAAGAGGACGAGGGAGGTCACTTCAAGCCAAGCCTGGTGCGGAAGAAGTCCGGTGAGCTGGTGAAGCCTGCGTTGAGGCCTTCGTCCAGGCGGCGTTATTCGAGCATGCCTGGTACGCCGACCTACTCCAAATCGGTGCACTTCAACGACAGCGACAACCAGACAAGACACTTCCTTCAAGTCGACAAGCCCATTGCAGTCAGTGCTGGGTCATCACCTGTCGAGTCGTACGACAGCGAGTCAGAGTTCCCCTTCCACGAAGACATGACCAAGCCGGAGCTTCAGATCAAGGTTGCGAACCTAACGGACGATGACTTCAGTCGAAAGACAAAGCCAATTCGTGTCGAACGCATCTTCTTGTCTGCAGACAGAAGCACTCTTGTCGGGGTCTGTGCCGCTCAGAACATCTCATTTCAGAAGCTGGTCGTGGCGCGCTTTACTCTCGACTATTGGAAGACCACGTCGGAAGTCGTGGCAGAGTTCAACAACGATCCGCGCAGCCAAGTCAACGATGGATGCGATCGTTTCATCTTTCACATCAAGCTGTCAGACCAGGCCAACATCGACAACAAGACGCTTCTTCTCTGCGTCCGCTACAACGTCGGTGGCCAAGAATTCTGGGATAACAATGACAACACCAACTACCAGATTGACTTCAGCAAGGGCGTGACTCGAGTTGCAGAGCCTACCCGACCCGTGCAAAGCAGCCCGTTGGGACAGCGGCCACTGAGTGCCATTCCACGCAGTCGACACACTCCCCCATCATCACGTGGTGGTCGATCCGATTCCATCGACGACGACTTTACCTCGCGCTTCGACACAACATCTGCTTACTCCTTCGGCTCGGCAGCGAAGCTCCTCGACGACTCCTCAACGACTATCAAGCTCAAGCCAAAGTCGAAGCGAGCGTCCCTTCTCACTGCTGCTCCCCCATCGCAGCCTACCAATGGGCTGGGCAGCCGTTACGACTTCGGCACCTCGCTGTCCGCTGCTTTGACCTCCGCTCAGGACCATCTCGGCCGTCGGAGTGGTCTTGTGAATGGCACCTTGGCAAAGCCGCATTCCAACGGGAGTTACTTTGGCCCTGTCGACCGCGTCGAACCGGACAAGGTCGATGCGAAGACCGAGCGACCTGATGCCATGACCACGGACAGACCCGCCATGGGCTCCGATCAGTACAGGGATCTCGTCCAGAAGTTCTGCTACGTAGGTTCCAATCGAAACCCCACTAGCACCATCACGAAGGTCTAGAAGCCCGGACCCACAAGCTGACCGAGAATCTCAGTTTACCTCTGGTTCTGGAAAGGGAACCACATCACCACAGAACAACGGGACACCCCCCAGTCCTTCGCCTCAGCATAAATCAGCTACCAGTATCGACGGTGCTGTTGATGATGATGCACCTTCTTCGAGCTCATCGTCATCTGGCGCGTCTTCTCCTGTTCACGAGCTCGAAGCACCCTTCACCCCCGTTCGGAGCTCATTCGTCTCTCGATCCACGTCTCCTGCGTCGGCGACTGGGCAAAATCTGAGTGCACGATCGGCATCCCCTATCAGCTTTGGTTATCCATATCACAGCCATCGCGACGGGTATCTATCCGACACACCWAATCCCACCGCAATTCATGGATGAGTGGGACCACAAAAAAGTATCGATCAGCACAATTCTCCGCGTTTCGCCAAACCTCGAACACAACTCGAACCCAGGCATGCAACGATGTTTGTAACGATCACGACCTCATGATGTACGAAATAGCGAAAACCATCCTCGCTCGCCCAACTTCGACCACAGTCGCACGCGATATCTCACTACCAACGAGTATTGCCCGTTGCACGTGGTCGAAGAAGCTACTTGTTTTTAATGCTTGCAATTTCAGCGTCTTTCGGTGGGGGGTCTTCGCAGGGCGTTACGGTTTAGATTTTTTGTTTTAATCCTGAGCTTCTCTTTTTGCTTAGCATGCGTGCCGGACTTTGCACGTGTTTAGGTGGTTTGCATCGCGGAAAAAGTTATTTGGGTGGACATTGCCACTTGGACGACTTCGAACTCGGCGCACTCAGCAGAACTTTGTGGATGGATTTGTGCAGTTGAGGCAAATGAGGATAGCAGTGACACGGCCTAGGGATCTATGGGATTAGGGCGCGGCTCGTTTTTGCTATTAACAGCTAGGTGGAATTGGTCCGGTTGAAACTTGGTCGGCCGCATGCAGATTGAGTGTGAAAGTGAGCTATCAAAATGAACAAATGACCATACACTATCATGTCTTCTTCTCCACATCTCCCAAAGTTGTATAGGATGTCGCTAATCTCGTGCCAAGGATCGTCGACGTGTTGAAATGCACTAGTCGGATACGAGCGAGCAAGATAGGCGTCCAGGTTGGCTCAGGCCACGAGATCTAATCTGCAAACGTCGCACACGTGGTGACAATGCATGGCGTACGGGGTGTGGGTTGAAGGTGTGGAGAGCGGAGCCGGAAAGATGGAGCTGTAGCTGGAGCTCAAGGACCCTCTCCTCACATCTTCGTTGAATGGAGGAACGGAAATATGGCAGACACCACTTATCCGATCTAGATCACTTGCCTGTACACATTGTTCCTCTTCGAATCCGCAAGCAATCCAATCATCATTGCCGTCATTGACGTCTTGACATGATGCCATCTCCCACTACATATGACCTCCTCGAACAGACTTGGGATATCATAATTGTAGGAACCGGCTCTGCGGCTCTCACTTCTGCTCTCTCAGCTGTAACTTCCACTTACCCTCCTCCAAGAGTCTTGCTTCTTGACAAAGCACCACGAGAATGGGCGGGCGGGAACGGTTACTTTACAGCAGCTGCATATCGAACCCAACATAATGGACTTGAGGATCTCTTGCCTCTGGTCTCTAATGTCTCTAAAGATCTGGAGGATAAGATAGACCTACCGGCCTACTCGGAAAAGGACTTTCTCGACGATCTGAAGCGGGTGACGGAGGGAAGGAGCTCTGAAGTTCTAGGTGGTGTTGTTGTGAAGGAGAGCTTGGATTTGATCAGGTGGTTGAAGGATGTGGGAGGAGTGGAATGGTGGTTGAGTTTTCGACGGCAGGCGTATCAGGTCGAAGGGAGGTGGGTGTTTTGGGGTGGATTGCACCTCACAATCCCCGAGGGTGGGAAGGGTTTGATTCGAAGCCTGTTGGATGCTGTGAATAGGCATAGATGTCCGATTTCTTACGACACTGACGTGAAGAACATTATGCAAGACGAGAAAGGAGAGGTCTGTGGTGTTACTGCTGAGGTACATGGGGAGATGAAGGAGATACGATCGAAGAGCGTGATTCTTTGCTCTGGTGGATTTGAAGCCAGTCCCTCGATGAGGAAGAAATGGTCAGCATGCTCTCAGAACACAACACAACACATGACTTTGACTTCTTTGACTTACTCTTGGTAGGATGGGTCCTGCCTGGGAACTAGCGCATACTAGAGGAACTCCATACAACACCGGCGAACTGCTGACTGCAGCGATTGATATGGGAGCCAAAACGATAGGAGACTTTAGTCCTACCGGTTGCCACAGCGTTGCTTGGGACGCTGACTCGCCGAGAGACGGCGGCGATCGCGAGAACACGAATGAGTATACGAAAAGTGGCTATCCGCTTGGCGTGATGCTTAATGCCGACGGTCAACGTTTCGTGGACGAGGGCATCGATTTGAGGAACTACACATATGCTAAGTTTGGGCGAGCTATTCTCGAACAGCCGAACGGCATCGCTTTTCAAGTATGGGACCGAGACGGACAAGGCTGGCTCCGAAATGAGGAGTATCGGGATGAGATCGTTCGAAAATTCCAGACCGACAGCTTGGAGGAATTGGCGAAGCAACTTACTGATGATGGATTGAAAGATCCTGCTGCGTTCGTGAAAACGATCGAGGAATTCAATCAAGCTGTCGAAGCGCACCGTTCAGAGAATCCAGACGTCAAGCTCAATCCAGCTATCAAAGATGGTCTTACAACACAGTCTTCGAAGGTCGAATTGGCGCTGGCAAAGTCCAACTGGGCCGTTCCTATTCGAGCGCCTCCGTTTCTGGCGGTCAAGGTGACCACCGGTATAACCTGTAAGTGAAACACCTCGAAAAACACCCCAGACGGTTTGAACAAGCAAGGGGAGTCGAAAAAGGAGAAAGCCCCAAATTGAGGCTTTTTCCATACACATGATTGATCCGAGACTTGCTCAGCCAGTC
The DNA here is from genome assembly GCF_900074925.1 of Ramularia collo-cygni. Classification (NCBI taxonomy): domain Eukaryota; kingdom Fungi; phylum Ascomycota; class Dothideomycetes; order Mycosphaerellales; family Mycosphaerellaceae; genus Ramularia; species Ramularia collo-cygni. The sequence continues at coordinate 189,670 of NW_019716277.1, read as the reverse complement.
CAACAGCAATCGGTTGCCCAAGGGTAATGGCTCTTTGGAGCAAGAGCGTCTCAAGATCTTTCACCACCATCAGGCTGACCGATCCGTGTTTAGTCACCTTCGGCGGACTCGCCATCAACCCAGAAACAGCAGCAGTGGTTCGAGCAGACGGGTCGGAGGTGTCGGGCTTGTACGCAGCAGGAGAGATAGTTGGTGGACTGTTCTACCAGAATTACCCCGGCGGAAGCGGTCTCACAGCAGGAGGCGTCTTTGGCAGGAGAGCTGGCAAGGCGGCGGCTGCACGTATGCAAGACACAACTCGCACACGCACCTCGTGAGAGCGTTGTAAGACACCGAAGGGTTTTTTGCAGATTCGGTGTGACATTGTTTGGGCCTTGGGGCTTCCCCCTATCTTCTCCCTCCCAATGTTGCTCTAGCAAGCCTATGACCGTGGAGGCTGCAATTCCACCGGATAGTTGCAACGTCCGAGTCGCCTCACCTGTTTGGCTTGCCAGTTAACACACACAATTCAGGAGCATGTTGAGCTTGGTGTAATCATCGCTCAAGTGTACCACGCTGATAGTACATCTGCTGGTGCACCTGTGGGATGGACATTGAACAAACTGCAATCATCGTGATCGTTCTACCGTGTCGCGAACTATTGTCGGAGCTTTTTGCACATGTAATGAAACATGCCTGCGAATGCCATGTGGATGTGCCCGGCATCCCTTGTGTGATGGAAGAGCTCTCGAGATGTCAAACTTTGAGCCAATAGCGGCGAGCTGCAAGTGCAGGCCAGACAGCCTGATCCAGGGTGCAAATGTTGGTCGGACGGATCATGACGTTGAAAGGTGTTGTCGGCGGATGTCCTGCTTGACAGGCAGCCTGGTTGTGGCGGTCTGATAGCAGAGGCATGATGATGGTTTGATCAGAGTAGTGATCACGGATCGCAGTAGTCAAGAGTTGGCCATGGGAGGCCGAATGCGGATAGTCGCTCTGCCCGTTGGATTCCAGCCACAAGCGGATGTGCAAGCGCCGAGTCTGCGTGGACCACTGGTAATGTGGTCCAAGCGGTGCAGCGGATGGGGAACCGTCCATCGACCTTCTGCTCTGCCTCGAAGGATGACTGGGTGGCCAGCACGAAGCCATGCGATCCAACATCGACATGGTGTCGTGATATGGAGAGCAGCTGGTAGCCGCGATGCGGTCTCACATGGGCGGCCAGGCAAAACAGGATTAAAGGTTAGTGGAGCACGAGAGAAAAGCGGACTCGCCGCATGGCCATGATTGGCTGATTTCACGCATTCGAGAGATGAGCTGTCCGTGCCCTGCTTTTGGAGGTGATTAGCTCGGTGGAGGGAAGACCTCAGACCGACCTTCAACATCACCTTTGCACGACACACGCGACGACGACGGTCCAGCTGCCAGCAGCGCATCGCCGTGTCAATAATTCTCGCCAAATTTCCCCCATCCTTGACGTATCGTGGGAGCAGCCGCGACAACAGGGAACATATCAGCTCCGCCTCATTACCTCGACACGGCAGCACAGTATACAGCAGGAGCTTTGGTTGCCCGGCTGCAATCCTCCCTCGACTCTGCCGCGCCTTCGTCTTGATCTCTTCGCGCAGCATCGCCAATCTCGTTCAGCATACCATTGCAGAAAACATCGCATCTGTCGCATCGCCCGCAGCCGTCACTCCCGTGTCGGTCGCCCGTCGTCACCAGCCGCCGTCGCAACCTTCAGATCGGCCCAGACGTCGTCGCGAATCACGTACATGCTGCGATAATCCTCCGCCAGCTTCAATGAGTCAATCGGGCGCCCCGCCCACCCAGGACGGGATCGCTATAGGTGCGTGTGGCCCTTCGACCGCTGTGTCACCTGTCAGATCCCGTGCAGGCGGACAGTACACTGCTGGCGCATTGACTCTAACATCTGCAAACATACTGACCAAACCTCACTGACCAGGCTCCTCTACCTCCGCGCAGACGTTCGTACCGCCGCCAAGGAAATCCTCTCGTGAGCCGTCACTAACGAACGATGCGACCAGCCCGCCGAATGCGACGTCGAGCCAGCCGTTAGGAGATGCTAGTGTAGCAGAGCAACCGCAAGGCACTCCTGCCGTACTGAGTGTTCCCGCGCAAGGTTCGCCGCCGCAAGGATCTAGTACTTCGACTGGCGAGACTGCGAACGAACGATCCGATAGCATTGGGAGAGGGTCAAAGCGGAGTCTGATGCGGAAACGGGAGCCCAGCTCTGGCAGCCGGCGTAATGAACGTGCAGCAATGTCTTCAAGTGAAAAGGCCTCACGCGCACCCGACGGTGGCCAGAGCGAACTACAGGGTCAGCCGAAAGCAAAGAAAAAGGGCGGTCTTTTTGCCTTCCTCTGCTGTGGCTCTAGCGACACTCAGGACGTAGGAGCACTTGATCAGCCAGCGAAACCCGCGACCAAGCAACAGCCTGCACGTGTCCAGCAGCCGTCGCAGATTAGAAATCCCGCGACCGCCAACACAACCGACACGAGCGTAGATCCTTCCAAGGAAGTAATTGACGAGAAAACCGAGCAAACATTGTACGCCAACGGATCCCAACCAGAAGCCAGGCTATCTCCCTCAGACACAGAAAAAATGCCACAAAGCGAAACCAACGCTGACAAGCCCACCCCGGAAATATCTGCGGATGTACCCCGTCAAGCCTCGGAAACACCCGCGCCAGGCAACCCGGCTCCAGACAACCAGGTAGCATCTCCACCTCAGATCATTACTTCAATGGCTCCTCCTGTCACACCCGTCGACAACCCCGCTGGCCCATCCATTGCAGTCATCGCACCGACGCCGACCATCCCACAATCGGAAGATGACATCATTTCGGACCGAACTTCGCAGCAAATAGAGCGTGATGAAGACATTGAGATGAACGACAAGCTGCCGCTGACGGAAAAGGAAGCCGAAGAGATACAGAACGAGGCCTCCCAGTCACAAGGAAGCAGCCTCACAAGTCTACCTGGGCCACCACCATTGCCCGCTAATGACGGCGCCGTGCCGAGCGACTCACAAGCATCTACGCAAGATCAGCAGCGATGGCTTCTCCCTGCAATGAGGCCTGAACACCGAGGACGGAAATGCTTGGTGTTAGATCTGGATGAAACGCTGGTGCACAGCAGCTTCAAGGTTTGTGCAAGAATTACATGCTGCTCGAGACCGACCCGACTGACCGTGTGACAGATCCTCCATCAGGCAGACTTTACCATCCCAGTAGAAATCGAAGGGCAGTATCACAACGTCTACGTCATCAAACGGCCCGGCGTGGACACGTTTTTAAAGAGAGTCGGAGAACTTTACGAGGTCGTGGTATTCACAGCATCCGTGTCAAAATACGGAGACCCACTTCTCGACCAATTGGACATTCACCACGTTGTACACCATCGCCTCTTCCGCGAGAGCTGCTACAACCACCAGGGCAACTACGTCAAGGATCTCAGCCAGGTCGGACGCGATTTGAAGGAGACCATTATCATCGACAACTCGCCTACCAGCTACATTTTCCACCCACAGCATGCGGTACCGATCAGCAGTTGGTTCAGCGATGCTCACGATAATGAGCTTTTGGATTTGATTCCGGTCCTGGAAGATTTAGCGAGCTCACACGTGCAGGACGTCAGCTTGGTGCTGGACGTTGCGTTGTGAGCGCAAGAGGAATCACGGCGATGGAACTGTCGACGCATAGATATCGGCGCACTTTGATTGTGTCTTTTGTACGGCAAGGACGACGACCACGACGACCACTGGTGGCCGCCCGCCGCCCCTGTTTTGTCGCTCGCATCATCATCATACGGTCGGGACGAAAAGAATAATTCTGAGATACCCTCTTGCAGGCTGGCGTCGGTTGAATATGACCAGACGGAGAAGAACGGAATGTTTTACATGGCAGCACAAGGAAAAACATTATACCCCCTCTGCTTTCGAGAGCATGCACGCATGCAATGCATCCACCCATTAGCACTGTTACTACTACACCACCACATCGATGAGCGCCTTGTTTTGAGCGCCAGACAGACAGGAAAAATTTCAGCAAGCATCAGCGGAAGCTGCAGCAAGAAAGGATGCTGCAGCGACTACTCTACCTTACCTACCCACCTACTCTCTTAATGTACAGCACCCATCCAACCAATCAACCAAATTGAACAATCTTCCCATTTCTTCAGTACTAGCAGGGATTTCGTCTGCCGTTTCTTTTGCGACACTTTTATTGAGACTATTTACTGAGACTACTGAGCGCATGCGTGCCGGAATCAGAGGTAATGAGGCGATCCTTGCGAACTGAGGCATCCAGTGCATGATTTTGTCACTTTTCTTGGACAACCGTATTGTTCTTGGTAGTTTGTTTTGCCAGTCAGGTGAAGGCGGGATGTTGCCGGACAAGAGGTATTGTCGCCGTAGCTTTCTACAGGAGGCACAGTTCCGGGATTGGTAGCTTGCTATGCCCGAATACGGGATGAAAAATAAGATTCGCCATGCTGCGAGAAAGGTGGTAGGCATGGCGGGGTTGAAAGAAGTGGCCAATTATTTCGAGAGCGAGATGAGAGTAACAGTAGTACTGACCGTTACTATAGTAGGGCTATTCCAAGCCCTAGGATGGAGTCTGAGGCATGCTAATCTTGAATGGGCATCGGCGAGCGATGGAGCAGGCCTCTGGATCAGGTATTCGTCTCCTCTCTGCTCGTCCACTGAGTTGGTGCGATGACCCGACTATTCATGGTGATAGCTGGGTGCTTTCGCTGATCCTCAGCGCAGTCCTATCGGGCGTCTCAGCAATTTGCTTCCATGCCCCATGTGCCCGACTTKCGCCTCAATTACGATCCGTGTAGCTGGTCGTTGTCGAGGATTGCTCCAAGGTTGCGTTCCGCAGCGGGTGTAGCAGCTACATCTCGCTCGCAAGGTGGTGACGCTTTCCTTGCAGCCCCACACAATTTGAGTGAGTTGTCGTACGGTCCTGAGATACCGACAGTAATTTTTTTTCTTCTTCCCGCGCCAACCTCTCAGCGCTCATTGTCAGCCCTCAGCTCCGCCATTAGGCCACCTTTGTCTCTATGCTTCTCATCTTCCTCCAGCTTGCCCTTGACAAACTTGTCTAGCCATTTCGCCTTCTCGAGCGCCTGGTTCGTACAGCTCAGCAAGCTCAAACCATCCACCGGTGCCCCACCGTATTTAGCAACCTGACACACCTCTCCAAAGCGATTGATACTAATCACAATCTCTCCATCTCTGCACTGCTCCTCCAATCGTGTAGCATCTAGCAGCATGATGGCCTCGTCCTCACTTGCATCGAAATAGCTCGTGGTGATGCAGAATGGGTGATGCTGTAAAGACAGCTTCACGGGCTCTCTTTCTGCCAACGAGTAGACTTTGACTTCCTCTCCGTGAATCTCCACATCCGGTCTTCGGAAATGTAATAGCGCCGCGATCAAAGCTATGCAGGTAGCATCGATTAGATTTCCATCATGATCCAGAACATGTACATCTGCGCGGATGTGCCAACACTTTGCTCCCGCAATGATACACAGACTCTCTGTATCCAACGCCCCACTCCTCCGGATTGTCTTCTCCAATATCCTCGACAGCAGAACTTCTGTTTGATCTTGTCGTCCAATCTCGAAGGCGGGAGAGGCGATTGGGGAGAGCTCGGTGGCAATGGTGAAAAGTCCGTCGAATTTGCGATCCTGATAGGGAGTTACGACCTCGCAAGATATTTTGACGAGGACTCGTGTATTTCCCAACCGGATATCGCAAACGCCATATTCTTCGCCGAAAGAGAGATCGAGAGGGCGGAACTGGTCGAGGGCGCGGTTGTCGAGGCGGATTTGTTCGCGAAGAGCTGAGAGGAGGAACTTCTGTTCGTTGAGAGACGGTTCCTGGTCGCGAGGCATGTTGGCATGAGGGGAGAACGTTCAATGTTTGGGCGAGACTTGGTTGTGATGTTCAATTGAGAAATATTTAGCCTTTAAGGTACTTCTCAACTTCCACTTCTCTCTCCACTTCAGTTTGACCTATCTTCCACATTCAACATCACCCTCACTCAACAACACCATGACGACCGCCCACAGACCTACCTTTGATCCCGCGCGCGGAAAGGAAGCAGCGCGTGGTGAGGCGTATCATCAACGTCTGCTGCCGGCGCACAAGACGCTCAAGTTCCGCCAGCCAAACCAAGGCACTGCAGATGAGAACGCCAAGCGCGATTTGCGCGCGGAGCTGTTACGTGCCGAGGCGAAACACTTTGCGAAGAAGGAGGGCCGAGAAATCACAGACGAGGAGGATGCAAGTCAGGTTCGGACGCCGCAGCTACAGTTGGGTCAGGGCGAGGGCGAGGGAGAGGGAGAGACGGACGCTACCACAGCGAAGCGGAAATTGGACGACATCGGTGGGGAAGGGGAAGAAGACTACGAGGCGAAAAAGCGGCGGGTGCTAGAGGAAACACGAGATATCGACGCCGATTCGGACGATGCTGGTTCCGCCTCGGAGTCGGACTCCTCAGATGATGATGAAGAGGATGAGACGGCAGAACTGATGCGGGAACTTGCGAAGATAAAAGCGGAAAGAGCGGAAGCCGCTGCCAAGGTCGCAGCGGAACAAGCCAAAAAAGACGAGGAGCAGAGGGAGAAGGACATTGCGCTGGGGAATCCTCTGTTGAACAAGGGACGGGATGATGAGTACGGAGTGAAGCGCAGGTGGGACGATGATGTGGTCTTCAAGAACCAAGCGAGAGGGACCGAAGAGAGAGGAAAGGAGAAGAGATTTGTGAACGATCTGTTGAGGAGTGACTTCCACCGGAGATTTATGGACAAGTATGTTCGATAGAGCAAAGCATGCGGCTCCGGTTGAATCTTCGAATGCATTCACGCGACACTGCTTATTCTCTCCTCGGCGAACTGTTTGCCACTGGCCACAGGACCTGCTCCAACTACAAGGTCAGCAAAAGCTGCTCCAATGTCCGTTCATCAATCTGGATCATTCTGCTGGTGCCGAGCCTTGTGCTTCCATGCTGGCTGGCCACTAAGCTAGTGTATATCATATTCGTATTCTGTCCAGGTCCGGTGCTTGATATACACCTGCCGGTAGCACTATCCGGCTTGCGTGTGAGGGAAACGGCGCTTTCACTACTAGTACTGCTTGGTGAGATCACCGCATTTCCTCTTGTGCTTCGAACCTAGGAATTCGGCTTCACTTTGCAACGACGGCCGTGGCTGATTTGGCTGGCATATGCGAAGCCTCGCTGACTGCGCTTTGACCGCGTGCGTCCTTCATAAGTATCCACCACTCGAACACAACCTCCAACTCTTCTATATCCACCATCTCTACTCTCCAAACCAAACTCCACCCTTGCATCATCTTGCAAATTCGAAAGACCTCYATCATTGCATCGACATCCAACCTTCCGACACAGTCAACCCGACCTTTCACGTCCGAACCGAGCGCTTCAAGAAGGCCACTCTTATTGGGCATTGCAAGATCAACCAGCGCCATATCGGACATGTCTCCGTAGGCATACCCACCCTCAATGGCCACATAAGCAGCCACAGCCAAAGGCGATTCATCACGGAGACGCTGTTCAGACTTAGCGGCCAAGATCAAGGCTGCTGTTAAGAAGCAGCAGCTCATTTGCACACCGTCCCCATCTACGGACATTGCTCTGGGGGAAACATTGACCTTCACTTGATTCGCCAGAGTCACCGCATCTCATTGGTGTTGTACTGCTCTGGTCTACTCAAGCACTTCTGGCCATCGTCTTCGGCGAGGGACTCAGCTTGTTCAAATACATTGTCACAAGCTGCCAAGACATCCACCACTACCTTCCACCCATCTCACCTTTCACACCACCCTCCAACCAACACCAACACAACAACAACCACCCCACATCTTCCCTCTGCATACCAACCTGAGACTGATGTCCATTCACCATGTCGATACCCAAGCATCTCCAACCCCGGCCGTCAGTCCAATGGGATTTCACGGGCTTGAACGAGACACCGGTACCGGGAGCACAGCAAATCAGCAACACGCCGCGCCCTCACCTTCACCAGGATGTGCATTCGAAATTGGCGTCTCGCAATCCTTCCAGCGTCGGAACCAAGAGACCCGCCAATCATGACCACATCGGAGTGTCAGTCGCTGACCCGGAAACACCATTCAAGAAGATCAAGCTGGAGGACGATTCTGAGAGCATGATCAAAGTGCCAAAATACTGCGGTTTCGTCGATCTCACGGGCGACAGTTCGGATGAGGACCCGGCAAGGCCGTCAGCTGTCAAGGGCACAACGAAGACGAGAATTCCTCAACCTTCCGCCGCACCTAGTAGCAAGTCTGGGCGAACATCTCACGCAACATATAGTACTGCAGAGGCCAATATGATGGGCGTCATCCACACGCCCGCTCCGTCTTTCCTTACTACGATCCCTCAAAACCCTTCCAGCCTCAGCGGGAAAATAGCAGCTGATGACAACAATCCCTTCATCATCGAACGAGCGAAGAAGCAGCACACCGTCACGCGAGTTCCTTTCAACTTGGATGATTCGGATTCAAATTCAGATCTTGAGCCGGAGCCTGCCACGGAGCGGCCGGGAAACGGGACCCGGCGTTTCTCTCTCTCGCCCAAACATCAGAACAAGGAGGCTGAAAAGCTGATCGAAGAGAAAGCAGCTCAGCTAAAGTATGCTGCCGAGTTGAGGGGGAGAGCCGAGGCCAAAAAGCTGGCTGAGAAGAAAACAGCTGAGCTAAAACACGCTGCCGACCTGAGAAGCAAAGCGGTGGTCGAGAGGACAGCCCGAGTGCAATCCAACGCCCGACGCTCAAAGCCTACCCACAGGTCAGACTCAGTGCTTTCCCCATCTCACACGAAAGCGGAATCAGTTCAGAAGCCCGCGGGAGCGTCCAAATTCGCTACAGGGAGAAAGCTGGAGCCTGGCAGAGTTCCTTCGACCAGTGCCAACATCTCGTCAACTTCAACGGAGAACTACCCGCACGGGCAGCAGATACGCGCTCCGCCTACCCACGTAGCTCTCCCAGCGATGATGAGTGACCATTCTGCCGTGGCACCTTCGGCGACGATGAAACACACGCGCCTTGTTGGGGCGCCATCAAAATCCGAAGATCAGCACGTGAGCCCGCTGCAAAAGGCATTCACCAACAAGACTGGCGGATCCACAACGGCTCACCCAAGGCTGAACACACTGCCTCTCAAGCAAAACGGTCCCAAGAAAGTCTCTTTCGATCTCTCACAGGATACTACGTCGGCACCACAGCCTAGCATGTCGGCTGATCAGGCGGGTTCCAAGATCGAGAAGCTGAAGAGGAGTTCGCTGTCTTACTCAGCTACGCCGAGAAACAACGGCTCGGGCGGCCGGTCGCAGGCGCAGAAAGCTGAGTTCTCTGGAGAGGACCTTATCGAGGCTGGAGAAGAGGCTAACGTGTCAGCCTCCAAGCCAAGGTCTGTTGTCAATCTCGCAGCGAGTGAGGACTCTACGGCTCATTCTTTGACGCAAGATGACTTGTGCAAAGCTGCATTGGCAAGGGAACTTACTAAGGCTGAGATTGAGGCTGCTCGAGCCAACGAACAGAGACGACGAATCGAATCGCGCAGGCTGGAGAAGGAGATGGCTGCAGAGAAAGCTAAGGCCGACGAACAGCAAGCGTTCGCTGAGCGTTCACGCCTTCTTACGAGGGCGCGTGAAGAACGGGAGGCCGAAGAAATCCGGCGAATTGAAGACAGGAGACTTACTAGTGCTAAGCTGCAAGCTGGCATCCAAGAAAACAAGAAGGCGGAGGATGAACTTCAACGTAAGAAACTTGAGGCGCGAAAGGAGCAGCAGAAGCAGCAGCGAATCAAGAAGATGAATGATATTAATGCCAGAAAGCATATTGACGCCGCGGCAGAGGTCCAGGCAAATGCTGCTCTTCAGGAGTATGAGGATTCCGGCGAGCTGGTACTTGAAGGAGAACCCACTCATGGTCGTAATCTACAAGCATCGAGGGACGCCATGTCTGTCCGGATTGGACAAGGCTCGGCGACTTCGACCGGCCCCGTCGCCCTTAACAGTGAAGCGGGCACGTTGTCGGTCCAGCGAAACTTTGCAAGGACGACAAACATTGAGCCGATGACGACTCAGCAGAGAATCATGCAGGAGGCGCAGAAATGGGAGTATGCCAAGAACGAATCTTCAGACGTCGTCAAGACATCCTCCCGCCAATCTGAGGGGGACGTCTCTTCGGCCTTTGCAAGCGGATCTGGCCGCAACTTCCAACGAGCCCAGGGAAGTTCCAGCACTACCCCCGGCTCGCCAGCACCTCGCAAGACGAGGTCCAATGACCGTGCACTGGGGAGAATCCAGAGAGAAGATGCCAAGCTTATCCAGTGGAGAGATCAGGAAAACATGGATTGGAGTCGAATCGCTGCTGAATGGCTGAAGATGACTGGCAGTATACGCGCCGAGGCCACTTTGACCAAACGCTGTAGCAAAGTCAGATCTGTGTTGAGGAAAGCCCAAGTGGGCCACACCTTGCTCCAGAAGCTGGCTGCTGGCGATGAGCATGCCTCTGAGCAGGTTAATGCAATGGTTGAGGCTTCGGAGGCTGCTGCTGCTCGTAGAGATGATACCACGGACCTAGCACCACTCGGAAGAGGACCAATCAGACTACCCGTGCAGCCTCAACACACTAACGGTTCGCCTCTGTGGAAGCCTCCCGCCTATGAATTTGAGGAGAGTAGGGCGATACCCAGCGTCGTAAAGCCACGCTCCGCTCCGGAAACCTTAGCAAGCCCTGAGGTGAGACCTACCACGGGCGGCAAGTGCTTAAAATCTTTCTACGAGATCATGATCGGACGGAACCTGGAAGCAGGTAACAAGGAATCAAATGTCGAAGACGAGGACGTGTCTTATCCTGAGGAGGAAGAGGATACCGATCCCTACCAAGGTTTTGAGGCTGAGGACTACCAGAACTATGGCTTCCAAGTTCAACGTCGTGAGCTTACTACCGAGGATGCACAGATGGGCTTTCCGATTGAGAACCAGGAGTGGTTTTCATGTGGACAAATCTTCAGAAACTACGGGGAGGCAAAAGCTGCCGCTACGGCGGAGCTTCTCACGATCATGCCAGGCGGCGCATTCTATGGCGATCCTGGTCATGCGCCGGTTTTTCAATACGCGTATGTCGACTCAAATCGCCTGGAGCGGTTGATGTTCTGCACTCTTGTCAACCCCGTACACGGCACTGTGCAGACGACAGTGGAAAAGATCATACTGGCTCCTAGCGCCCGTATGCCACCTCCAACCCGCGAAGAGTTCCAAGAAGAGTTGAAGGCAAGGGAGTTGTGGTATATCCACCAGCAAATCACCATTGAGCCTCCTCTCCCAGCTGATTTCGATCCTCTGTTTGAAGCTGCGCCAGAGCCAATCACCGAGATCGAGGGCGACAAGATCGCATACACAGACTACGACCTCGCCACGAAGCGAGCCGCGCAGATCTTTGTGGACGCAACTTACAAGTCCGAACTGCAGAGTCTGAATTCACGAAGCCAGGAAAAGCGGGACAAGGTGGAGGGGTATTTGGCTGGAATCCTTGCAGATAAGACCTTTTCAGCTGAGATGGAAATTGTTGAGAAGATGGAGGGAAATGCTGCCATCAGGAACAAGTACATGGTCAAGCTGGGCAGCAAAGTCACTTTGGGTGTATGGCTTGAGAGTGGAGAACTTCGTGGACCATTGAATTGAAAGAGGACATTTACGATGCATCATCTTCAAAAACATCTCTTTGAGGGACGGGAAAATGAAGATTGCTGGGCTTCAACATAGCAAATCGACGACCATCCTAGCCGACAGTGAGCTGTGACGTGACCATGGAAGTGACATGTATTTTGGAGAGTCAGATGTAACTTGAAACAGGTTGGAAAGTACGGCGTCTCTGGCTGTAGCAGGCACGTCGGCAACCATCAATTTCACCGTCCCTTACACGAGATGCATGGACAAACGTTCATCTTTTGATCAATTACCAGGGCAGGACTACTAAACTTTTCAGGTGAGTTGTGGTCATCATTGTGATTTCAAATCGCAACCAAGAGCACGCTACTCCAGATCTACCATAGAACTTCCACCATGGCTCGACATACTCCACAACCTCACGTCCCAAAGCCTCATCTTCGTCAAAGCAGGCAAAGCACTGTCTCATTTTCTCTGACTTGGGCCCCCTCGTCCACTCCAACCTCCTACACAACCACTTCTCCACTCCCATTCCCCTTCCTAAAAGATTGACCCTCCCAAGTGACATTCCCCGCAACTTTCTCATTCACACGCAGGATCATCAATTCCTTTGCCCAACCCTGGGAGCTCCCCCAAATCTTCCCCGCGCTCTCGGCTGTATAATGTTCACCACGACCGAGAAGCCATCCCTGGATTTCTGGGAGTAAGGTTGCATCACCAACGCCAATTTCTTCAACCCGTGTTTCTCATGGAAAGTACACGAAGAGGAATGATTTTCACTCACGCCGACTTTGTCTACAGAGCCCGCTCTGTCGCTCCTTTTTCACCAAAGCCCTCTGCGAAGAAAACTAATCCCCAGAGGTATTGCAGAAGTCCTTGCTCTCCTCGCTTGGACGTATCTCTGGGAGGAAGGAGACCGTATCTCGCCACCTACAGAGCCATTCGTCAAGTAACGGAAAGACATGGCAGGAGGAAAGGCGTCATCGCGTCAAACGGCATTAAGAGAAGACATTCATCCTAAGTCCCCGAAGTCCGCCCAGGGAACTTCAAGTCTCCAGAATACGCTGTCGATGTAGCCGCGGGTTAAAACGTACTAGAGACCTCTCTGTAGGGTCGCCGTAACACCTTTCCTTGCGTCTCTGGAATTGGAGCATGCTTCGGTACAGCAGCGCCTCTGGCAGAAGGATTCGTCATGGTGCGAAAGCCAGGGGAAGATCATGCTCATGCGCCGGAAGACATGTTCGATATCGGAGCGGGAATACTTTGTGCCAACATGCCAGACAGCAGAACCGTAACCTTTCCAGAAGTGGTTTTCTGATGCCTGATTGTGTGATGTCTTCTACAATGAGCGAAATTGGAATATCTGAGAGAAACACGTCTCGAATGAAGTCCAATACATCCTTGTCATTCTTACCCCAACCCTAGCACTAAAATTTGCATGGATCATCCGAAGAGATGACAGACTTCACCTGCATCTTGATGTCATATCCAACTCCCGTTCCGCCTTGGAATCATATTTCAGAGTAACGACATCAACTGATAAGCCGCTCTTGGCTGCAGATACGCCAGCGTCGTGGAGATGGGGCGATACGCGGTCAAGACATTGTGTCGCGATTATTAGCTGGTAACCACCTTTGGAGATCTATGTCCAATTCACGTCAGTAGGTGTAAGCAACAGGCACAAGCGAATCCAGAAGACTTCGCCATGAGATGGATATGGCCAGGGCGGGAATGATGGCGGTCGAGCAAGTCGTTTCCAGCCAGCCCATCACTGGGCACCTAAAATCCGATCAGTCGGCCTTCAGAGAGAGCCGAAAAGAAACATCATACCGGATATGGCGTCTGTCGAAAGTAGTATAAGACATGTTGGCCTCTAATATTCGTCCGAAACTTGCCTCTTTGATTGAACTCTGGCTGCAGCCGATCCTGTTGGTCGCAGAAGCCTGACGGACTCAATGTCTCAGCTGCACGGCCGTCGTATAGTTGAGCCTCGAGAGGAATTACCGTTATTGGATGCTTCCCAGATATCGACCATGGCTCCCAACAAGAGCGTACCGATCCTAGCATCTCTGTATGTCCTTTGTGGTTCAACTGAAGGCGAGAGTGGCTGAGTATCAAAATTCTTTCATGATCATACAAAAATATCTCATTTCCACGTGGTGGCTCCAAGGGGTATCTAAAACAGCACTCCGCCTCGTGGCATTATCATTACTCATATCCTCCCCACATCTCACGAATCACTACCAGAGGATATGTCACTGACAGCCTTCCGTACTTCCTCGTCGGCAACATTCTGCCAGCGCTCTCTCTGCTCCTTGCCTGCAAGTGCGCTCGCGTCCTGTACTAGATCGTACAACTTCCGGGATACATTCTTATTGATGTCAGTGTATTGGTCCTTGGTGATTTCTTTATCTCGATAGCGTGTTCCAAGCGCAAGTTTAACCATCCGCTGTAGTTCTTCCTTTGCAGAATATGAAAGGGATCGCGAGGGGGAGTTTGATGATGCACGGTCTTCGCGGCAATTGGGTTGTTGAGCTAGACGACGCCGTCGACCTCGGCTGAGGAGGCCGTCTGGTTCGTAGTCCTCCCGAGTCTCGGCAGGTGAGAAGGGAGAGAACGTTGCCGCTATGGGAGATGTGAAAGGCAAAATCGTCGAGGAAAGAGGAGGCGAGAGAGGACGCTGCGGMGGTGGTGTAGCGTGAGGACTGCCGCATTCCGATGAAGAAGGCGAACGCGCGGGTGACGAATTTCGAGGAGAGAGCGCGCCGGCGTGGAAATGTTCAGATGTAGCTGGGGATGTGGCGGAAGTCTCTCGCCCTTCCACCTCGCGCAACAAGGACGAGAGAAAGGTGGGCTCCTTCCGTGCAGCGGCAGCAACAGAAGATTCTGGCTGGCCAGGAGCAGCAGGCGGACGACGCAGACGCGGCTTCTTCAGCTGAGGCTGCTCGGTCGATTCAACCCCATTGTTTGACGTGGGCGAAGCCGTAGCTCTGCGTTTGCGACGTCGCACAGTCAGAGGAGCCTCACTGGACTCCCGCGCTCTGTCGAAAGCGTTCCACGCGCTCAGTTCCTCCTGTGACTCGGGGACTGGTGGCAATGCTTCCGGCGTGATGTGGCCCTGTGCGATGTTGCGAAGGCGGTGTGTGGCTCCGGAATGGTTGCTGGCGAGCTCAAACCGGCGCTGCCAGCGTTGAAATTCGCGCCGTTGCTCCTCRGTACGCTCGTCAACAGCAGCAGTGGTGGCCTCGTCGAAGGCATGTTCCAGGTCCGCGTCGAGCCGGCGTGTGACCTGTTGCCACACGCGTGCCCAGTTAGCGTCATTCGGACGACGACGGCGGCGTTGGGCGGGTCCTCGAGCACTCGGACGAGCGCCACCAGGCCGCCGGTTTCGTCTCCGTACAGCGTCAGCCAWGCCTGGCAGCGACGTGTCATTCTCCAAGTCTACCAAACAAGTCTCACAATACCAAACATCAGGGGCATCATCGAAGCCCGCACAGAAGATATGAACCGTCCCGTCGCAGCCGTCGCAGTACATGGCTCCATGACCTTCGTCGTTGGTACCACATATCAAGCATGGCTCCCATGCCTCAATCGCGAACAGCTCGTCATCAACAATCATTCGAGGATCGATTTCCGCTTCTTGCGCCTTGTCACGGACCGGGTAGCTGTCCACGACAGGGCCACCGACTGTGCGGCTGATCTCGACCATGTTGAATGTGGTCCGGCATATTGGACAACTGTTCGCTCGTTCGACCCATGGCTTGAGGCACGAATTGTGTAAGTCGTGCTTGCAAGGGAGTAAATGTGCTATCGCTTCGTCGTCGGTTTGAATGCTACAGTTGCAACACAAGTTAGCGAATAGATCTTTCAACCGACAGGCTCTGCTACAATCGCACACTGGAGGCCTCCAGATGTGTTGCACCGCAAGCATGCAAAGATGCAAAGCTGGGATCGACCTCACCTTCCAAGCTTATTCGGCGAATATCTGCAAGATCTTCAAGCCGTCCAAGGGTGGAGGTCAAGCACCGGCATGGCAGGTCAGACGATTGTGGCTGCGGAGGCCTCCAACGTGATACAAATAGGAGCGTAGAGAACGGGGATGTCGATTCGGGACTCAGGTATGGTACCTTTGTGGATTGAGAGCAGCATCTTGAGCTGTAGCTATTTTCTTGGCGTCGACGCCGTTGCTGGCATCATCGGCATCGGCAGCTACAGCTACAGCTACAGGCGGTGGCGGATCTTCAGGCAACGAGGCCCGGAGGTCACCGAGACATACGATACACGTGTCGGCAAGGTCTGCGGACATGTTGGGAGGTGTAAAGGGCGGTAGATCGAGGTGCAAACATGGGAATGTGAGTCTCGAGCGTTGGAGTGTAGGAAAGAGGTCGTTGGTTGTTGGAGGTCATTAAATAGTCGCGGCAAGCTCGGCGCGGGGACTGTCCGCCCGCCAATCAAAACGCGGGAGACGAGGAACGAGCATGAACGTGATGCAGATTAGTTAGTGGTGTGAGGTCTTCAGATGCGCATAAAAACGGTGGACCTCGTGATAGGATGATAACGTTATTTTGAGTGGACATGTCTTTTCACGGCGATGCCGCCTCTACGGGCTCGTTCGTAGCGCATTCAAAGTGAGTTTGGTTCCTGCTGCGGCGTCCAGCGGTAGATGAGGGTGCCTGATAATAGCAGTGCAGTGTATTGTGTTGAGGACATAGGTGCGGGCACCTCTACAGTACATGGACATCACCCGACGTGGCTCTCGAGATACAAGACGTGCGGCCATGGTCGAGTTCGGTTCTCAAGAATGTTGGTACGGTATATCGACAGCAGCAGCTGTGTGCATCGATTGAGCAGGATTGCGAGACGTTCGAGTTTCATTCGTATAATTCGCTAGCAGCAAACCGGGCTTTTCTGCCTCATATCGCGTGTGGAGAACGCGAGTGAGCCCATTTCAACTCCATAGAAGCCTCCCAAATCCCTCATGCATTCCATCTTAAACTTCAGCAATCTCGCGTAGACGACGGATGGTCGATCGAGTGGCAGCCGCAGCGGGTGTTCTGTGATGAAAGGTCAGTGTGGGTTCCCTCCCCTCGCCTTTCCTCGACATGGGGATTCAACGCACGATACGACGTATGCGCCTCCAGCAATGGTCTTGCCGCACGACTTGCAGTCCCAGATTCCAGTAGCGTTACGCTTGACAGAGACCTTTCCGCAGAAGGTGCATGTGTACCGGGCGTGCTGGGAKATTTCGATCTTCTTGACCTGCTTTCGGAGCGAAGCACCGTAGCTGGAGGAGTCCCAAGTCAGTGAGAGWTCTCTTCGCCAGTCCATTCCATGAAATCCGAGTGCCATCCTCCTCCTCTCCTCCCTCATCAGAGCGACCAAGCAAGCTTGTTCAACCTCTCGCGCCGCCCTGAATCCGTGTCCATTTCGCAGGTGTCGGGGTGAGAGCATACCGTGTGCCGTATTTACCGGTGATTCCGACCTTCTTCGTGCGCTTCGTCATTTTGTCTGATGTGTGTGTTGGACGAAATGTGGAATGACAGTCAATGGAAGCCGACTGGTTGTGCAAGTTTGGAAGTCTGGTGTGCGCGTCTTGGCGGCGGCGTTAGTTCGGGGAGATTACGGCATGGTCGATCTTCACATCCAGCAACAACAGCGACAGCTTCTTGTTCCATCTGAATTATCCAACTCAACCTATTCACACCTGGCGTCCAGCATGTGACTAGCATGGACATAGCAGCGTGAAGGCTGCTTGACGACCTCCATCACTCTCAACGACATCCGCAAACATGGCTCGTTTCCGCATTCCCGTTTTCCGCGTCTTCTACAGTCTGACCTATACGATCCTCTACTTGCTCACTCTTGTTCTCCTCGCGATTACACCCGTGTCGATGATATGGTCGAGCATCGAACAGAGCGCCCTGCAGTATACGTTCATGATCGGCGGCACCTACATCCTCACCATCATCACTGCCATCTTCATCTACAGTTCCCGGCTTTACACCAACCGCTCCGTCCTGGCCGCGGTGGGAAAATCATACGTTCCCATCGAGGATGAAGAAGTCAATCGTGCCGTGCGCAAGATGATTGTGAAACAATTGCAGAGGAGCGCCATTGTGGCGTGGGAGGGTCGGCCGAGAGATCTTCATGGAGAGATCCTGCGTGCCGAACAGGAGGGACTCCTGCCACACGAGGAGGAAGTGAGGGCGAAGYACACTGTTGGAACAGAAGTGAGGGTAGATCCCGACAATCCGCCTTGGGGAGACATCCAACATCCTGGATGGTCTTCGCCCAGTCATCGTAGTGACAACGCAAACCCAGATGTGCAGTTCGCAGACGTGATAGCAGAACTGCCGCATCTCATAGAGGCGAAAGCTGTGTCGCTTGCTCCTTCTGACCCTCTTCTTACGCCCGTCGAAGGAGGACAAGCCTTACCGGCAGATCCCATCGTGGTGGAGCTCCTGCAGCGGCCAGGCAACATGGCAATGCGCGAGTACCTCACTCAGCTTTCATACTTGGGCCTTATAAGACCAGCATCTGCGGGACAGAATTTCCTCGCTCGGTACGAGGGTGCACGTTTCTCAAACGATCCCATCACATCGGAGGAGTTCAACAGTCTAATGACTGCCTTCGCCGATCTGCTCTCAGGCATGACCGCTCTTGATCGCAGAATCGTGGATGAAATCCGTATGCAGAATGGCGGCGAAGAGGACCTACCGAGTCAATACATTGATGTTCCCTCGCGAGTCTCTACTCCCATCAGTCCAGTCACGGCCCGCTCGCGTCCATATCTGCAGCCGATGTCCAGTGAGGAGAGCTTTGCAGGATCTGTACTCCACACAACATCTCCATCACGAGCGGCTGGTCAAGCTCTGCTTTCCAGGAGCGTGACAAGCTTGCCAAGCGACGCGGGAAGCGTCGTCAGGCACGACATAGATGATGACGATGGGTGAAGACTATGCGGACGACGGGTCATATCTTCAATACTGCACTCTTCATGTGCTCCCTGACGAGGACGGATGTCTCTCCTGCCCTCGAAGCCAGCGCCCGGGAGCATGTCTGTCTAGCGAAAGTAGCGAGCAGGATGCAACGTTTCTGTGCGATCTAACACTGCCCTGACCGCTCTCCCAATTGCTCGCCGCAGTCGCAGACGCAATTGACTTGGAAAGCCCTCATTATCATCGGCACGCTAGCAAATTTGCGATGTAGAGCGCCGCTCTGTATCGAGAGTCAAGTGCACGAAGGATCGAAGCACGATTGCCGTGCTCTGATCCGCGGCGTCGTCCACGGTGGAGTTACGCTCGCCCGACACCGACTGAGTTTTCACATGACTTCGGGAGCCACTGGACACGGTCCAAGGTCACAAGAGACTGGCGATCTGGCTGCACCACGGTTCACAGTCTGGCATCGAGTCCTCTCCCTCAGGTGCAATCAGGCAGAACCCCGGCCATTCGCCTTAAACTTACAGAGGGTGTTCCGCCATGCGCATACAGGAAAAACGCTAAAGAAACAGGGAGATTTTCATCCAATATGCGCACTCCATTCTGTCGACAATTGACGCGGATTGGTTCGGACTTCCCGCCCAGCTTCTCGTATGCAAGGCTGGGGCTGTAGGGCAGGACGACGTCGGATCATTGTCGGGATTCTGAATGGTAGCCAAATAGCGTGGTGACTCCAAGAATCAACCATATTTTAGCCGGGGCATCTGGCGTGCGGAGAAGCTACTGTATGGCAGACTGCGGTACAGTAGCTCGAACTTCGAAGTGATCGCCTTGGGCGACAAGAATCACCATCCTCTTACAGGCAGCTGATTCCGACTATAAGCTTTGGGCGTTTTGCTCGATCTACATGCATCATCACACACAAAACGTTGGTTGATAGGTGCATCGATAACGAAACTTTTGCTCCTTGGCTCGATTACTCCTCGTGTTCCCTGTCCTGTTGCCTGTTTCAGGTATTTCGGATTCCGACCACCCCATACTGTTTCTGCACTTCTCGAAACGATTAAGGTGATGTGACGCGAACTGGCCATGATCCCTGCCAGTTTTTCTAGGATGTACTCCAGATCTGCGACAACCAAGATCTCTAGAAACGCTTGACATTCAACGATGTACATGATTTGTAGCATAAAGGGAGATGAATACAATGAAGTCAATCCTTCCGATCTCTTGTTGAACCAAATTGAAACTGTGGCGCTRTAACATGCGCAATCTCTGACAGTTTGGAGCTTCTTGCTCTTCCGCAGAATGGGTTAGTTAGAGTAACTCTCGACATCGATGGCCTGTCTCGGCAGAACGCCTCACATAAAACTTGCGATTGAGATACCATAACTAGTAGTTGGTCTTGGTTGTTGTACGCTAGTTGAGTACATTGCACATATATCGTCATTCCCAACTTCTTCTCTCGATTCCTGTTGATCGTGGAACATAACCGTGCTCCTCCATCCTGTTWGGCATATCACTCCATCTTGAGCGATCAGTCACAACTCCATCTCCTCTTCTGCCCGACGATATACTCCATACTACGCTTGCCAAACAATCATGGTCAGAAACGGAGAGTACACATTGCTCGAAGCTCCAGTAAGCAACGATGCGTCAATCCCAAGCAAAGCAACCCTTCTAACAAATGCTCTCGCAGACTCGAGATCTCACACCCTCCGACTTCAGCAGAAAGTGGCTCTTCCAATTCCACTATGTCACCTCCCGCCTTCCCTCTCCCACAGCCCGATCACTCTACATAATGCCCTTCAAAACCTTCTCCCACATCCTCGACCTGGTCCTCGAATTCGATTACGAAGCCTTCTCTCTTGGTCTTACATCCGAAGACTTCGAGTCCGAGAAGGAGCGAGACAACTTCGCCGCGACCGGCAAGTATCTCAACCCATTCACACCCGCACAACAGCTCCGGGACGCAGTGCTCGAGACGTTGGAGTTCTGCGAGAGTACTCTGGGCTATTTTCCAGATCACACGCGGACGGATCCTAGAAGTACATCAAGGATTATGAGGGAGGAGGAGCAGTTGACCGAGCTTATTGAGAGGATCGAGGAGGCGGGAGRGAAGGGGGTGTGGAGTGCAAGAGGAAGCGCAGGCCAGCAGCGATCTTGGTGGAAACGGACGAGAATATGGTTGAGACGGGCTGGTGTGAAGAGACCTTGTACCTGGTGGAGGAATCGCTGTGGTATGTGGTGTTTATGACAAACATTTGATCATCACTTCTTCTCCTTCGTCTTCGTGTGTTCGTGTGATGTCGACCTCCGGGATCGGTCAGTGCTGTCGAAAGTAGGCCCATTTACCTTTCATACCATAAGACAACCCATGCTTTAACCTGATATGTCTTCGTTGCTCACGCAGAGTCATTTCTGGGCGGCTTCAGAGCGTCCTCGCCATAAAACATTCATCTCTTCATGGCGGAGACACTTCGAATGCGTTGTTGCCCCCGCGGGAAGCCGTGGTACTCGGAGATACTTCGCGTCGCTGCTCCAAGTTGGCCTCGTGGCTCGATCTGTGCCAGTCCACCGCTGCGCCGTTGGCCGTGCGGAAAGAGTGACATTTTGTCTGGCGGACAACACAACATGGGTGCAGGAGAAAGGCAAAGACCATCGGAACTGCTTCTTTGAAAAAATTCCTTCTTTGAAAAAAATTCTCACGAAGCTGCTCAACAACGTCATTCGCACATGTAGACAGCCGTATCTTGCATGCCGCGTAGAGTACTGTCCACAGACCGGCGTTTTGTCAAATCGTTCCGTCGTCCGAATCTCTCGCAGCGTCAAACTTGAATACACAGGCCGAGGGTGTGCCGTGAATGGTTCATCCCGGAGAAGCTAGAGACTCTCGGATACTCTGGTGCAACGCTGCGCAAGCTAGACGCATGATACTGCTTTGCTCTCGTGAGACGCCGTCGTCCGCGAACTTCTGATATATCTTCCTGGGCTCATGTCTGGCGCATCGAGYCTCGATCTCAACGACGCATCCGCGTTTGTTATATGCATCCGCAGCCATTTTGATGATGGGGCTTATCCAGGACGAGGCCTCCTCATCTCGTGTAGACTGAATCTGTTCCTCCATCGGTTGGAGCATCTGCAGCTCTATGAACAAGTCACGGAGACCTGTGGTTTCGTTGGCAAAAAAGGTCCATAGATTCTGCCAGTCTCGAGTTGCTCTTGTGTTGGTAGCGGGATGCCGTGGGATTCGCATGTGTAAATGAAGACTCCGAAGATCAGATAGACGTTGCGGTGGCAGCATGATCTTCAAGAATGTAAAAGCGGCGAAGTTCTGCGTGAACTCAAAAGTATTGGCACTGTACAAGATGGGGCATGCCTCCGAGTAAACCTTTCGGCAGCTCACCAACAATGGCAGTAGCCCAGTTGCTTGAGTTGAAGTCTCCAGGGGAGCCGACGATGGACAGACTGTAGCGTACCCTGAGCAGATGTGATGACTGCCTTGCTCTCGGAATCTTGCGGGCGATTGACACACATGATGGAGGATGCGGCTTCTTGAACTTTGTGCCGAGAGATGCAGCACCATACCTCMCAGTACCATCTCATAAATGATCACGCGAATGTCATATGGAAGCTTG
This sequence comes from Ramularia collo-cygni, assembly GCF_900074925.1. NCBI lineage: Eukaryota > Fungi > Ascomycota > Dothideomycetes > Mycosphaerellales > Mycosphaerellaceae > Ramularia > Ramularia collo-cygni. Next base: position 167,368 of record NW_019716277.1, on the reverse strand, counting down.
GAGAACAAGAGACTATCTAGCTGATCGTCGGTGCGTTGTTCGGTGCCTAAAGTCGAAAGAATGTTCATCCTGTACCAAAGGGAAAGCTGAGACGGTTCCAGTGGACTTGTAAGAGCTCTTGGCCTCCGGGGCGGTGCTGTATTCAGATATGCWCCAAAAGGTAGTCCTAGATATGGCTCCACCAGCCAATTGGCCCATAGTTGCGATGGACTCAGAAAGGGCAAGGTCTTCAGGGCCAAGTCGCCCCAGTACGCTTGAACAGATGACATGTCAGCCCGAAACTCCTTGATGTGAACAGAGTAGCTCTTACCTGGATCTGTCATTCTGGACGATAGGAGACGCTGAGTTGCAGCAGCTTCAGTAGCAGGCAGCAGAACGCGGATCAAGTGACGAATACGAAGTTTGTGTCAGCCCTGTGCGATCCTTACCCATGTCTCTTGCGATTCTCGTAGACTGCGTCGAGCGATGGTGGTATGAGGCATGGAAAGCTCATCATCGTCCCAAAACACCAGCGAATGGCGACGAGGTGACGGCTAGCTTTCGAATAAATTAATCGAGATGTCGTGATTACATGGAGGTGCACTAGCACATGCACGTCAATGGCAAGGCGGCAAGGAGTCGGACGGGAACCAGGAACATCTCAACAACAAACATTCATCGATCGTACAAATTCGGTTGCACAGTTGGGCAGGAAGGGAAAGCACGTTCTAGCCAGAGATTACCATTTGCGACCGTAAGGTAGTATCCGAAACGCGTCGCCGAAGTTCTTCCCACGACCTTTACACGCGAATATGATCGCCGCCCTGTTCACTGCACGATGGTCCATGATGACAAAACTCGGATTTCCCGGCTATATTTGTTCCCTTGCTTCCCGAGACTCGCATACGGGTGCTCGACATTCACGACGTTATTGCCATTCGCCTCATGCTGAGATGCCGTGCTTCTTGTGGATGTCGATGACTTTCTGAACCTCATCGTAGCTGCCCAAGAAGATTCCGCTCCGGTCGTGAATGTGTTCCGGGACAACGTTGACCATACGACGCATCTTGCTGTCGACTGCCTGACCGCCAGCTGTTGATTGGGTTAGCAACATCCCGCATTGCAAATTTCAGACGACCTACCATTCTCAAATACCATGGCCATGGGACCACACTCGTACAAGATTCGAAGCTTGCCCTTGGGAGACTTCTTGTCGGCTGGGTAGGCAAAGATGCCTCCGTACAACAGCGTTCGGTACGCATCTGCAACCATGGAGCCGATGTATCGTGCCGAGTATGGCTTCTCTGCCTGCTTCAAGCCCTCCACCCACTCCTTTACTGGCTCGTCCCAGTACTTGCTGTTACCCTCGTTGCAGCTGTAAATGGCACGCTTCTTGGGCATTTGCATGTTCGGGTGAGTCAAGATGAACTCGCCAAGAGCATTGTCCATGGTGAAGCCATTGACAGGCCCACCTTGCATGGTCAGGACGAGCTGGGCAGAGGCTCCATACATGGTGAAGCCAGCTGCCACCAAGTCGCTGCCGGGACGAAGGAGATCCTCTTTTGTGCCCTTGGACCCCTCTGCAAGACGATAGATACCAAAAATGGTACCGACCGAGACACCGGCGTCCAGGTTGCTGCTGCCATCGATGGGATCACAAGCCACGGCGTATCGAGCGTGCGGGCTGTCCTCGAACACAATAGCCTCTTCCTCCTCCTCTGACACGAGAACGCGGACACGGCCGCTCGATCGCATCGCGGCGATGAAGATGTCATTGCCGATCACATCAAGCTTCTTCTGATCATCCCCGGTGATGTTKGAAGAGCCGGCCAAGCCAGAAAGGTTGATCAATGATGCTCGGCGGATGTAGTAAGCAATTGACTTGAAGGAGAACTGCAGCGCGTGGCATAGTAGTCTGCGAGGGTTTGATCAGTCAAGGTCGCCCGTTGATTGGGGACTGCATACGTGAAGTCACCCGTGGCCTCCTTGTGCTTCACCTGCTCCTCACTCAGGTGTCTCGAGAGCGTGACAATCTCGGTGTTGATCTTCTCGGTGCCCGCCGGGCCTCCTTGACCAAAGTTGTTGTTGGACATTGCGTAAAGTACCTTTGCTTGAGGCGTGTGCAGGAGAGGAGATTGAAAGGGTAGACGAGCAGAGTGCTCGGCTTAGTCGTGAATGATATCAGAGGTGGAGCAGTGGAGGAAAAACAGCTTTCAATGCTGGAGGTACGTGTGTTTCTTGGTTGTTGCTTTGACAGAGGGAGGTAGTTTGGAGGAGCGACGATGATTATCAGACTCTAGGATAAAGCGTCTGCCTCTAGAACCCACTGCTTCTTACCAAATGCCGCGGTTACGTTGCGTGTCTAACTCCAAAGCGAGATGAACGGCACGCTTCAACAAAGACGACCGCGGGGCAGACCGTCACGAGGTGGGGCAGCTTGGGGCCGAAAACACCCGCACGTGAATGGATCCCCGGATCATTCTCGTCGTATTAACCGGAGAGAGGGAGGGAGAGGGATCCCTACATATCTGGTCACTTTCATCCCGTATCGTCGGCAAGCACCACTAATAATTGCCTCAGCACCCGGGATGTATCATCACTCCCGTGTCAAACGCTTGAATAGCGCGACCCTACCCAATCGCAGAGATATATTGATGGCAAACGGGACATGACCCTCGGTCATACTTGTAGGACCGCAGAAGTTTGCTAGAAACCAGTGAATTCACTTTGGGAGGTGATTACCGTGGTACCTGGGCCCAGAAACCAGCGATCTTCACGTGCTGTCTTCATGATCCGTCGTTGAACGTCGTAAGTCGCATGGGACTCGTCGACGTCAATGGCGGCTTTCTTCACTCTCCTCCGAGAGCCGATGAACTGAAGGGCTGCACGTAGATCTGCTTTTCAAAAGATGTCGTTCTTTCCCCAGTAGCGACAACACGGCGAAGAAGAGATAGATTCGGCGATATACTTATCCCGCAATGTCCCTCATTTTCGTGTTCGTAGCTACCTGTCCGCGAGCTTGATCGTCCATTCACCACGCGGAGAGCCAACAAACTCCAAGCTTCCCATTGCCTCCTTCCCTTCATCCATCATCGGGAACTTTCAGGCCATGCACCTTGACCTCCAGAGAAAGGCACAGCCAAGCAGGATCGCTGTCACTCCAAACCTCGAACCCTAGCTTCGCCCAATGTCTGATCAGCTTCTCTTCTGCCTCAAACGGATCGAATGGAGAGCTATCGGTCGAGCCTGGTTGCAGAAGCGCCAGCGCCTTTGAAGAACACGGGAGAAGTCTTAGAGCATTCTGCACAGCAACTAAACTTGTTCCTTTCCCCCTGCTTTCTCTGCACARCCACACCTCCTCCACGAAGACAATTGTCTGAGCCGTAGCCACCTGTACGTCCCTCCCCTCTAAGAAACTTTCATTTTCAAGAAAGTTTTCAACCTTGTTCATTTGAGCTCCAAGATGTATTTCATCGTAGGCCTGGCTTTCCTGCATCATTTGGCTGGGACCGATGATTTGCATAGCCCCCTTGTCCAGTGTGTGTAGATGAATGTGGCCCACTCTAAGCTGATCTCTAATGTGCCTGATGACTGCTGAGGATGTCTTGATGTTTGGATGGTATGCTGAACAACTGTCGTCTTCGCAGTCTACGCGGTGAAGCTCAATGACGATGTCGTCCAGTGGTAACTCGCCTGGGAGTGAAGCCTCCCTCTCGTCCACCATGATGTACCGGGAGCGATTGCGAATCGAATGAAGTTTGTGGACCGTGGCACGCAGCTTTGTAAGATCTCGTCAGGAAGCAATGATTGTCGGCTCGGGTTTGAGAGAAGGACGTCCGAATGAGCGTTCGACGGGGTGAGAGTCAAGAGGCTCGAGGGTTCGGTGTAGTGGAAGGTTGTCGCCCTACCTGCAGCAGTCAAAGTGATCGTCTTTTGCCATCTCGATCAAGCAAACACTATTCGCAAAAGACTTTGACTCTCCGCAATGACTTTGGTTTTGGTGCTTGTGACTTCCTGTTCGTCAGCGTAGTCATCGATGCACTACCACAAGAGCGCCCAGGCTTCAATTTTGACGTCCCTTGGCATACAAAAACGCCGCAAATGAAATCAGCTGAGCATTCTCCTGGACCAGGCCAGTTTTCTTCAGTGCCCATGATCCATCGAGCCGGCAGAAGTGCTGCTTATCGCGAGAGCCCCTTGCAGTCTGGGGAGAGCAAAAGCTCTTAAGTGAAGAAGGCTTGGAGTACAGAATGGGTCTTCCGTCCATGTCACAGTATGCATTGCTGTCGATCAAGGGATGCCCGGCCGTTGCACACACAGGTCCATATAGACACCGCGCATCATCCATGTTCAAGTAGTATATGGAGTGCTAGGTGCAGACATGTCTTCAACAGTCTATACGCCGTTTGGACAATGGCCCGTGCCGCGCAACCCCTGGAGTGAATCCATGCATTGGTTGAATGCCACCGAAGTCGCATGCGTTGTGCATCGCAAACAAGCGATCCGCAAGGATGCAGGCATGCCCTCATGCTCTCATGCATGGACTCGGAGAAGCATGTGGGATATTCGCCACTCGCAGGCAATAGCAAATGGCGAGACAACTCCGGATGCTCCGAGCCCCGGCAGTGTGGCGAATCTGTCTCGCAGGTCTATCCATATCTTTCTGAGGCCCGTCAACTACATTCCACAAGCCCTGCTCCGTGTTTCGTTGGGCGGCTAGGATCACTCCCGCACGGGTAGCCAGATGCTAGGGCACAACCCGCACGATCCATCAGCGCGCTCACGATGCCGGTCAACCAAAGAGGGTCATGTGCAGCCGAGCTCTCCGACAATCGACGGGGGGAGAGAGCTCCGACGACGTTACTCGCTGACATCTCGGGGTTGCTGAGCTGAGCTATTTTACCAAGCGCCTTATGCTGTCGTGGTTGTATTTGGGTGTCGGTCTCGGCAGACTTCTTTCTTTGGACAGCGGTACTCAGCATCCATCATGCCGCCTTACCCTAGGCAAGTGAGACTGCTTCAAGCGTCGATCACGACTTGAACTGCCTCTAATCGCYCGATGCTCGTGAGATGCTCCCAACTCTGATCATCCGTCTCACCGAGCTCAAGTATGGAACAACATCTGGATCAATTTCCCGTCGACGAGCCCACGAACAATGTGAACCGTGAACAGGTGCGTCAGCCTGTTACCGCATGGTGATACCAGAAATCTGACAAGATACATCTAGAATGGTACCCGGAAATTCTCACCAGGCTCGCCTGCTGGTAGCGAACAGGGCAAGAAAATAATCGATGTTGCCTGCTGGCCCTGTCGTAAGAGGAAAGGAAAGGCAATGCCACCATACCCATCATAGAGTGGAACATCTGCTGAATCAAATCGTGCAGTGCGGCGGTGAAAGGCCATGCTGTTCGTCCTGTCTTCGGCGAGGGGTTGACTGCGCCTACGAATTTGACGAAGGCCGCAGCAGGGTAGCCTCACTGAAAGCCAAATTAGACGAATACACGACCCGGACAGGAAACCTTGAGTTCTTGTTCGAACAGTTGCAATCGCGCACGGACGAGGAATCTTCTTTGCTGCTGGCACTYATCCGTCTCAAGGCAGACGTGGACAAGATTGTCACCCAACTGAAAGAAGCGCCCGAGGTCCTCTTCGCCAATGCCGAAGAAGGAAATCAGGTGGACCTTCTCGTTTTGATGCTGAAATGACACATTGATGAGTCCGATGCTTCGAGAGTGAGAGCAGTGCGAGGGACAAAATTGTCGTGATCGAGTTGTGGTGGAGCTCATCCGAATACAACGGGTTGTTGATGATCTTTTGAAAAGAAGTCTTGGTGGTTTGTGGCAGAAGTGTTGGCTCTAGACATCAAGAATTGCCCCCTGAAGAATGACGTTAGCCAAAAGGAGTCAAGTGCTGGAATGAGTGAACTGACCTACTCACCTGCGCGACGTCGATCATAAATCTGTCCTTCCGTCAATGAATGGTAGTGTGACATGCGAATTTGGACCAGATTGACGTAATATCAGTATCAAATTAAGCTCGAATATAGGTACTCCGGCCCGAAAATTTAGTTGTCTGACTGCAAGACTTGTGACGCAGCTGATGGACATGGAGCAGTCAGCATGCGAACAATGCTGCTTTGCAACACATTCTTCCCAGTGCATAGTCCACCACCTACACCTGCTCCATTTGTCGGTAGTTAGTCGTTGTAGGCACCTTGTCCCCACAGGGCCCGTACAGCAAGTTACCACGATCAATCAATACGTGAATGGTTGTAACTTAGCTGTCGCTCTAGCCCCAATAGATTCGCTTAAAAGATCGCCAAACTGCGCTCGAATATTCCTTGGCGGCTGCGAGACACGGTCTGGCCTTGGAAATTGTGGGAATAGTGGTGACACAAAAAATTCTGAACTCCAACTGATAGGTCAGGAGTTGCTCCGCGCCTATGTATTTGAGGTGAGTGGAGCTGCGCAGGTCATGCGTGGGGGAAGGTTCTGACTGACAAGCCTCAAATCGGTGTGCTGCACCATCAGCTAAGCTTCGTTCATCAGTTCTTTCAATGAGAATGTCCAAATTGTGTCAAAAGTGGTAGGAGCATCCCTCCCGCTGTCACCAGCGTGTCCACTATTGCTGGAATGTGCGATTGCGACGGGTTGGGCATATGTGGAGTGTAAGCATCGTCCCTTGGAGAGCCCGCGTACTCCATGTCATGCGTTTGGTCGTGCAAACCCCCCTCCTGTACCGCGTGCATCGCAACATAGAGGAAAGTCCCGCCGGAGAAGAGCAAGACACAACCGACAGCAAACTCTGCACTGGCACTGCCACCAGGGGACACCATCGAAAAAAGACCAAGTTTGATSGCAGACCAAGCGAGAAGTGCGCCAATGGGGGCTGCAAGCGAGAAGATCACCAAGTGCGTTCTAGCCTCTCGAGTCGACAAGCCCTGCTTGAGGAGCACAGATGTGAGGCCGAAAGCCGCGGGCGCCCTGCATAATCGTTAGCGCCAAGGTGCAAAAGTTCGGTCCAATCACCAGTTGTCGGGAATGGGAGCCAAGATATGAGGGCGACATGCTTATGTATGAGCAGGGCAATGAATATCACAAAGCTGAGGTCACTGCTTGTTGTTGATGAAGCACCCAATGCGATTCCATCGGCAGTAGCATGAATCACCAAGCCCATTGTTGTCGAGCTCGGCCCAGGATTGAGTCTGTACGGGGTCGTTGATACTACATCATCCCGTGGAGTCGTTGTTTCCTCCGTCGGTGTGGAACGTGAGTTGTTGATGCTGAATTGATTCAGACTGATTGGGAAACTCTGGGGCTGTGAGTGTTTGCTGGCGTGGCGTGGTACTTTGTCGATCAAAAACATCAACAAGAACCCAAAGCCGAGTGAAACGCCAATCCACGCGTGCGGCTCACGCTCTGCAGCCGTCCGAGATCCCGCACCACTCTCGTTCTCTGCCGGGGTCGTGGTGAGAGCAGGATTCGAGTGCAGAGGGTTGAACCCATCGTCTGGGCCCGATTGCAGCCCAGCACTCAGATCACTTGGATCCTCCGATGTGGCGAATCGTTTCCAGTGATCGTGATGCTGTGCCTCCGGGGACGTGTTCCACGGGACAAGGCTCCTTCGCGAGACAGGCAAGCTTCGCTCATCATGACCATGGCCATGCGATGACGTGCTTGCTTTGTAGAGCGTGTCCACGCCTTCTGGGATGATGACAATCAAAGAAGTGCCCACCAAGACGCCAGTTCCCAGCGCTGTGATCAAGCGCAAATTCCTTGGAGAGAGAGAGAAAGAGAGCGGAAGCAGGCCGGCAAGAAACGAGCTAMATCAGTCAGATCAAGGTCTATTCGTCCGTATACCAGATGCATCTTACGCGCCGCCCATAACAGTGCTCAGCAAGAGCAACGTCCAGAAGCCGTCCATTGTCCGTGGTTGTCCTGGGTCCTTGGCGATGTGGCGAATTCTTGTGCTTCGAACTGTTGTCACACCATATTCTTTCAATTTTTGGACATCATGAGCGTTGCGTCGGCTCGTCGAAAATCATTGTCCAGTTGGTGCCGTCGCTGTCGTCGGGGCCCCTTCTTTGAGGTTCGATGGTGCATCGGCAGTTCCCGCGAAGCGCGCGCGTCTTCCAGGTTTCTTCGCGTAATTGCGACACGCGACTACCTTACTCTCTAGCATCTTCAACCTCCAGCATCTGCAGGTCATTACACTCATCACTACACCACCCAACACTCGCAACCTCATCTCTGCAACACCGCCAACATGAGCATCGCTATTGATGACGATGAAGAGCTCACGCGCGCGATCGAAGAGCAGGTCAATGAGTGGTCGAGCAACAGCAACGAGTGCTTCACTGTACAGCTTGTGCGTGGCGATGGCTCGGTCAGCGTGTCTGCACATCCAGAATTCACATATGCCCTCTTTGGCGACGAGGAGGCTATATTTGGCTACCAGGACCTGGACATCACCCTGTCCTTTCGCGCTCATGACCTTCAACCCAAGCTGAATGTCAAGTACGGCAAGAAGTTCGAGGAAACGGGCGATGTACAAGCTTCGGATGTAACACTGGGGCTCTCACAATTCTTACCCGCGTCTGCTTTCGATGGCAAGGCGCTTGGGGATCCCGAACCTGGTTTCAAGCCGCCCGGCGAGAAGATACGAGAGTACACACGTGCGGGATGCACGTTCGAGATCTGGTGTGCAAGTCTAGCAGAGCCGGCTGCAAGGCGAATGCTCGAGAATATGCAAATTCTTGCACCTCTGTACATTGACGGCGGCTCCGTTCTTGAGCTTGAGCAGGATTGGACAACGGAGCGGTGGAAGCTGTTCCTCACCTACGAGGTTGATCACAATGCGGGCTCGAAGATCTCGCCATACTCCCTGGCCGGCTATGGAACCTCATACCGTTCTTTCACCTTTCCGGACCGCCAGAGCGACGAGCAGTCAGACATTTTCTCCCCCAGCTCACAGTCTGTCGATGACTTCCTTCCCGCCGCTAACGGTGAGCCCAATCAACTGGGAGAGCTGGCGGACTTCAAGTCTCCTCTTGATCTCCCAAGTCGTGAGCGCCTGTCTCAGTTTCTGATTTTACCGCCTTATCAGGCTGCAGGGCATGGCCAGGAGCTCTACACTGCCATGTACAAACATCTCACATCACCGAAGAATGTTCGGGAATTCACCGTCGAGGATCCCAACGATGCCTTTGATGATCTGCGCGATCGTTGTGATCTCCTGTATCTCCGCGCGAATGTTCCCGAGTTTGCGAATCTGAGGATCAACACAGACGTTCCGACGGAAAATCTGGGCAGCGACTCACTTATCCCGGTCGATCAAATTGTTCCATTGGAAGTCCGCAAGCGCATAAGCAGAGACACCAAGATCATGCCACGTCAGTTTGATAGATTGGTGGAAATGCATACGCTGTCGTTCATTCCACAAGCAAATCGATCGCGTAGCAGAATTACAAAGAGAGAACAGACGAGCAACCCACACGACAAGGCATATTTCTTCTGGCGATTGTATGTGAAGCAGCGTCTTTACGTCTTCAATCGTGATCAGCTTGCCCAGGTGGAGCATGCGGAGAGAGTCGAAAAGCTGGAAGCTGCGCTCGATAGCGTGTTGGAGAAGTACGACGAGCTCATGGAGGTTGTCGWGGCACGAGAGAAGATGAAGGAGGACGAGGAAGGAAATGAGGAGAGAAGCATGAAGACTTCTAAGCGGAAGCGGAGGATCGTGGAGGAGGAGGATGAAGATGAGGACGGCGAATCAGGTGCCGAACAAGAAATTGATGCACTGAGCTCGAATGGTCGCAAGAAGTCCAGAATATGATGCCTCGTCGGACCTATTCTGTGATTGATTTGAAGCAAGGCGTTGGGGATGGAAAATGATCAATCGTGTTCGAATTCTCTAGCGAGCAACGTTCTAAATGAACGGGCGCAATGGGCGCATGGTGCTCGTTGCGGCTGAAATACCATTGTCTTCAAGTGCAAAGATACCCAACACAAATGTTCCTATTCGTACAAACTCAAATCCAAGACAGTGAGCCACGATTACCCCTTCTTGCTGTCTGCGGCATCTAGGTAACGTATCAGGTCCTCAATCGTCACAGCCTTGAGCCCATAGCGACGTGCAAAAGCCAGGCACCCGTCTCTTCGCATCATTCCAAAGTCACCGGCCAACTCGGCCTTGCCCTCGACTACATCGCCGTCCGAGACCATCTCCGCAATCACAGCAACTGGCTCCTTGCCCGCCAACAAGCAAAAGTCCACGCCGGCTTCTGTATGTCCTGGTCGCACTCTCACACCTCCCTCTCGTGCCTGCAATGGCACAACGTGCCCCGGCCGTCTGAAGGTATCCTTCTGAACTTGCGGATCTGCCAATTTCCGACAAGTCAGGCTGCGGTCGTGTGCACTTATACCGGTGGTTACTCCCTCGGCAGCATCGATCGTGATTGTATAGGCGGTCCGGTTGGGATCGAGGTTGTGGGTGACCATCTGCGGGAGCTCTAATCTCGCCGCGAGAGACGGCAGAATGGGCGCACAAATGTACCCTGAGGAGTATCGGATTAAAAACGCAGCTTTCTCGGGCGTGAAGTCTTGCGCTGCGATAATGAGGTCGCCTTCATTCTCGCGGTCAGTGGAGTCCATGACCTGTGAATGGATGTCAGCTTGGGGAGTGAATCCTCGGCGATGCTGTGCGTTGTGTTGTACACACCAGGATGAAGTCGCCATTCTTGAAAGCCTCGACAGCAGAGCTTATGGTGTCGAAAGTGACATCGCCATTCGTGGTCGCCATTATTGTTACTACTGTTCGTCTTGTGTTGACGAGCAGCGAGTGACTGTGACTGTTTCCAGGAAAGATGCCAAAGCTTCCAGGATCAAAGCTCGAATTGGTACTTTTCTGCAGGACAGGTGATGGAACGGGCAATTTGACAGTCCAGATCTGTATGGCGATGTAACAGCAGTGACCTATGAATGTTGTCACGCAAGCTGCCGTTACCGCGTTGGAGATGACGGGTTAACTGTCAATTCTTCGCTAGGTGGGCTGTGGGGCATTGACCGAGGGGTGCTTCTTTTGCCGAATTCGCTTGAACCGCACTTCACTTCCTTCAACACGTCTACATCACATCAACCGCCTTCGACCATTTCACAGCCGTGCTACTTTTAGTTGAGCCTCTGATGGAATGCCGCACGTCGAAACATCTCATTGCACTTCAGGAGCAGTCACATATGTCTCACAGCAAGGWTCCATTCCGCATTACACCCGTGGACGGTGGTGTGGCCTGCCGAGACTCCGAGCCCAGCAGCCGGCTTCGACCGGGGTGTGATTACCGGCTCATGTGAGATATCCGAGATCGGAGGCACCGATGCCCGTAGAGATCATTTGGAACCGGCCCGAAGGATTTGTAGTTATGCAATGTGAATGAGGCGACGGGAATAGTGTCAACCTCACAGAATGTGCGACGGCAAGCTTCCACATCCGGACTGTTGACAAGCGCCTGTTTCCGCTCATCGCCCCTGGCAATACCAGAACACTTCCGGTTTCCTTCTCGATTGATGATGGCCATACCCTCAGTTACCATTCCAATGACACATCGGTGTTAGGTAGTTCTCAAGATCGGGGGGCAGACCACACAAAGGAAACAAGGCAGAGTCGCAAAGGAGTCCACATCCATTGTCGGGGGGCTCTTTGAGGCTAAAGTCGGATGTTTGAACCCTGGCACGAGACACAAGGGTGCTTCGAGAAGCACTTTACCAGGTTCCAAGGTCTGCACGCAGCCGAGAGATGGAGCTACTGTACAGCATGCCGGCCTGAGGTGCATGAAGATCCTGCGCACTGTAATGGACCTGCATTCACCATCAGCACGGAACATGGCGATCGCAKCGTTTCGCCTCTGCTTCCGCTGCCATGCCATTCATGGTAGTTTTCTTGTACAGGACTTGTCAAGTCTTATCCCGCATTGACACGCAAGGTGAAGTTGAGTGGATACAAAGCCCCCAGGGGCAATCCAAATGGCTCAAATGAAGGGTCACCTACGTATTGGCGAAGAAAAGGCAGCACTGATACATACGATGCACTTACACTCCCTCATCCACCATGACACTTGCTGGATAGATGAAGCCGAGAGTTGGTCCTTTGCCTGCATGAGCGGCTAATGGCTATTGATCCACTTTGTCTAGATTGAAGGAGTCATCGCACAAGGCTTCCAGTTTCCGCGCTTTCTGAGGCGAGTCGACGAATAGTTCGTCGTTGCAAGGGGCACTACTACGGCTGCAATTTGCTATTTCGGATCATTCGTCGGATTCCTCTTCTGGTTTCTGCCGGCTGAAACCTGGCGGGGATCTTGCAGGGTTTCCCGGGCTGTCAGCAATCCCTTCAACCGGTTTCTCGACCTCCCAACTGGGAGCTCAGCAGTTGGAAATGAGTCAACTGTAGGCAGCCACATAACTTCTTGCTTTTCGAGTGGCATCTTGGACGCATAATGGTTGTGAGTGAGACGGAACTRCGCAAGTTCAAGAAATGTCACTTCAATATGACCGAAGATGAGGGAAACTGCGCAGGGTATGTTTCAGTCTCGCTACACATCGGACATACGGCTCGTCATCGTTCAGTGACATCTTGCACGAGGGTGTCATAATGCAAAGACCCGAGAGTGGTTCATGACTCCCTAAGAAATGAATCCGCCCTCCGCGGGGTCTTCTCCCGTCTTCCAGCCGCCTTCTAAGGCCACGCTAGACCTTCGCGCAGCGCTAAAGGGGCACTGCTCATTAGCTCTCCTTGCGAAAAGTCCCAGTTGCAGCCAACATGCCCACATGGTGTCGGATCCGTCGTGCGGTACTGTAATCGCCTACTTCRCGTTAGCAGGGATTATACCACATGGACGAGATCTCGCAGATGAGCGCTCCTCGCCATGCTGTGGGTTCGAATTTGTACAGCGGGGCTAGCTGTCGTAGCAATCACACCAGCGTGTCAAACAGGTTTGCAATCAATGCTGTCTACCAGGGTGCGCTTGAGTCGCGTTCTGGAATAGCACTCGACAAAGCTCATGCCGCCGGTCAGGCATTGCTGGTGTTGCAGATCTAAAGATCAGGCGCATGCTACAACTTCTGTGGCCCATGCCAGATCTACCGCCTGACGATGGGCACCGGGCAGTCTGTTGTTATACGGCTGCTACTGTGCGAGGACGGCACCGCAATCTTAGGGTGGACATCTGTGCACTGCTATATATGAGTCCCTTCCGCATAGACTTTTCGGTTGGGTCACTGCTTCAGTCACGCATTCCTTTGGTTGTTCACGCCATCATCATCGCAACCTTCATTCATTCCAGAGCGTTTCCTACACTGTTTGGATTGCCGAGTGTCTTTTGGCCAGCGAGGTTCGCGTCCTAATATTATCACTTCAAGCAACTTGCATAGAGCAAAGGAGACCGCGGAGCGAGGGATAGAGGGAAAGCTCCAAAGAAGGGAGAGCACAATTCGAGTCAGAGCAGCATCAATCATACGCAATCAGCGGCCTAAGCCATCACCAGGCGGGTCGGTGGCAGCATCTCCTTTTGCAACGAAACGGGCGCTTCTAGGACTTCATCGACAGGCCGCCACGAGAGGAACGTAGCCAAGTGAACGCTTTGCTTGCGTGGAAACATTCGTGGCCAGTGACCAGATTACTCCTAACTAGAGAGTTCGCCAAAACGACGCGTCAAATTGGAAGTCGCAGGGAGGTTTTGAGCTGTTGCAGGGAAAATTGGGAGGCAGAAGCAGAAGAAGTGCGAGGATCGGAGGATTTTATTAGAACGGGCGTGAAACAAGACGCGGAAAGACCCGCTTTTCGATCTGCACCTTCCCCTTGGACCTTGGACTTGAACTGCAAGAACGATCAGTTCATCCATCTCTGCAGCGGCCGACGAGCTCTCCTTTAGTATTCACCATCTACACCACGACGTTTAGATAACATCTGGACGCGTTCGACCCCGCCGACGATTGCAGCACGCCGCATCAGCTCTTCGCCGCCGGTCTACCTACCTCCTAGCGCACAGCGCGCGTCGCACCCCGAGCACAATCYTCATCAACCACATCTACACGACTCGACTCCCTTCGCGCAAAATACACCCGGCACGCCTTCGACGCCTCCAGACGGGCTTCTCAGCTCATCAGCGCCGTCCTGCGGACGCGTGTGACCGTCACCGACCCGGCGAAAAGAAATTTACAGTCAGTCAAACCTTGGGTGCAGAATCAGGCAAGAGGTTGCGGGTTGCGTTGGATGTCTCTTCCGTCGATCGAGTACATTCTGCTCATGCAGCAAAGCAAGCGCCGAGACAGCTTCACTGGCGCGCACATGGACATTAATCATCTTCTTACTAACCGCAAAACCGCAGGCCTAGGACGGAACATGCAAATGCAATACGAGTTGGCTCCACCGCAGATGGCTATGAGCACTGGAAACTACGCTCAGACCCTCTACGTTCCGAACAGCAATAGGATAAAGTCTGAAGGCACCGGCTCGGATCGCGGCGCTTCTCCTCACATTTCCGACCACTCGAGATATTCTTCGCAGACACCGCAAAACGCAGCACCGACTTTCCAGCAAATCGCCGCTCTGTCGAACTTCCCATCCCAGATCCCACATCAGCAGCAGCAGAACGGCATGTCTGTCCTCCAGCATGCATATCAGCCGACACCGGTTCAAGAGCAGTACCATCAGCAACAGCAGCAGCAGCAACAACAGCAGCAGCATTACCAGCCCGCTGGCTCAATGGGCTCCGCACCTCCCGACGAAGGTGGCAGGGCAAGCACTGGTAGCACCGGTTTGCCAAAGGCGTTTGCATGTTCGACTTGTAGCAAAGGGTTCGCCAGGAGGAGTGATCTAGCGCGTCATGGTGCGAACGTCCCCATTCCTACTTGCCATTGTCACGACTAACGCGCAATAACAGAGCGTATCCATAGCGGCGTCCGACCGCACGTTTGCGAACACCCTGGCTGCGGCAAACAGTTCATTCAACGTTCCGCTCTGACGGTTCACTCACGCGTTCACACGGGCGAGAAGCCGCACATGTGCGAGCGATGTGGCAAGGTATACCACTTTCACTTCGTTTCGCCTTTTGTTCACGCTGACCCTCCATGTAGCCCTTCTCCGACTCTAGTTCGCTGGCTCGCCACCGACGCATCCACTCCGGAAAGAGGCCCTACAAGTGCCCGTATGCAGACTGTCAAAAAACCTTCACCCGTCGCACGACACTCACCCGTCACCAAAATCATCACACCGGCACGATCGAGGAGTCTGAGGCTGCCACCGCCGCTGCTCTCGCCTCGCGGGCTTCTGTACACAATCAGCGCTCCAGAGGCTCGGACGAGGAGAACGATTTCTCAGGAGACAACAAGTCCCCCATGCCCCAACAGCCTGATCGACAAGCTTCAGCGTCGCCTGCCACGGGCATGAATGGCGCGCCAATGCAGCAGAGGCAATCGTCCGACTATTATATGAGCGCCATGAACGCGGCCGCGATGGTTCCAGCACACATGCGCAACGGATTGCAGCCGTCTCCACGCCCCCAGTCTCCTGCTCACACACAGTACCCTATGGCGTCAAATGGTTCCCAGGGACGACCATCCCTCACCTCTAACCCTTCGTCTGGCTACAACCCGCCGCACATCCTCGAACCACCTACTGCCAACGGCCAGCAGCAAGGCGCGAGCGGCCACAACAGCCCACACATGAACGCTGCGCTTGGCTGGCAATCTCCACACAATGGTATTGCACCCCCTCAAACCACCGAATACACGTACCCCGCGGACGTCAACAATGGCGGATACACCACTGCCCCCATGTATTACCAGCAAGCCGCGGTGCAGCGGCCGCACAGTACTGGTCCGCTTGATCACTACAACCCGATGCGTGGTCAGGAGATGTGGGCACAGCAGCAGCAATAGGAAGTCACTGCCGAGTCCTCGCAGCCTCCTCACAACACGCACGTGAGCACAAGCTTTGGAATTCACACTCCACGACGAGCTCACATGCCATCATCGGACATTGAAGACATGTCATCTTGAAAGTGGATGGAAAATTTGCATCTCTAGAACTTGCATTTCCTTCACAAAGGCGTTCGGAAAACTGATACCCTGGCTTTGTTTTGTGGATTCGTTCGATGGGCTCCTGCACCGTTCTCTGATTGAGAGCGCGCACTCTCTTCTCTTTTGTTTATTTGTGGCTCTGCATGGCGTTCAAGCGTCTCATGGGTTCCCTCGGGGCGTGGACTCTTTCATGAGCTGTGCGATGAGGTACATAATGAGTGAGAGTTGCGATGAGCATGATAGAATGCACCGCTCTCTACCTCTCCGCCACACGCTGGGAGCACTTCGCTTTGGGAGAAGACCGGCGAGTCTTCATGGGCGCAAGGCGACAAGGCGCAGAGTGGGAGGCGATCCACCAGCGGAAGATGAGCCGGTGTGCTCTCTTCGTCTCCCGTAGGAGTCTTATAATATTAAAGTAATAATGATCGTAATCAGTCAGTTGTCTGCTGCCTCTCGCGTGTAGATCAATCGGTACCTAGTCCCTGCAGATGTCGCACGGACAAATACTAATGCAACGCAAACCTCGAGGCTTGTTTCGTACGTGCACGACCGATCGCCAACCATTCATCCGCAGCTCGGTCTCAGCCTCCCTCACCTACAATCCTCAGCCAAAGCCGTAGTCACGGTGCCCGCAGGTCCTCGTTGCTGTCGCTTCCATACCACAGCAATTGGCGGCATGGTTTGCACAATTCCGAGCTCAGACTTGCGAGCAGACTCGTCCACGTCAGCGACGACTTCATCTTCACCTACCACACATAGGGTTGCCAAACGCGTGATCAGCAAAAGAACAGGACGAAGCAGCAGATTCGCAAACACCAGTGTCAGCGGCGGAGCAATGGCTTTGGACAACCTGGATAACGTGGCGCGGACCGCAAAGGGGCAGAGCGTGGACGGCGGTGGTCGCACTGAGGTGGACGGGACATGTGAAGGCACATTGGCATTTCAACCATGTCCTATCACGGATAAGGATGAAATGCCGTTCAGGCTGATGGACCTCCCCACGGAAATTCGGCTTGTAGGAATTCAATTTGAATACATGTCGGTGCCGATTTGGCTAACTCCTGTTCGCAGGAAATCTATCGAGCATGTCTGACCAGGCCGTATCCCATCTTGCTGTCAAGGCAACCACAGCTGCCYAAGAGTGAAGCAAGACCAGGTCTTGGTTCGTCTGCGGACAATGCTTCCCGGGCACAACATCGTCGTGCTATGAGGGCCACCGCTAGTCATCTACCCGCTCAAACGACTTCCAGCCACATCGCAAATGCGCCTCCGCAGTCTGCGGTGGCTCTTCCAGCCAGAAACACCGCTGCTGGTACTGGCTCGGGGTTCCAACTTCTTGTTACTGCTGTGGGACCGCAGGCTGGCTGGCAGACTGATTTAGGTCGTGATAGGTCTGGTGAGGGAACTGGAGTGCAGCGCAACCAGCGCGGGGATCCACTTCTGACTAGCATCCTCCGTGTCAACAAGGAGGTCTACAAGGAGGCACGTGGTGTGCTTTACAGTGAAAACTACTTCACTCTCGATCTAAACACTGCTCAGAGTACACTCGCATGCTTACATCAGCGCTCACGACGCCAGATTAAGCATATCGAACTGGAAATTCCGAGTTATAACGACATTCTGGAGCGATTCCAGGAGACGGTGCGACTCAGCTTGCGCTATTGCTCAGGTCTGAAGGAGTGTTGTATACATATGCCCTTCATGCTCCCCGGAGCTGATGGCAGTGGAACCAGCGGTAACACGACCGTGTACGCCAACGGTTTCGACATTCTGCGCTGGTTACCACAGGAGTGCAACATCGTCTTGGAGGGCGCCACATGCGTTGAAATCGAACAGGTGGTCAGCAAACATCGTCACCTAGCCAAGACGCTCGACAAGGTAAGCGGCTCGTAACGAGATTCCTCGCTGTCACGTTTCCACTCCTCGCTCAGGCGTTGAGCTCCACTTCACGATTATGCACCATCTCCTAATTTGCTCACCTTACATTTTGCAATGCTTTTACTGCAAAGTGTCATCTGACTAACGTTTACAAGCTGGCGTACGCCCGTCGGCAACTCATCTCCAACGAAACCGGGCAACCCCAAGCTTGAAACTCGGTGTCATCGACGCTCTCATCTAACGGACTCGCTGATTATTGGAGCGGGCACGGAATGGAGCAAAAGGTTTGGTATGCGCTACTCACTATTCTGAGTGACTGCCTCCAAATATTGATCCGGAACAAAATCAGGTCAGCTGAGAAAGGACGGTAATTAATGCGATTTTCACCAATTCTGCTGGAGAAATTGCTTGTCTTCGCTGATCGAAGCTTGGGAAGCTAGGGCTGCACCGATAAGACGGACTCTAGGCGCGAGAGTGAGAAATCGTTGATACTAAAAGGCTGTGAGACAGGGAGTCGAGCTTAGTGAAGGTTATGCGAGGCGTTGGCGTTGAGGCAATGTGCAAGCATAATTTTCGCTTGGCGGTGATTTGGATGATTCGTTGGGAGCAAACCGCTCACTCCTGCAACAGGATGATCTTTCGACTTGTAAGCCAGATGAAATGCTAGGTACCTAGGTATCACTCTATGATCTCGGTCAACAGTGCCTTTTGTCAACCCGAACGCAGCGTTGAGAGGATTTTTGGGGGGGTGGTTGTAGATGAGTACTCGCTGCAGTGATCGTCCTTCGGAGTGAAGCTCATGGTGGTCAATACAGCTCAAAAGCGCTCTCAAGCATCAAGTAACGTTAAGCGTCTCACGATTCGACAGTAAACGGTGCTTACTTTTACCATTGATTTTAAAGCTCTATGCCGCATTGCATCGCTGTGCAGATATGGCAGTCATAAATAAGTTTCCCTCCGCATCTAGAGCAGGAGCAACCCCAACGCCGCGCTAAAGTCAAGATTGCAACAAACGGGCTGTGGAAAGCCCCCGGTAACATAAAGACCGCGCTCCACCTCTCGAACGAAGTCCTCGTCTAGGCCCGCGAACCGCTCAACTGCCGATATCACTTTCTGGTGTAATCTTTGAGAATGCCAGTCATGTGCTTGTTCGTCGTCTTCATGCCCCCGCGTCTGGTGGGCTTCTTTCGCTCCTTTTTCCCTCCTACCTTCTTCACTTCCTTCACCTGACTCGTGGGTACGATACCGGCCTTCTCCAGTTCATTCCTGATCTCAGTCTCAGTAGCAGGAAGTTTGGTCTTGTTCCAAAACTCGCGGAAATCGTCATCAATGTGCACGTGATAGGACGGGGAGTTTGGCCAGACCATCTTGGGAGCATTGTCCTTGGTCTGCCGCGTCACCAGAATAGCATTCTGCTTCTCAAGCGCATCAATGGCAGGGATGCAATTTGGCCAGCCGTCTTTGAGCTCTTTGACGAGGATTCCTTGTGCGGTGGTCTGACGGGCAAGATAATTCTTGAGTTCTTCTGCGTTGGTGACAGGATGAGAAGGCCTGTATTTGAAGCTGTCCCTGCCGTTTGCGCTACGGGATTTGGGGACGAATTCGACGCGTTCATTTCCTTGCAAAGCCTTGCGAATGAGAGCTCCCTGTGTTCTGGCTTCATCGGTAGGGAGGGAGAGATAGCTGATGACATCGTCCAAGGCCAATTCTTGTGGGTTTTTCGTCTTCAGGTAGTTGATGGCGACGTTGACTTGGGTCATGAGCGAAGAGCCGCTCCCGGCGCTTGGCAGCTGGAATGCGGCATCATGGTTACGCTTGGTAGCATCGACTGCGGCGGCCGCGGTCGTAGTCGTCGCGGGCGCGGAGGGTTTGGGGGTCGCTCGCGCAGAGCCAGAACCAGAGCCAGGTGGTCGCGCCGAGCCTATGTTCCGAGAGGTGGCCGAGGCTAATTCGCCCTTGTACTTAGCAAGGGAGCTGGAGAGCGACATGGTGTTGAGCGTGTGTGCGGAGACTGCAATTAAGCGTTCCGTCGGTGGTCATGGGAGGGAGAACAAAGTGCTGTCTTCCATCGCTCTTTCCGCATGTGATTGATTACTAACCGCAACCAGCCAACGCTAAAGTCAACGCGCGCCTCACACACAACCACCATCTTCCCGCCATTAACCATTCCTTGCGTAGCGCGCTGGACTACCAACAACACGACACCCACACAATGGTCTAGCTGCATGCGATTGCAATCATGAGGACTCGCGCACAAGGTGCCACGGGCGACGTCGATGTCGCCTACCTCGCAAGCGTATTCGAGCTCGCCGAACCGGACGTGCAGACGCTGTTGGACCAGCCGACCGCTGAACTTGTCCATGATTTCCTGCAATCAATCGCTAGCAAGGCTCAAGAGTATGATGCTCTGCGAGCTGAGAAGCTCCGTTTGGAGGTTGAGTTGGAAAACACCATTCGCTCCACCGACGCCAAAGTCAAAGCCCACAAGGCAGCCGTCACTCGTCAAGCGAATGAGGTCGAGGATTTGAGGAAGAAATTGAACGAGTCGGAATCCGCGCGTGAGACGCTGGCCACCGAAACAGAGCACCTTCGATTGTCAAGCTCAGGCACCACAGCCGAAACCCAGACCTTGCGACAAAGAATCGAGTCGCTGGAAGCATCTAATCGCAGCGCTCTGGCGCTTGTAGAGAGCAAGTCGACGGAAAAAGACAACGCGGTTTCCGAGCTATCTGAGCTGCACGGCAAGCTTCTCAAGTCCCGGACTGAAGTGAGCGAACTCGAGCAGGCAAACCAGGCGCTCGAAGATGCGGTGTCTCAACAAAAGTTCAAGGAACACAGCCTTCAGCAGGAAATTGCTCAACTCAAGAAGAACAATGAGTGGCATTCCAACGAACTCCAGACACGTACTTCAGACTTCAGCAAGTTCCGCAAAGAGCGCAATGCCCGCATATCTACTCTTGAGCGTGAGCTCGAGGAGAGCAATGCCACCGTCGAGGCATTGCAGCGCACCGAGAAAACCCTTCGACAACGCTTGGAGGAGATCCAGTCCAAGGCCGACGATGCATTTGCACGCATTGCGAGCTTACAGGAGGAGGCATCTCGGAAGGAGCAAGGCTTGCGGGCCGAAGTGGATGGTAGCAAACGTCTGGCAGAGCTGCAGGCTCAAAATGCCGCAACTCACAAGGCCCGCCTGCAGGAGGTCAATGCACAGGTGGACCAGCTGAGGGACGATGCCGCCGAGGAGATCGGGCGTCTGCAGGCTGAGATTGAAACTGAACGTGCAGACAAGGAGAACGTGGAGCGCACTGTGGCCGAGCTGGAACTCACAGTGGAGCGCTTGCAGCAGCAGCAGCAAGTGCGAACTTCTCGACCTGGGACGCCTATGCGCAATGGTGGAATTGAGCCTCACACACCCGGACGATTCGGGTCGCGTGCTGGATCTCCCAATGCTTTGGCAGGATCGATGCGCAAGTCGATCGGTGGACTCAGCTTCACTCAGCTATACGCCGATTGCACTGAGGCTCGGGAGGAATTAGAGAATGAGCGCCGGCGCACGCACAAGCTTTCCACCGCCATGGACGAGCTCATCACACAGCTGGAAAACAAAAAGCCCGAGCTGGAAGACCTTCGCGCCGAGCACGACCGTTTAGAGATTGAGGTTTCAAACTTTTCCCACCTTCTCGATGAAGCGAATGAGAACCGCGATGCCGCCGTTCGTGAGTCTGAGCGCTTCCGAAGTGAAGCAGACGTCGCTGTACGCGAAGGTCAGATACTGCGCCAACAACTGCGCGATCTCTCGGCTCAGCTGAGAATGCTTATGGTCGACAGCCAAGCTCGCGATCAAGGCCTCGCCGAGATGTCTACAGAGGAACGCCTCGAGCTGGAGCGATATGCACGAGGTGAGATCGACGATTCTGCGCTCGATGAAATGTCCAGCACTGGCCAATGGATTTCCGAGCGGCTTGTACTCTTCCGAGACGTTTCCGAGCTGCAGGCGCAGAACGAGAAATTGCTTCGTCTTACGCGCGAACTGGGCGAGAAGATGGAGGGCGAAGAGGCACGAGAGCAGGCGAGACAATCTGCCACGGACGCACAWGCGGTGGAGAACCTCCGACAACAGGTCGATCGCTACAAGGACGAAATTCAGTCAACCACGACACAGATGGAAAGCTATGTCAAGGAGCGCGATATGTTCAGACGCATGCTTCAACACCGCGGACAACTCGCACCCGATGCAGATCTGCAGGCGATGTTTGGGCAGAGCATGGGACCAGGCACACCGCGGAGAGGCAGCATTGCCCCTCAAGCAACTCCGCGCAAGGAAGACGACTGGGAGAAGTTATTCAGAGAACTCCAAACGAGCTTCGATCAGTACCGAGAGGAGATCTCTCAGGACCGCAAGCAACTCAAGGATCAAGCAGACAGCTTGGCTCGTGAGAAGAGCACACTACAAGCCGATATCGCCCGCGCCCAATCACAGCTCACTCTTGCGTCCCAGCGTTACGACATGCTTCAGTCGAACTTCAACGCATCGAGGAGCGAGAATATCGAGCTGCAAAAACGCTACCAACAAACGGGTGAGCAGGCTGCTAAGCAGGGCGCCAAAGTCCAGCAGTTGGTAGAGGATCTTGCGGAATCTCAAGCCAAGGTAGAATCTCATCGAACCGACCTCGCCAACGCGAAAGCAGAAAAGGAGCTTTGGAAGCGCATCGAGGCGCGCTTGACAGAGGACAACAAGAGTCTCATGGAAGAGCGCAGCAGACTCAACAAGAATCTTGTTGACCTCCAGAACTTACAGAACGAGCATGCTCTGACCGAATCTGAGACCCGCCGCCGGGTGGAGAGTCGTATTGAGACGCTCGAGACGGAGTTGAGCAGCACCAAAAAGAAGCTCGACACTGAAGTCGACGAGAGCAGGAAGGCGGCACTGCGCCGGGAGTATGAGGAAGGTCAAAGCCGCACGCGCATTGATGATTTGGTCAAGAGCCTTGGCAACGTACGCGAGGAGCTCGTGGCTGCCAAGACTACCCGCGATCAGCTGCAAACTCGCATTGATGAGATGAAGATCGAACTCCGGGCTGCCGAAGAGAAGGTCACGGCCCTGCAGCCTCGGCCGACGCCGCGCAACCAACCCTCGACTCAGAATGGACAGGCGAACGCAGATGGTGAAGAACTTTCGGCCGAGCAACGTCTTGCATTTGAGGCATCGGAGCTCCGTCGTGATCTGGAGCTGTCAAAGGCTGAGGTCGAGAGTATCAAGCAGCAGATGCAGTACTATAAAAGCATCGCGCAGACTACCGAGGAGCAACTCGCGAATCTCACAGAAACAGCCGACCAGTACAAGGAAGATAACGATGCTGCCCTGGYAGAGAAAGATGCCAAGATAGCAGAACTTGAGCAGCGCATTGAAGACTTAATTTCGGAGTTAACGACCACCAACTCTGAGCTTTCTGGGCTTCGTGCCAAGGCTGAGGACAGCGACCGTCTACTTGCTGAGCAAAAAGCCTCATACGAGTCTGAATTGGCCCGCCTACATGACGATGTTGAGGGTCACGCTGAGGCGAAGACCATGTTCCAGCAAGATATCAAAGCGCAAGCAGAGATCGCTCAGCAAGCTCAGCAGAGCTACGAAGACGAATTGCTCAAGCACGCCGAAGCTGCCAAGTCTCTTCACACCGTGCGCAAGGAATACAACGATCTCCGCACCCAGGTTGCGGGAATCAAGGCTGAATGTGAAGMGGCTAAGGCGAGCTTGGAGCGTGGTGAAGAAAGCTGGGCTGAGCAGCGTGAGCGATTCGAACGCGAATTGGAAGAGGTCAAGCGGAGACGTCAAGATGTCGACCAGCAAAACAAGTTGCTACACCAGCAAATGGAGTCGTTTTCTGCAGAGCTTGCCGCTCTCCGTCAAGGTCGTGCTGCCAACACGGCCGATAGCGAGGGCACGCCTTCTGGATCTGGCGGTGAGAACAACTACCAAGAAGTCATCAAGTTCCTGCGCCGCGAGAAGGAAATTGTGGATGTGCAGTACGAGCTATCCATTCAAGAGTCCAAGCGCCTTCAGCAGCAGCTCGACTATGCCAACACGCAACTGGAGGAAGCGCGGCAGAAGCTGTCTGATGAACGCCGACAATCTGCCGAAAAGATCAATTCTGAAGCTAGCACCAGCAAGCTGACAGATACTATCAACGAGTTGAACGTCTTCCGCGAATCAGCTACCACGCTGCGCAACGAGGCCCGACAATCCCGCGACAAGCTCGCTGAGAAGAGCAAGGAGGTTGACCGTCTTTTTGCCGAGCTCGARCCGCTCAAGGGACGTGTTGGCGAGCTCGAGGGCCAGCTTGAGAGCAAGGATGGTGAATTCAAGCTCTTGCAGGCCGATCGTGACCACTGGCGTGAGCGTACGCAAAATATCATCAGCAAGTACGACCGTGTCGATCCCGCCGAGCTGGAGGGTCTCAACAAGCAGTTGGAGGACCTAAAGGCTGAGAAAGAACGTCTCGAAGCTGAGCAAGGACCGATGAAGGAGCAAATCGATGGGTTCGAGGCTCGTATTGAGGAGGAGAGATCGACCGTGCACGCCAGTCAACAAGCACGGATTGATACTATCAAGCGACAGGCCAAGGATCAGGACACCAAGCGGAAAGATGCAATCGCAAGGTTGACACAGGAGCGCCAGGCGCTCCAGTCATCGTTTGACGCCCTCACTAGCGAGCTTGAAGAAACAAAGGTCAAATTGGTCGAGGCCAATGCCGCGCTAGAAGAAGCACGCGCCAGCACCTCAAAGGCGCAAGATGACGATGCTGAGGAAGGTCAAGTTCAAGAAGATGGCTCGGCAACCGGCAACAGCGAGGAGCTTGCTGCTCTCCAGTCTCGTGCATCCCAAGCTGAAGCCGGCGCGAGTGAGCAGCTCAGCCGCGCTGATGGCTTGGCCGTCCAGGTCCAAGAATTGGAGGCACGAGTGCAGGAATACGAAGTCCAGGTTGCCAGCCTGCAACAGCAACTTGAAACAGCTCAGAATGTTGGTGAGGTCGAGGCGACTACATCTACCGAGACAGACACAGAGGCCTTGAATAAACTCAAGCATGAACTTGCCACGGCCCAGGAGGAGGTTGAAGCACTTCGTGCCRGCGCTTCTGCGCCCTCAGAACCTGTTGCAAACGCGGAGCCTGCCGCCGGCGAAAAGTCGGTGGCTGATCAGGTGGCTGAAGAAGTCGCTAAGCTTCGTGCTGAGCTCGAGCAGCAGCATCAGGTGGTGCTCGCTGATATGGAGGCGAAGACTAAGAACAGAATCGAAACGATGAAAAAGGGTTTGACGAAGCAACTCCATGATGGCAGAGCCAAGCAGCGTGAAGAGATGCAATCTGAGCTAGTCGCCAAGCATTCGGAAGAAGTCCAGCGGTTGAAAGATGGGCACGCAGCAGCCATTGCACAGCTTAAGGAGGAGCACAAGGCAGAGCTTGAGAAGCTTACCGCAAGCGGAGCGGCCGCTGTGGAGAAGGCCGAAGTCGTGTCTGAGGCAGCGCCCCAAGCCGAGCTCAATGTTGAATCCTTGAATTTGTCAACTGACCAGGCGAAGCATCTGGTCAAGACCAACAAGATCATCAACGAGCTGTTGAAAGCTAACATCATCAGCAAGGTTGAGCAGCACACCGCGCCTTTGAAGGCACTCATTGCCCAGAAGGATGATGAGATTGCCAAGCTCAAATCTGAACTTGAAAACATGTCTAGCGCATCGCACGATGGTGCTGAGAACGGCGATGCTGCAGCCCGCGTGGAGCTTGAGCGACAGCTTGAGGCCGCCAAAGAAGAGAGGGRGACTGCCGTGCGCCAGGCCGTTGATGCTGCGGAGAAGAAAGTCAAGCTACAGCTCAACATGCGTGACATCGCCATGGCCAAGATCGCTGTCGTCAAGAAGGCCGCGGCCGAGACGCCGCAGAAGTCTGTCAAGGAGGTGTGGGATGTTGCCGATAAAGCTCGTCCCGCTGCACCAGCTGCCGCTACGGCAAAGTCAACCCCAGCGGCGGCATCTTCAGCCTCTACCAAGCCTGCCATACCTGCCACTCCCACCTCTGCTCAGGCTCCAGCAGCTGTCCCGGCATCACAGGCGGCGAATGTCGACAAGCTCAAAGCGAGGGAACAACGCTTCGGGTCTGCTTCCGCTCCTACCACTGCCACTCCAGCACAGGGTGCAGGACGTCCAACGCCCAGCGGCCCAGCGGCTACTACGGCTGGGGGTATAGCCCCAGCCAAGCGTACGATCGCTGCTCCGACTACAACGACGGCTGCACGCAGAACATCGTCTTCTGGGCTTCCCGTGGCTGGCAGCAAGTTGCCAACTGCTCCTCGCAGCAGGTCTGGCAGCACTGCAGGCAACAACAGTCTGTCCATCAAAGGAAGTGCGGCCGGCTCTCAACGCGGTGGGGCTAATGGGCTATCACGCGGCGGTCGTGGCGGGTTTGTCGGCCCTGGTCGTGGAGGTCAGGCGAATGCTGGTCAAAAGCGTCAGCATGACGGCGCTGACGGAGGTGATGGCAACAAGAGAATGAGAGGCGGAGCTCAAGGCGGATCGGGCTAGGAGCATGATTCACGCCGGGGTTGAGCTTTTCTGCCGCGCTTTTTCCTTGTAAGGTGTACTGGACAAAGGACGGGTGGTGGGTGGTGGGTGGGTGGCGCTCATATCGCGCAATGGGCATTGCAAACTTAGCATTTTCGTGGAGTCGTGGGAAAAGGGTGTATCATACATAGTTAGTGACGGAGGTTATCATGGTTGTATACCTATCGACATGTGAATCCAGTTGTGCAAGCGCGTATTGGGTGAGATCAACCCCGTGATGTCCATATGCCATCAGTCGAAATGTGCGCAGGGAAGACCAACTCAAAATCTCTACCGGGTGCTGAGAAGACGATTCCATTGTTCATAGCATGATGAAAACGAATGGCTCGGGTGGGGGTATCATGTCGTCCACAACATGCCCCGGGCCGGAACATTCYCCGTTGTTCTGAGTCGCGAACAGCTCTCGCAACCTGTTTCGTTTGACATCGGTCGAAACAGTGCGGGCTACAACAAAGGACAAGACTGAGCGGAGGATTCACGGGAGCCAAAATTGAGAGAACGTTTGTCCTGCTGAGTTTCGATGCTGTATAGGTAGCAGCTTCCATGCATGGCGTAAGACGACGTCTCGCCAAGAGCTATGCTACAATAGGCGTACGACGTTTTCGCGGCCCGCAAGAACACGCTCATCCTACCCCGATCGATCTCCCGCATATTACCTCACTGATATAGACGAGCGCTGAAACCTTGATGAGCTGGTATGCACCACGGGAATGAAACTAATTGTGCGAAACCCACGCTTCATCTTCAAAGCTTACTCTTCGACGGCGAGCGCCTCCGCGGCAGTGAAGTCGCGGATAGCATCTCGAGCAACATGAATGGAGCTGTCTTGAAGCCTGAGAAGATTCTGCTTCGAGTCTTCGTCGAGACGGAAACTCTGGGCGCATGGCGATCAAAGGGATCTGACAAGTAGCATGCAAAAGCCTTGGTCAGAATAGGTTGCTGGCGCATGAATCAGACTTGCAGCATGTTGGCACGTTGGAAGGCCTCTGAGCCTCGCTGTCGATTTGACTCATGCCGAGTCTCCGCTCAACGTCGACTCTTGGTCCGGTCAGAGCAGCAATTCTGTTAACTGCCCACGCAGGCAGCCGCGAGAAGCTCTCACGAGTGCATTGAATCCAAAGGGGAGTTCGTGCGGCGCAGTAAGATGTCGAGTGTTGGCGATGACAAAGACCAGACCTACGAATCATGACCTGCATATCGGATACACCATTCCTGACTGCGCTTGGACTCTTAACATCTGCGAAAGACCTACAGGATGCCTTACGATTCGAGCGTTTCGCGTCAAATAGGAACTGAGCGTTCAAGCTTGCATACACTAAATTTGCTCATAAGTGGCGTGGCCGACTGGATCTGCACATACTACATTACTTGGGGGACTTTCAGCAGACCTTCCGTTGCTCCAACCAGACGGGGCACGATATACCTACTTCATACGCTGCGCCATGTAGCAGGTCGTCGTTGCTATTACTCTGTCGGACGCAGTGCCCTGCATACACACCGGTTCTAGGCTATCGTCTTCCGCATTTGGGTCATTACACCGCATACTTGTGTCACACTCAGCTTCAAAGCACCCGACAAGGCTGAACGAGGCGGCAAATTCGCAACTTCCTGGTTCTCCAATTCCACTGCTCGTCGGCAGAGCATGCCCGGAAGAAGCATTACAGATCCCACTACCTACACGGCCTTGCCCCAGATTGGTTGCTCGAATAGACACGCGGTCTAGCAGTGATCAAATCATCTTCCTGGGCCAGCCTCCGCCAACAGTCCTTCCGTGGGAGGCGCTTCAGATTGGATTTCGACGCAGGCATGCCTGGGAACATCATAAGCCTCAGTGTGGAGGACATTGAGGCGTGGCCGAAGCCGAACTACATCGATCCGGACCGAAGGCAGTGGATGCCAGAGTATGCAGGCGTACTCTATGGAACCGCAACACTCATGGTGGGCACTCGCCTTTGGTTGCGGGGAATGCAACGGAGYGGGGGCTTCGGGATTGACGATGTGAGCTTTGTTTTTCTGCCGCTGATCTGAATGATGCTGACAATTTCGGAGGCGTTCTTGCTAGGCTCCTGGTTTGCACTTACCTGGTTCACAACACTGGCCATCTTGGGATCAGAGAAATACAACACCTCGCGGCACCTATGGGACGTGCCGGTTGCTTCATACGTCGACATGGCGAGGATAGCATGGGTGGGGGAGTTGGCCTTTCTTGTTGTTGGATGTCTAGTGAAAGTCTCGGTCCTATTGTTCTACAGGAGACTCGTACGTGACACCTTCTCTGCGGCATGGAAGTGGGCTGTCGTGGCCGCCATTACATTCACGGTGGCTTACACTGTGGCCTTCATCTTGGCTCTGGTCTTCAACTGCTCTCCCACAAACGCCTACTGGCAAGGCTTTGATCCGGGATACACCAATCACTACACCTGCGCCGACACCCGGATCATCAACTCACTCTCTGGAATTGTGGGTATCGTGGGTGATCTATACTCGGTCGCCTTACCATGTATCATGACCCGCAACCTCACGCTGCCCGTTGCACAAAAGATCGGATTATACGTCATTTTCTGCCTCGGCCTGTTGGTCGCGGGCGCCTGTTGCATGAGGACCTACTACCTACACTCCGTCGGATCCAATCCGGACATTAGCTGGAACATCTTCGATGTGTTCGTCTGGGCTCAACTAGAGCTTAGTCTGAGCTTGATGTGTGCTTCAGCGCCTGCCCTCAGGGTGCTATTCCGAGAGTACTTTTCCGACACTATGAGCAAGGCAAAGAGATCTGGGTTGAGTAGCGAAAGCAGGAAGCGATCAGACGCGGGGTTCTCTACAAGGAAGCAGATCACCGGGTCCCAAGAGGCACTGCACTACGATCCTGATCTTGAGCAAATTGCCTTCAGTCCGAGGGCTGGGGAAGAAGAAAGCGATAAGACCATGCTTGTCACGACGAGACCAGTGGAGGCCTTCGACATGACTTCTATCGACCGCGAGAATAWCAATGCGCACTTGGCCGAGGCGTATCGGCAATCTAGTAATGTAATGCTCTCTTATGACTGGTCAAGAGGAAGTGCTGGGAAATACAGCTGGTTACAGACACCGGAAGGGCGCAGGATGCTCTAGCGTGCTAATGTTTGGTTCATGCTTTATGATACATGAGATTACGGCGGCGAACTCAGAGGATGAATATGTAAAGAGTCAATCGATATAAACCCTTGTGCAGGGCAGTTCTTCTCGAATTTTACCACCCCGACGACTACCGTTG
The DNA here is from genome assembly GCF_900074925.1 of Ramularia collo-cygni. NCBI lineage: Eukaryota > Fungi > Ascomycota > Dothideomycetes > Mycosphaerellales > Mycosphaerellaceae > Ramularia > Ramularia collo-cygni. The sequence continues at coordinate 137,576 of NW_019716277.1, read as the reverse complement.
ATATGCATTACCTTTATTTGACGTATGCACCCTGCTGAATTCCTGATCGACGCCCCCGTAGCGAGCGCGCAACACATATCAATACCGAAAGGATGGCCTACTGGCGTCGTGATGATGCATCCGCATTGCACGTCCTTCGATACTGCAGGAAGGAACTCGACCATATGTCAACGGTCACAACAACTTATATCGAGCAAGAAAACGTGGAAGATGTGCTTTGGTCACGACTGTCTGGAGCTGGGGTTGCAAAGTCGCTACCCCATTACCGAGGACATCTCAGATACTTCTGTGATGGTGTGCTGACCGTCGAACCATCTCATATGTCGCTTTCGGAGTCCCTGTCGCTAACCAAACCCTAACGCTAAAGCTCACCCAACATTCAACATTCAATAGATAGGGGAGAAGCGACAGAGAACGGCGGAGTCTCTCCTTCGTCGTGATACGCACTGCTACTGCACAACTACGGCGGCATCAGCACAAGCCGAGCCATCTACATCATGTGGTATCGCCGATCTCATACTTGGCCCACCTTGTGGTCATTTCCTGATAGGATGAGAAGAAAGTTTCCATCTTGGCAGCCACGAGACGATCGTGCACCCTCCCCTTGGCATCTCCAGCTCTCTCCATGTGGGGAGTTAGTGGAGCCAGATTTCCCGCCAAACGGATAAATCAACGTTGACTGTTGGCTTTACCCGGGGAAAGATCCACTTCGTGCTTCGTTGCAGCCAATGTCTCAAGGCACGAAGGCGATGTCAGTGGCTCCCATTGAGCCGAAAACGGATTCTCGGCATTCAGATGACACTGTTTGAGCGTCCTCGTCTGTGTGCAGCCAACTGCATACTGCCCTGCCCCGGCAGAGCGGCTCTTCTTGGAGAGCATGCATGATCGTTCTGCTGATTGGGACTAATCGTGCAAATTAGCAAATGGCGTGCATGGCGAGGACATAAGTATGCATCTCCCGCAAAATTTCTCGCCTCTCTCCAAGTCACGACTCTCGTCTTCGGACATCCCATCCCCTTCCACAGGCTACGGCCAGAAATCATCCCACTATGTATCAGATCAGCAACATATACGTCCTCGCCGCCTTCGGGACGATTGGCGGCGCTCTGTTTGGATTCGATGTCAGCTCAATGAGCGCTTGGCTAGCAGCCCCTCAATATCTAGAATACTTCAACTACCCGGACTCTGATCTTCAAGGAGGTATCACCGCATCCATGAGCGGAGGCAGTTTCATTGGCGCTCTAGCAGCAGGATTCTTGGCCGACCATTTTGGGCGTAAGATTGCTCTCCAGATCGCCTGCGTGATTTTCATCTTTGGATGTGTTATCGTCTGTGCCTCGCAGAACGTCGGCATGCTCATTGCAGGAAGGTAAAGTTGGCAAATTGAGGAAAGGAACGGCCAAACACTGACATGGCTCCGAATTCAGAATTATAAACGGCCTGGCTATTGGTATCTGTTCATCACAAGTGTGCGTCTATCTCGCCGAGCTCGYGCCTGCAAAGATCCGTGGTCGCGTTGTGGGCATTCAGCAATGGGCGATCGAGTGGGGAATTTTGATCATGTACTTGATCTGCTACGCGACGCAGCGAACTGTGGCAGGACCAGCTGCTTTCCGCATAGCCTGGGGCGTTCAAGGCATCCCGGCGTTTGTACTGTTTGGCGCACTATTCTTCTTCMCAGAATCTCCCCGTTGGTTGGCAAGCAGGGAGCGTTGGGAGGATGTACACACAGTACWCGCGAACCTGCACGGAAATGGTAACCGCAACGATCCCATCGTCCTGGCTGAGCTGGATGAGGTACGAGAAGCCCAAGCCATCGCTGCTCAAGCGCAGGGTGTTGGATTTCTGCAACTTTTCGGGCCAAAGGTCTGGAAGCGAACGCTTGCTGGCACATCCGTACAGATGTGGCAGCAATTACTTGGTGGCAATGTTGCAATGTACTATGTCGTCTACATCTTCCAGATGTCAGGCATGTCTGGAAATACCTCTTTGTGAGTTGTTACCAAAGGTTTGAGCATCGTGCCTTGCTAATGCGACCGTTTCAAACAGGACTTCGTCTATCATTCAATACGTAATCTTCCTTGTCACTACCGGCCTGATGCTGCCCGTCATCGATCGATTCGGACGCAGACAGCTACTGCTGGGTGGAGCATTTATCTGCATGGTCCTGCACTATACGACGGCTGCGGTAATGGCCACATATGGTGTTCCAGTCGACCAGGTAGACGGCAACTCCAACCTTCGGATCCTGATCTCTGGCGCTCCTGGAAAGGCAGTGATCTCACTGAGTTATATCTTTACTGGAATATACGGTGAGAAACCACGCGTTTTGATGTTGTTCAGGACATCCCTGACTCTCTCATAGGTCTGACATGGGCTCCTATTGGGTGGATATACGCCAGCGAGGTCTTCCCTCTGAAATATCGGGCAAAGGGTGTTGGACTCAGTGCCGCCACCAACTGGGTGAGTTCTCTGGATCAATCCAGCCTTGATTGATGGTCACTGACATGTACCCCAGATATTCAATTTTGCGCTGGCCTACTTCCTCCCACCAGCCTTCACCAACATCACCTGGAAGACATACATCGTCTTCGGAACATTCTGCACGGCAATGCTGTTCCACATCTTCTTCACCTGTAAGTGAGATGAATATCGAAGAGCTGTGCCGCTGGAATCCTTGCTGACATTGATATCCAGACCCCGAGACCGCCCAGAAAACACTCGAGGAGATTGACATCCTTTTSGATAGCAAGATTCCACCGTGGAAGTCGGCGAAGGCCCAGATCAATGCTTTGGAGGAGCGGGCGATACAGATTGAGCAGAAGAATGTAGCGATGGACGAGAGGCATGAGACAGTGTAGGGGTTCAGGTCGCTGAAGGGCTGTGAAGGACACCCGTTTTCAACCCACGTCGCTCATCTCGCCCTCACTCCTAGAGCTTGTTGAACCGCGACGACCGTGACCATTCGCCTGACCGTTCATTGACACCTCTTCAACCTCTCCATCGCTTGACTTATCGCCATCTTCYTCTTCATCGTCCCTGTCAAGCTCTTCCAGCTCCTCGCCCAAAGCACTTTCTCGTGGATCCAGTCGATCCTCGTCCTCTAAGAACGTCCTTGGGTTGATTTTGGGGAGTGTCGTGGCACAGACCCTGCTCTTGACCAGAAGGTCGTCCACAAATTGATCCATATAAGTCAGAGCCCATCCTTCTCTCGTGCGACGCTTCAGTTTGCGGAAATCTGCCAGATATGGCTCGAGCGTGGTGTACACATCTTCATCCTTCTCCCAAGCCAGACGGACGTAGAAGGCTGCCAATGCACGCAAGTACTTGTACTCCTCGCCCGCCTGCTCGAGATAGAAGAGGATGATGCTCTTGTCCGGGGTAAGCTGCAGGAGCTTGAAAGCCAGACACAGGAACGGTGTGGGTTTCTGCGCAACGCCATATGTCCCGCCCAGGAACGACAGCTCTACAGCGCGATCCAGCAGCGTGGCAGCATTGAGACCGAAGCACTGCTCCTTCCAGTAGTACGAATCGGTGATGCGGTCCCGGACCGGCTTCTCGAAGAGCTTCAGCGGGTTGTCGCCGCGGATGAGGGCRCCGGAGTATCCACGCTCGTCCAGCGCGCGCTTAGCATCCGCCTGATGCGCGTATGCCATCGAATCGAGCGGTGATGGCGGCAAATGGTGAAATTGTGGGGTGGCATGCAAGAGCGGAGGGCCGGAAAAATGTTGAAAGCCGGAAGGCTATCCGAAGTGGAGTGACTAAGCGGTTGCCATGGTGATCGATCTCGCTTGCGATTATTGAATCTTGCTAGACTTGATCTTCACTCCCGCCTACATGGAAACCATGGAAGGTACAGCATGCTCCTGACACAATCACAGGTGTCGGTCGTCGTATCATCCGCCGTCGTCGTCTTCTTCACGCTGCTACTCTTCCTCTCAGGCTTCGTCTACCAGCAGCAGACAGTCAAAGGCCTGCAAGATGCCATCAAACCCAGGATCCCTCAGGCACCACCTGGAATGGGAATGCAACAGCCGGAGAGCATAGAGCTGCAACAATCGCGCTTCTTTGGCAAACAGTCCACTGGAGCACGCATTACGTATACCGATTTCGACCGAGATGTGCACAGCGCGGGCGCAGGCATCAACTGGGCCCGGCTGGCGCATGTTCAACTCGTCAAAAACCACCATGAGATTTGCAGCGCCATCATGGTGCTGGCAGACTTATACGCCATGCGTTCTCCCGCAAGGAGAGTCCTGATGTTCCCGAAAGAATGGGCCGAGGAGAAGAAGGCTATGAAGGGGGATGTTTCAGACCCATATTTGGACAGCACGAGGAGGCTGATGCGGATGGCTGCACGTCGTTACAGGGTGGAGCTGCTTCCGATCGATCCCATCCGAGGATTCGATGGTACGGAGACATACTCGCTGGCGAGTGCATATGCCCTGGAAGCAGATTTTGATCGAGTACTTACCATTGAGACGCCTGGGATGTTGCTCGATGCGGAACCTCTGGACGCAATTCTGGGATTCACAGAAGATGTGCCGTTCGCCATGCTGCATGATACCGCTTTGAACGATGGTGTACACTCGCAAGACTTGTTTCTCCTCAAGCCTCTAAGTGCAACATACACAGAGCTCTCCACTAGGCTGCGCGGTAAAGAAGCAGTCGGCTTTAACGATACCCATCATCTCTCACAGCTGTTTCCCGAGCCACTGCTGCTGGCTTCGAGCAATGAGAACAATGCGTTGATTCGCTCTGTTGGGACTCTGCACGATGTCGACGATGACTTCAACCAGACGGCGTTCATGTCAGATGTGGCATACATTCGCTTCTCGGATCCGAAGCTCCCGGGACCGGAGTACGACGTGCCGTGGTCTAGCAAAGTCGCTGCGAGGCCGAAGAACAAGGATGCGGACTGGACTTGGACCAACTTATATGGTCAGTTCGCGCAAAAGCGAATGGAGACTTGTGGGTTGGACTTGGAGGGTTGGCGGCCTTGATGTCACGGCATTGCTGCGTCATGGAGTAAGCCATTCAACGAGAGCAAGTTCAGCTCAAGTACTGTCGCAACGCTTACATATAGTCTTGACTTCCAGGAGAAACGTAAATGAATTAATGATATCGGTACGGGCGGCTATTCACATGTACGGGGACAAAATTTCAACGTAGCTTACAGTAAGCTCAAGCTTCATCAAACTCAAACCCCTCGAGCTCGACATCCACAATACACCACAACATGTCAGATATGGCGGAAACCGAGCCACTCATCACTCCCACAACTATAGTGGCGCTGTTAKCGGTGGAAACGCTGGTAGCTTTCGGCTATCTCCTCTCCACCCTACTCCTCCCGAAAAACTGCGGACCCAAGACACGCGTTCTCTTCGTCTGGCACGCGTTCGACGCATTGGTCCACTTCTGTCTCGAAGGGAGCTTCTTGTACAACTGCTTCTTCTCCTACGTGACCGTCGACGGCGATGTCCAATCACCTTACCTGCCCCCAAACATCCACTTCCTAGGTCGCTCTGACAGGATCTACGGCGCGGAACATGCCACCAACTTCTTCGCCTTGCTATGGATGGACTACGCCAAAGCGGATAAGAGATGGGCAGGGACTGATTTAACTATCATCAGTTTGGAACTCTTGACGGTATTCGTGGTTGGGCCAATGTGTGTATGGGTCTGCTATTGCCTGTGGAAACAGAGGAGCGATGTCTGGTTCTGGATGATCGTTCTCGCGACTTCGGAGCTGTATGGAGGTTTCTGTACGTTTGCTCCGGAATGGCTCACTGGGAATGTCAATCTTGACGGGTCGAATCCGTTGTTCTTGTGGGTGTACGTCAGACCGAAGGGCAGGAGGCATCAACTCGCTTGTCTCGTGGTTTTGCTGCGAGTCTCTTGTGTGCAAGCGAAGGCCAAGGCAACAGCCAGCTTTGCATGTATTCAAACACGCATCGCATGCGAGAGACGTCGCTTGAGATAAGCTGGCGATAGCTGTCCTGCCCGAACACTCCACTACTAAAACATCTGCTGATACTTCCTCCCAGATACCTGTGGCTGTTTAATTTTGGACTGTGGGTCGCCATTCCTGTCTGGATTATATATGAGTCGTACGGCAAGATCGTTGGTGCTCTGCGTCAACAGAATCTGGTGGAATCGAGCAAGAAGGCGAAGTAAGGTTAAAAAGGGTCATTTCGATTCTTTTCATGGAAAAGTCAGATCATAGGTATCCCCGTTGTACATGCTGCACAAATGGCTACGACCCATTGATCAAAGCTGTGGACTGCGCCTCCTCTTGGAAGTCCATCGCTTTCTCATCTACAAGCAACTTTGAACCAGCTGCATTCACTGCAAAACTCGCATTACGCTTCGCGTGTGTTACTGCTTCTGGTCCATCAAACACTTCAGCGATTTCTTCGAGCGTTCTGCCCGCGGTTTCAGGGAACAACGTCCATATCAAAACAATGAAGATGCATAGGCACCCCATATACACAAAGTAGAACCTCCAAGCCAAATTTTCAAGGGCGATGGGGTTTATGTACTGATTGAAAAAACCAGCAGCGAAGACTGCCGTCAGCGTAACACTTAGCCCTCTCGTCCGAAGCTTATATGGAAGGATCTCAACGGGATACGCGAAGCTGAGCGGTGTCTATCCATATGTCAGTAAGTCGACACATCAAACTAAAAGGAGCGTCGTACAAAGCCAATGTCATAGAAACCGAAGAAGAGGAACAAGAAGCCCACCACCGCCTTTCCGGCGACTTTGTTCCCGAGCTCAGCGTAGATGGCAGATAATGCTGTCAGTGTCGAGAGGCATACGAGCATGCCCGTTGCGCTGATTAGCCAAAGCCGGCGACGACCATAACGCTCCATGGCGTTAGCCCCTACCAGAGCAAGCACCGCATTCCAGATTTGCAGACCCAAGTTAATCAGAGCCTGTTGAGTTGGATTGTTCACGCCCACCGACCCCAGGATTGGTGCAAGGTAGTACGTAACGATTCCGTTGCCGGCCCACTGGATCATAATGCCGACTATGACACAGATAAGGAGACGATGCCTGTTGCCGCGGGTCGCAAAGAACATCTTCCACGACGAACCATCGGTTGCGTTTGCTTCGCGCTGGATTGTCTCGCAAATCTCCTCGAACTCGAATGCCACCAGTGCATCAACAGGGTTGCCATTTGCATGAAATTTCACTAGGATATCGAAAGCCTGACTTTTCATGCCTTTGGATATCAGGAACCGAGGCGACTCGGGGATCATGCAAAGGCCGACAATCTGCAAAACCGGAAAGAGTATCTGGAGCATGACGGGCATTCGCCAGGCCCAGCTTGATGAGATGTACAGGCCAGCGAGCGTTGCCGCCGCAGACACAATAGCTCCCCAGTAAAATGCCGTTTGGAAACAGGCCGTGACGATGCCACGACTGCGTGGATGAGCAACCTCACTTGTGAGAGCAGGTGCGGGAATGAGCACGAAGGCGATACCCGCTCCTAATATGAGTTTTGTTGCGAGGAATGCCGACGGGCCTGTGGTCAGAGCTTGCGCAATGCTTGCAACGACCATCACTAGCGTGCCGCAGCTCAGGCATATCTTCCTCCCAAAGAAGTCACTCGTGTATCCGGCTGGAACCAGGGCTGCCAGCCCTCCTAGACTGATTGCACCAATCATCAAACCGAGGGTGCTTGAGCTGCTGTCTTGCACGACGTCCAGGTGAAATCGGGAAATGGCGAKAAGTCCGTTCATTAGGGATGCGTCGAAACCGTTCGCTGTGGCGGAGGCAAATGTGAGGCCGATCCCCACGTACAAGCGGCGAAGTCCAGGATCTCTATACCACTTGGCATGGCAGCTATTGGGGAGTGATTTATACGCCTCATCTCCTTTCACAGAGGAGTTTCCTGGCATCTCGGGCATGCTGGTGTTGTTGAAGTCGAAAGCTCTGTCCGGAGGAGAACCCCAATGGACGATACTGTCGATCAGCCCGAGGGCCCCAAGCAGAACCTATTTTGGGTTCGAGTTGCTGAAATTGGTGTGTGGGAACTGTTGCTATTCTCATTATGAAGATGCAAAGCCGAGCCAAGTTGCTACCATCGTTGTCGATGTACGCAACAAGGTTCAGGTCGATCAAAAATTGAGAACATGGTTTCCCCACACGCTTGGACCTGGGACCTGGGACCTGAATCAATGCTCATTGGTGGAACAATACCTCACTCGCCGGGAATCATCTCTTTCACATGATTCGTGTTCTGGAAGGAAGTCTGCTGCTGTTGCTGCCGATCGAGACACTCCTGGCAGCCGTTACAATGCCCGAAACGTTGAAAGGCAAAGAATCYCCTACTGCTGCCGTGTCGGCGTCAATGTCTGACTGCGTTCGACAGCAACGAATCTATTTTACCTTTCGACCGGCAGCTTCCTACACTGCATGAGAGCAACCCGGAGCCCTTCAAACCGCTGGTTGAAGATGCATATTGTGTCGTCAAGGCGTGCGTTCAAGGCATGAAGAGTCGCGGCGACGAATTCCGGGACAGAATCTCGGTTTGGGACGACTTGTGGAGATCAAAGGCCTCTACAAGTATCGTCGCAACTTGCAAGGTTTTGAGCTGAGAAGGCGAAGGCCAAGAGAGATCATGCCGGATCACGGCTCACAGGGCCGTACATCACTTGATGAATTCATAGTATGCCAAGACAAAATGAATTCCTTTGCGGCGCGGCGTCGTCATTAGGGCTCAGATGAGCGATGGAAGCACCAGTAACCAAACCTCACCGCAGGATAGATGCAGCAAATGCGAAGCGAAGGATGCCGCGGAATCACGATGCATCTCACAGCCTTCCAAGGTTCTCAGAGCTGCCTGTAAAGGAACCCCGGACTCTGCTCTCCTCAACCTTTGACTGTTCACTTCCATGACCCAGAAGAACAATGAAAATGAAGAGCCTCTTCTTCGCATTGAACATAGCGGTCATATCTTTCGCCCAAATCTATTCGGCACCACCTGCTTCGACCGAACCAGAATTCGACACGCTCCTCATTGCCAGCAGCAACTCTTCCGATCCTCCTTTCGGCTACAACGCCTTCTCCAATACCCCACCCAACGCAGTTCGAGAAGTGAAGTTCGCCCGTGGCACGCAAGACTGGGTCTGGACCGTCTCAATCAGTGATGTAGAGATCCCAAACGTCYCCAATGCCACGAACTTCACTACCGGGTGGAATGCTCCTCCTAATGCTCGAGTCGCTTATACAACTTATACATTTGATTGGCCGCAAGACGGGAATATCAACGACGTTGTGAGAGAGGAAGCTCCTCCCTCTATGGAGAATAGTACTTCTTGCTTTTATAATCTGTGGACCGAATTTCCTGAGAGTGTCTCAAAGGCCTGGGACTCTTCTTCGAGTAGTTGCGGGAGTGCGATTGGAAGGGAGTGTGAGGAGTATATTTATTCGAATTTGAACCGATCGGAGGACTGTTCGAGGGATTTGGGAGAGTTGAGGTTGACGGAGCAATGTCCAGGAGTGTTTGATGGGTTTGTTATCACGTCTGGGTTTAGTAAGTTCTTCTTTTCTTGTTCTGTGCGATGGGAGGATCGGTACTAACCTTTGAGGATAGCTTTTGGGAATGCAAGTGCTCCTGCGGACGAGACTTCTTTTGAAAAGGGGGACGTGGTTAGTTATACGGTTAGCGATCTGGCTGCACCGGGAAATTCTACGGCCTTAGAGCATGCGGAGGGTAGGTTGCACATGGTTGTCATGTCGAATTCGCAAGGGACGCAGGTTCTTTGCAATCGTGTGGCTGAGAGTGCGGCTATGAGGCAGGTGGGTGTGAGTTTGTTTTCAGTTGGGGTGGCTGTGTTGATGGTCATTGGGTTGCAGTAGACCAGCGTGTATCCTACTTTCTGCGGAAAGCCAACGAAGCAGAGAAAGTAATGAGGAAGCAAGCATCAATTTATCTCATTAAAGTCTTCTTATTCGAATTTTCCAATCTGTCGCCACCCTATTTGCATGATCATGAGTTCGTTATTTGAGACAAGCTTTGTACAATGCTCTTCCAGAGATCAAACTCCTTCAAGCCTCTACTTCACCACTGGAGACGACACCCAGTGCTGAACAGGAGTAGCAGTAACTTCGGTCGTCTTGGTCACTGGGAGCGCGTTGCCTTTCCGTATCCGGTGAAACAACACAGCGCCATAGATCATCTGTCCGAGACTCATCGCTCTGTCATAAAGGTCAGCCATGAATCATCTTGACTTTGGTCTGTAGAGAGGACAGGACTCACATGAGAATACAATCCCCAATCAACAGGAACAGGTCTATCCCAAACGGAGGAACCAGGAAAGCGCAGATCAATATCACAGCCCAGATTACAAACAACGTCAGGTTGGTCCAGAGGAGGAATGATGCCGCCTTAGCCCTCTTCTTCGCGACGAAGACGATGCTGACGATGTTGAGGATGAATGTAAGGGCACAGAGAAGTACTAAAACGACTGCCCAGGCGCTGTGAGAAGTTTCTGTCAGCACTCATCCTGTGCCCTGGGAGACATGTTGGAAGGAGACTCACAGGTATGCTATCGGCATCGCGTAATCAGCGTAGTAGAAATAGCTGTAGTCGTAGTATTGAGAGTGGTAGTCGATCCAGATCAAGAATCCACTGGCCGAGGAGAGGAGGATGAGGATGATGGCCCCTAGGATTGCGAGCCAGAAAGGYGTGAGGATCCACACGTTGGGAGTCGTGGTCTTGGACATGGTGTGTGGTAGTGAGTGGGTGTTGTTGAGTCGAGTAGATGTGAATTGATGGATGAGGAAGGTGGGAGGAGAGGTTGAATATATGTTAAACAGTTTCTGTGAGGGAGCATTTGTCTGCTTCGCCCCATACCACTCGGCCGGCGATCGCTCCCATCACTCCCTACCAACCTGTAAGGTAGTTTGAGCTATGAATAAACCTATTCGAGCCATCAAATCCTTCGAGCTCCGCCACATGGCCTCTTTGCCAAGTCGCTTCGCAGATCGCTCCCGTGGTCGTGAATCCTTCTTGATGGTGCGCTGAGGGCACGCTGTGTCCAACGTATCACAATTGTGCAATGTTGTACAGCATGCAGCGTTGCTGCCGTCTACGGCTCGCGAATACACCCTTTAGTGTGCCCGTGTTTGAGCCTACACGGTGACATTTCGGTGGGAATAAAATGGCCCTCTTCGCCTCAAATCAGGCACTGACCAGAAGGATTCGCATAGCCTACCCCGTGGTGCAGGGACGATCTCAGAGGAGTCCAAGCCTCAGGCAGTTTCGGCGGAATACCGGCGTACTTCATGGACGGCTATATAAACGAGTCAAAATTTTCATTTCCAACAGCTACAGTTAATGGCAAGTTGGCCGAGTGTAAGACTTCAACAACTCACAGCGACGTTTACCATGTACTAATAATCAATGCAGGGTTATGGCGTGTGACTCAAGCTCTTGCTTGCTCAATAAAATTGAGTAGTATTCTCATGGGCTTTGCCCGCGGGGGTTCGAATCCCCCACTTGTCAATCAAGTCGATTCTTTTTTTTCCTTCGCGACAAGGCCAAGACTCGAATCTCCTTCTGGGAAGAGAATCCAAGGTGAATAAGATGTTTCCAACCTTGATCACATGCTTCAACCTTTTTGGCGTTTTCGAGATTTCTCTTGGAACTCTCGAAGAGCTTTTCTTTCTTTGCGTTCACACTTTGCTACTCGCAATCACTACCTATCATCAAGAATGACTACGGTGCTTCGTCCGCATCTGCCCCCAGAGGGACCCTCCACCATTGATGCCATCACCCAGTTCTCTCCCTCGATTTGATACTGATCCTCGACCTTATTYCCTGGGACAGCCTTGGACTTCGCGATAAAGCTATCTAGTGGGCCTGGTCCGGCAGCAGTAGTCAAGGTCGCCTTCGCCTTGGGAGGCTTCCTACGCTCCCTCTGGAGGGTACGACTGGCGGTCTTTGGAATCGGGATCAACTTGGCCCTAATACCGCAGATCGCAGATCGTGTCTTTTGCATTGGCCGCAATCAACGTCATTATCAGGCGTAAGAGCTTACCGCCTGATGATCAGCAAAAATATACATGGCGACATGCAGCTGGAAAGGGAAGCTGCCTGCACGCGATATGCTATCCTGCGCTGGACAGCGCTACTTTCCCCAGCCATACCTTGCACTCCCTTCTCCGCGATTCTTCCTCCCCTCAGCCCACGCATCCTCCAGTCCATCCCTCTGTGTCTTTGCATTGTTGACCAACTGCTGTAGACTGTGCTTGCCTGGTGCCACGGCTTTGACAGCGCGATGCTGGGTGACTTCTCCTGCTTGTCGCATCTTCTCGTTGTTTGCGTATTCCGAGTCCATATCAAAGTGTGTTATAGAGACGTCTTTGCCATTGCGGCCGAAGAGATGACGTTTTTGGGCTGCGGTAAGGTTTAGATCTGAGGCTATTGTCGAGAGGGTGGATTGGCCCGAGGGCTGGGGTGATGGTTCTTCGTAAGCCGATTCCGTTGTTGTTGTTGCTGTTGGAGGATGTTCGTAGTTTTCCTTGGGATGCACGGGCTCTGGTTCTTCTGGTTCTTCTTGCTGGACGGAGAAGAGTGACTTGCGGACTTTGGGCTTGGGATCTGGTACGGCTGCTTGTGCTTTGGATGCAGTTTCCAATTCCGCTGCGCTGCTCTCTCCTATCGGCGCTGCTTTGGGCAGTACAGGTTTCTTCTTCTTCTTACTCGACACGCTCAAGGGTAGAAATCGCGTGGCCTTTCCAATCAATTTGACCTCTTGCTCCTTCTTTTCGTCATCTTTTAGAAAGCCTTCACCAGGCATTGGCGCATCGTATTGTGGCACTTCGCGACTGAACGCAGCCTCACTACTCGTCTTCAAGCTGACGCCCTTCTTCGGCGCATTCTGTGCAGCTGTCCTCTTGGGAGCGGGCAAGAAACTATTGATACCGCTGAATGCTCCCGCTGTCCGCGCCTTCTTCGCCGGAGGTTCATCTGGCGCGGCGGTGGGATCGGGACGGATGCTGGGAAGGTCGACTTTGATCTTGCCTGATGTCGCTTGGAAGGAGGGTTTGGGCGCGGCTTTTGGGGTGGGAATGGGAGCTGGAATAGTCTCTCCGTCACTATCCGAGTCCGAGTAGTCGACGAGCATGTTGTAACTTGTCTGATCAGTCGACGTGTTTGGAGATGGATTTTATGAAGAGTAACTAGATGCTAAGAATAACGAAGCCACCTTCATTCGCGCCTGGATCGTCACCCCGCATGTTCGAAACCCTGGCAATCCATTTCGCGGTCCACTTCACTTCACTTCACCTCAAGACAGCAGCATGTGAAGCAGAAGTCGGTAGGCCAGCCGGTCTGGCACAGATTCTCCCACCTTTCATCCATCATGTCCCTCCTTCACAACGAGGATTTCGCCGTATACCAGCTCCGGGTGGGCTACATCAATCAGATCCACGATGGAGTCGGCGAACGATTGATCAGTATCAACGCGGCCGTGTTGAACAATCCAGCCTTTCGCACGGCGGGCTGGCAACCAGACACAGCGGCCATTAAGCGCTGCTACTCACCTCCAATTCCCACCGGCACTTCGGACTTCAGCAATGAATACTTTCAGCGTCCCCGACAGCGAGCAGCAAGGGGAGGAGGAGGAGGGGTGGAGGAGGATGGAGTGGGGGGAATGGTCACGGGCCAAGGCAGTGAGGATACTCTGGGGCCTACGGGACTGACGAACGATCGAAAACGCGAGCGGAGGCGGCGGAAAGAGCAGGTCGACGAGGACGACAGCTCCGATTTGAGTGACGAGAGTGACGAGGAGGAAGCTGGACCGGCACAGAGCATCAAATTCAGCAAGATGCCGGTGAGACGACGGGCACAATCATCGCCGCGCACCACCAACAAGGTCGAGTTTGACCTGGACGAGGAGAGTGGAGGACCGGCATTGATGGTGACGAGTCCCTCACGCCCTCCTGACCCTGCCATCCACCTCCAACGCCTCCGCAGTGGCAGTGGCGGGGCGGTCGAGGCGATTAAACAGCGAGCGAGACGAGACACGGCCACCTCATCGGAAATGTCGAGTGAGAATGAGGCGGCCCCTGCAGGGTTGAAGCGGAAACTGCAGGGCCGTCCGGGCAAGGGCCCCAGTATGTTGGCTCTGGAGGATGATATCCAGGAGGAGCAATCCGACCTGGATGATGATGATCTGGATGTGGGAGAGGCGTCGGATTTGAGTGATTTCGAAGGAACAAACGACTCCCCTTCCATGCTGGTTGGCATGCCGTCCACTTCTCCCGTCAGACCTCCTCCTGACATGCTACCCGCCATTTCTGCCAGCACCAGCAATTCACCGAGGAAGATCAAGGACGCCCTCCCTCGACTGCCCAAGTTGCCGCCCGGTCAGCGTCCGATGAGCATCGCCCAGCCGCAGTCGATGATCAGTCTGATGCTCAAAGGCACCCCGTCCGCCGCGGACGATAAGCCATTCCAACGCTTCGCCGTGCTTTCTGGCAAAGATGAGCCTAATCCACTGTGGATCAAAATATACGCCCCTTTCTCTGAGAACCCCACCAAAGCGATTGAAGTCCCGCTCCGTCGTACAAAAGACGACCGTCCCATCACTGTCGCCGAACTCATCGGGCTGTCCCTGTGGAGGTACGTGGAGGAAGACTTCAAACCTGCTCTCAAACCGGATGAAGGAAACATCAACCATTGGACTCTACGCATCGTGGAAGATGAAGAAATTGACTACGACTTCCCAGCTCTGGTCCGCACTCGACCTGTAGTAGACTTCACCTCGAACAACAACCGTCCACCGCAGAGACGAGCTCGTGACAAGCCTTGGGACGAATTTGGCCTAGTGAAAGCGACGCCGGAGCAATTCAAGGAGAATGAGCAGCTCACTCCACAATTAGGTGAAGCTGCTTCCACACCCCTTTCCACGCCTCGCACAGAAATGCCACCCCCGAAGATGCCTCCGATGCTTTCGCAAAGATCAACTTCAAATACTCAAAATGGTCCACCGCTCCCGTCCTTTAATCCCGCCCGTAATCCCATCACCGGTCCCTCGTTCGCTCCCAGTGCACTGCGGAAAGAAAGTTCCGCTCGTTTGGATCTCCCGCAACCTTCTGGGCGAAGTGGTGCTGCAAAGACAGGCGCTCCCCGAACCGTTCAAGTGTACCACACAGATCTCCAGACCTTCTCCACCCGAACTGAAAACTGTGACACCACCACAGATTCCTACATTGCCGAGATCTTCGAGCAAAGCTGCAACCGCCTGGGTTTGGAACGTGCGTTATACGTCCTCAAAGTCCACGGGACACAAACCGTTGCTCCTCCCGATCGCACAATCGAAGCCCTTGGAGAGAGATTAGAGCTGGACCTCGTGCAACGCCGTTTCCCAGGAACAGGAATGGGGCTGAGTGGTAGTCCAGGAAGCTCCTCGCCCAACGCACCCTTGGAGCTCACTCCCTCCAGCGCCACTCCCGGCKGCCAACAAGTGGGCAAGCGAAAGGGAGGCGGCATGAAAGGTTTCATGCACCCTCTCGCTGCGCAACAAAATCGCCATCAAAACTCCTCCACTATCAACCTCGGAATGGGCCAGGAGGGAAAGCGCTACCACGTTTTGAGGAAACAACCCTTGTCTTTCGCTGCTACACATCCTCGAACATTAATCATCACGCCTGAGTACATGACTATTATGCCTGCGGGCGGTGAAGTGGGAATGACAGGGAAAGTCACGAATGTTCCAATGAGTTCTGTGATTGGGGCGAAGGTTAGTAGGAAACATCCGAAGATGGTCAGGATATTGGTGTTCAGGGAGGAGGGTGCTAAAAGGTATGATTTTGAGGCTGGGAGTAAAGGGGAGGCGGAGGAGGTTGTCGCAGATGTTCGGAGGGGGATGAGTGCTTTTGAGGGTCTGTGATGAATGAATGACTTCCAAGGACTTTGTGATCATGGCGGAAGGTTCGCTGTTAACATGAGAATTCTGACGAGACGGGAGCCTTTACCGCCTCAAACCTCCATAGGAATTCCTCTCCAAGGGATATGAGTGTACGAAGATGCGGAAGCCTACCCGTTGGCGGCGACGCTGGTCAAACGGCGTAGAAGGTCTCGAGATGATGGAGCCAGACGAAACATCTTTTTCTTGACAGCTCCTGAGCGTGTTGCTTGCTACTCTCGTCGATGGAAGAAGGCACGGTTGACGAGCTACCTTCTGGAGACCTGGGCCGAGACTCCTCCCCGGCGCGGTACCGCATCCTGCCTTCTCTGGCAGGCTTCCTTCCATTGCGCACGGCGCCTGCACTTCGCTGCCGCTTGTTTCCTTCTAAGTCGCTGCTCTCTTCTTCTTCCTCTCTGCCTTGCTCTCAACACTCCAACAACACTCCAACAAGATACATCACCACGGGATATTCGTAAGATCACTATCACGACATTTTCACACGGAGAAGTCATTATTTCACACGGAGAAGTCATTATCAACACAAATACAACACAACAATCGCCAATCTTTGCCACTCACTGAAGATGGCCTTTCCATTGACAGTGTGCACCGAGCCTTCAGGCCAATTCCAGTTCGGCGTGCGGTCGAACACATCGTTACCATGGCCGGTTGACAGGACCCGATTGTCCTTTGGCAACGTTGAGCACATTTTGTTCGCATGTCCCGACATCAAAACGACGACTGACGAGGTTGATGGGATGGCGTGGATTGTTGTCACCAAGAGCGAAAGTTTGGAAAAACCTGTGTCTACAAGATGGTCGATGGACGCGTCYGGACGTACCTTTGGCGATCTTGAGCAATCAGCATATCGCGAGGTTACAACGACGACTGAGGAAGTTGATGGGATGGGTCGGCTCAGCCAGGGGGGATCAACGCCCGCTATGATTCGGCCGGCAGCGCGTTCGACTTTTCCTCCCAAGACGAGCAGCTACAATGGCCCCGAGAAGGATGGTGCTGTACATATGAGTGAGAACGTCATCACTTCTGCTGCTAAGCTGTCGACTCGTGCGAAGCTACGCGAGCTTTGAAAAGGACTTTGGAATTGAAGGTTTCGAGCGCTCGAGGCATGTTTTGATTTGGCGCGAGGGGCACTGGCGTTGTATGCGCATTGAGTATTGGGGAGAAGGCGTCGGCACGGGTCGTTATCGAGGTATTCATGAACGCATGTCGTTGATATTGTTGGTGCTCTTCTCCATACATTCTCTGATCCCAAGCCGTCAGTAACGTTGATTGATGGAAAGACCGAAAGCAGACGATGGGGGCTTCGCTGGATGCTTTTTCTGTGAAGCTCTATCTAGTACGGAGGGCAAACTTGAGGCGATCATCATGGTACTTGTTGAGACGCAGTATGGGTTTGGATGATGGATCTTGCTCGTGCGCGGATTGGCTCTTGATACTCATTAAGTAGTTCATAACATCTGATCTGATAACGAAAAGTCGCCTTCTATAGTCGTTGAGGTCCTAAACGTCGAGAGTTCATTAACTTCGTCAAGACATCGAGATCTACAAGTTGGCAAGAAGAGCAGCTCCTCCGAACAAAGCAGCAGCACCAAAAGCACCCGTCGGCATCGAAGCAGCGTCTTCAGAAGTCTCGGTACCAATGGTGGAAGTGGCCTCCTCTGGCTGAGGAGTGCTGTAGTCGGATGGCAAGACGGCAGCAGTAGTCGTGACGTTAGCGGTGGCTGTAGCGGTCGGGACATTGGAAGTGARTGCCAGAGCGCCGGATGRGGCGTCGGGGAAGTTGGCGGGGCTGTCTTCGTCTTCGTCTGGGTTCGGGACGTTGGTGGAGTCGGGGTTTAGGACTGAGTCGATTAGGTGGACTACGCCGCCGGAGACGAGGACTGGGTTTCATTGTTAGAGGAGAATTTGACAAGGAGGAGTCTGAGGGATACATACTGTTGGCTGCGATGACGCGGGCGCTGTTCACGAAGACTTCTCCCTCGATAATGGTGACTGCGATCATGTCAGACTTCGTCTTCCGACGAATGCTTAGTATATCTTACTGTTGAGCTGCTGGCCGCTCAAAGCCTCGATCTGGGTTCCATTCTCGAGCGAAGAGCTGTATCCGACTGTTCCTGCAACAACATGATATTGGAGAGCTGTTGCCAGCTGCGTGGCGTTCAAGGTCGCAAGTACACTGGCGATGTCTTCGAAAGCTTCAGTGGTTGGTGCGAAGATGGTGAYGTCCTCCGTAGTATCCACGGTCTCAGTGAGGTTTGCAAGCTCGAGAGCACCCGCGAGGGCGGTGAGGTTGGCGGCGAGCGCAGTCGCAGAGACAGAGAGAGGAAGAGRCAAGACTGAGTCGATGATGTGAACGTATCCGGTGGAGACCATGATGTCCTTTGAGGGGAGTCAGTATTTCGCTCGCCCTGACGTATGATTATCAAGACGTACCGCATCGGTCACTTCGGCGCTCTCTCCGAGACCAGACAGGACTTGGGGAGAAGCATCATCGCCTTCGCCGACGAGGACGAGCCCAATGCGTTGGCCACCAGTGACATTGGCATATGTCTCATTACTTTGAAGGGTTGGGACGAAGAGTGGGCTTGTGGTAAAGTTGGCTGACGAGAGCGAGGCATTGACAACATGATACTGAAGCACAGCTTCGATGAACCCTGGGGTAGCAGCAGCCTGTTCAAAGCCGGGTGAAGACATCAATTCCTCCAAAGCATCATTGCTGGGTGCGAAGATGGTGATGTTGGTGGAGTTTGCGAGGGTTCCAAGCACTGGCAACAAGATCAGACTTGGTCATCAACAGCATCTCGACGGTGCTTACATTCTGGATAACTGCCTAGAAGCGTGTTGAGGGAGGACAACGACTCCGTGCTGTTGAGCGCTGCCGCCAGGTCAGGAGTCTCTTGAGCAGAGGTCAGCACGGCCGTGGCCGCAGCCAGGAGAAGAGTAGCGAATTGCATGTCTGCGGTATGGTGTTCGACGAGATAGAAATCGAGAAGTATGGCAACGAAAGCTGAAAGCAGGCTCCTCTCATCTTATACGAACTTACAAGGCGACATCAGCGGGCCCGAAAACCGCCAAAGGTTCCCCACAGCTGTCAACTGTGTCATTTGGTTCAACCCTGTCGACGAGACAACACACTCCGCGGCGAGAATGGACGGCTTGGGGCTCAGCTCGCATGGACAATTGATCGCTACGGCACAAATCGACCGCATCCACGCAATGCACGGGCGTGCTTGAGGGATAAACGTTCTGCAGGATGCAAACTTGAAGACTTGGCCCTTGTGTACCAATGGTATTGAGCACTGCCCGGCTTGGAACTCGATCATTTGTTAAGCAATCCTGGCCAGCTGGGACCATGCATATGCATAGGAACAAGGTGACGTCTACGATCTCGAAACCCCACAAATCGTGACTTGGCGGTGGATGGAATACGGTGCAACAATGCCTGGAAAGGATTGCATATGTCCTTGGCGGTACTACCGAGAGGCCGCGAACACGCGTCCGGCACGAGGTTCCCGCATTGAAGAGGCGATTCCGTGTAGACTTGCTTGACGTGGTCGCAGTGTGTGAAGAGTACCTGAATGCTTACAAACAGGTTGGCCGGCCCCTACGTTTCTGACTATGCGGTGGTATATCAGCGCTAGCCAGTAGCTTGTATACTCGATGATATCGACGGCCAATTTCTCCAATGTCTTGCCCAATGTCTTGGCTCCAAAAGTGAGTCTGATGTCGCCCTAAGAAGTGAACTGCTCGCGATCGTGAGACACAATGGTTGCGGGGAGAATCTGGGATCCCGGGGATCTTGGCCTCGTCAGCATGGGAAAGCTTGCACGTCCAGACTGAGCTGTTCCGCGGCGTGTGACCTTGGCTCACCGGCCGCGGTAAGAAGTCCGATTGATTTCCATCGTCTAAAGTCCGAGTCGGAAGTCCAGCGCACGTGAAGGCACTAACAAGTTGTTTGCTGATAAACCAAAGCGATGTGGTCGAGGCGAGGGATGAAGATGTGAAGACATGTGGGGAGACGGGCAACGACGGGATGGGGAGAACTTTGTTACAAAATTCCAGGTTAGTCATGTATAAGACCGCGCTGGGAACACGACTGTTAATACTACACATATGATTACTACTGTTGCTACATGATCTGTCATTTCTCGTCGCTTGCTGTACAACGTTTTGCATTCTCACGCCATCTCCGCCCTCATGTCTGAAGCTCTGCGAAGATGTATGGGAAAATGACGACGCACGCTTTCCAAAACACACCGACACTTCCAACCATGCGTAAAGGTAGTCGCAAGATCCCCGCGCTGGTAATATATAGCCAGATGGCATAGAGAGCAACTGCAAAGAAGTGGTAGAACAAGACGAACGGCCGTCTGATTATTCCGGCGAGAAGTCCGACGGGTCCATCAACACAGTTGCCGCCCAGCTTGAAGTAGTGAAAGCAACCCATTTGCAGCGCTTTTAACTGGGAGTCCTGCGCGGCAAAGAGGGAGTAAAGTGCTTGTGCTAGAATGTTGATGACAGAAGTCAGGTTCTTGCGTTGCCAGTGAAACGTGCGCATCTGCTTAAGGACAAGTTTGGTGTCCTCCAGTGAGTGAACATTTTGAGGAGCCAAGAGGTCGCGGAGAAGGACGACATCTGTAAAGGCAACAGTCATGCCGCCTCCCGTCAACGGGTGACGCATGTTCATTGCGTCCCCAAGAATGACGAGCCCCGGTGTGATATTCGTAGTAGGTGGGAGCCAGGAATTCGGCATGGATCGTAATTTGTCGTTTTCAAGGGCTGCCTGGAAGGAAGGACGAACAGACTCGGGGAGAGACGGCAAGACGACATTCTTCAGATGACCCTTGACACCGCCAGCCTGGACTGAGGCTGTAGGGAGATTTGTGGGAATGTCAACCAGTGCGCGTGTCTCGTGGGTGCCGATTTGATACAGCAGAACTGGCGGGCCATCTCCAAGGATGACATGGCCGTGATTCTGCATAGGTAGGTCTGCATCGATGAGTTCGAGACCCCAGAATTTGGACTTGACGACTGGAGCATCGGTTCGGAACTCCTTGCGAAACTTGCTCGAGTAGCCGTCGGCGATTATGGTGAGGCCGGCGAAGAAAGAGTCGCGCTCGCCGTTCACCTTTGCCTCGATTCCGAGGATTTGATCAGTGTAGCCACCGCGGATAAGGTCTGTTGCCTCAGCCTCGACGACAGTAATGTTGGGGTTGGACATGGCCTTTTCGCGGAGTCTTCGAATAAATCGGCCGTGGTGAAAGGAGCGACCCTCGGGCCGCTTCCTCTTGGTCCCTCGCATTTCATCGGTGTAGCTGCTTTCATCTAGCCGAGCCTTGTCGTTGTGTCCATCGTTCGCATCCATTGGGTAAGGAATGCGCACTTCGTCGCCAAAGTAAATGACATCGTAGCCATACACCTTGATCGCGTCGATTTCGTCCAGACACTCGCGCAGACCCAGCTTCTCCAACGCCTGCACGCCTCCGKGTTGTAGCAACTCGCCCACGATCCGATCGGGCTCCTTCAGACTCTTCTCCAATAGAATGACACTTCTGCCCTGTTCTCCCAACGCCCATGCAATTGCGCAGCCAAAAATGCCGGCGCCGACCACGACGACGTCGGCTTCGTGATGCTGCTCGCGTCGAACCAACTCCGCTTGATCGCGAACGGACTTTTTCGATGTGGCCATGATGTGAAGGAACAGTTTTGAACTGGGCTATTCGACGAGCCAACTCGCATGCGTTTAACAATGGTATTGCTGTGAGCCTCGAGTGATGTTGTCCGAGAATGCTGGGTTCTTTGTGGTTCGACTTTTGCGTCCCTGAACTACGACATTTTGACAGGACCCTGAAGAATCGCCGGCAAGAAGATGGCCCGAGATTGCGATCTTGATCTGCTTGACTTCACCTTCCCATCACACCGCCACAAAGAAGAGACGAACACAGCCACCTTACAACATTTACTCCGCCTCTTCCCCAATCGGGAGTTTGAAGCTTGCCGGCTCCCCTTGGAGTGAATCGAAGATAACGCCCGCGAATACCTGAGGTAGCTGTAGGCACTAAGCAAGTAGGCTTACCGAGAGTAAGATTTCGCGCTGAACAATAGGTACTCAGTAGTGTCGTTGCCATTGCAGCAAGTAGAACATTGGGCAGCGTTGAGATCACAGAGACAATCGACCCTCCACTCATCCACTGTGCCATTTCATAATTCTGAATTCTTGAACCTTTTTGTACGCGGCGTGCAATGACTCGATGCTGGGGTTCGAAGATGGGAGATCTGTCCGACAAGCATCATGATTCGGCGTCCGTGCCTCGGCTACTCCCGCTCCTGCCATGCAGTGAGGAGGTAATTGACATCTGAAGTTCAATTTCTTGCACCAACACAAGCCACAATCACTTCCCAATATGTCCACCTCCACACTCAAACGCAAAGGCTCTCCGGGTCTCGAAGATGAAGCAGGTCGTGATGCAGCCCCAACAGCAGCAGCAGATGACCGCGCCGCCCGCTTTGCGGCACTGCGCGCGCGAGCGCAAACATCGCGCAAATCCAATCTCAACGAGACAAAGCACGAGGCATCGCGTGCAAAAATCGACCCCAGCGCGCTCAACGCTGTGACACGGAAGAAGGATATCGCCACGCACAAATTACTGAAAGCCGACATAGAGGCTTCGGGCGGAGATTTCGAGAGGCAGCGCGCATGGGACTGGACGGTGGAGGAAAGCGAGAAGTGGGACGAACGGGTGGCAGAGAAGAAGGCAAAGCGGGAAGGGAACAAGTTTGCCAGCTATGGCGACGAGGCTGGCAAAGTGTATGAGCGTCAAGTGYGWCAAAATCTCGAAAAGGATCCGGATGGTGCGAGGTTGAGCAGCTATGAAGCGGAGAAGCGAAGTGCCATCGACCGTGCTGTCGCTTCGGGTGGATTGGAGATTGTGGAGGGTCCGGACGGAGAGCTGATTGCTGTCGATCGAGACGGCTCTTTCCTCTCTACTGCCGACTCGGCTACTGCTACATTTGGGGAGAAGAAGCCCTCGCGGCAGGCTGTGGACCGTCTGGTTGAGGACATCAAGAAGGCAGAGGAAGTACGGCTGCAAAAGCGGAGAGCACGTGGAAGAGCGGATGCACTGGATGACGGCGGCGATGTAACGTACATCAACGAGAAGAACAAGCAGTTCAACATGAAGCTCGCGCGCTTCTACAACAAATATACAGCGGACATCCGGGAGAGCTTTGAAAGAGGCACGGCAATTTGAGGGTGTTGAAGGATACTGCCCATTAGCGTTACGAATTATGTATGAACATGCGTTTGCAGAAAGTGTCTCTATGTTCACCTCACGATCTCATTTCATCAGTCTGTGCTGTAAAGTCCAACAACGTTCAACAAGCCCTTGTCCTGGAGGCCCAGCTCCTCGTTGACCTTTCTCCACACCCTCAATCTCGCATCGCGATCGCGACAGTGGGGCATTGAGTCCTGCTCCCAAATTCGGTTGAAGTATCTTCCACCGCCTTTACCAGCACCCACACCCTGCGTTGCCGGATCTGCTCCAGCCTCTGGCGCAGTAGCAGTGTATGTGATAGCCAAGCTACCCTGCTGCGAGGTAATGGCCATGTACTTCGCCAACGTCTGAATGAGGTACTCCTTGATGTTCTTCCAGATTCCCGAACCGACCAGGTTCCAAATACCGCTGTTGACGAATCCGGGATGGCAGCCATTGATGGTGATGTGCTTGTACTCCTCATGCTGGAGAAGACGGAATTGCAGCTCCGTAAGCCAGGTTTGGAAGTAAAGCTTGTTGTCCTGGTAGTACTTTACACCATCCCCACCCGGGTGCAGTCCGCCGTTCATTTTCGCAACGTTGAATCTTCCGAGGTAGTGAAAGCAGGATGTTGTGCATACGATACGAGGCTCGGGTGCTTTTGCGATTGAGGGTAGCAGTCTCATGGTTAGCAAGACGTGACTGAGGAAGTTGACCTGGTGAATGATCTCGAAGCCATCCTTGGTCATCAAAGGAGTGGTTCCACCTGGGCTACCGCCCATGCCTGCATTATTGCATAGGATGTCCAGCGGGCGGCCAGTGTCCAACCAGCGCTGTGCGAAAGATTCGATGCTGGCAATGCTGGCCATATCGATTTCCCACCACTCTACTTGGGAAACATGGCCGTTGGATGTCGCGATTTGGAGACACTCTTCGACAACAGCTTCCGGGCGGGTCTCATGACTCTTTGGCGGAAGATTTCTGCAGGCGAGGATGATGTTGGCACCCCATTTGGCAAAGGAAAGAGCGGCTTCCCTGCCGATGCCATTGTTGCTTCCCGAAATGATAATCCATTTGTTTGTGAGATCACAGCCTGCAGGGAGTGAGCAGTTGTATGAGTATCGACTTTCTAGCAGGATACATACCTGGCACTTGCGAATCAGGAATTACATCTTTCCTCTCAGCTTTTGTTGTGCCGCCATGCTTCGTGATCCATTCCTTCGTTGGTTCGGGAAAGGACAGGGGGGCATCGTATGCGATTTTGTCAATGTCTGCCGTCGGGGCTCGCTTTTCGGTGGACATGATGGCGGAAGGTGGGTGTAAACAACCTTCACATGGGAGCACTGTTTATTATAAGTTCACATGCCATGCACATCCCACTTTGGTGTGGACTGCGAGATCTACCATGACGATCTTTACAAGATGCATGCCGAGGCAAGGCGTTGACAAGAATCTGCCGGAGGTTCAGAGTTTGAGTCCAGATCGCGGAGGCTTCGCACGCGTACCGTACGAAGCAGCCATTAAACGTCGCGTTGTGCTTCTTCAGACGCCGTCTCAGCTGCTCATCCACCTACCTTTGCTAGAACACGCGGAGATAGGGGGGAAGGTCCGAGGGGTCGTGTGCCGCGGCCTGGCCGTGTAATTAGAGATAGCCCCGCTCGCCTCGGCCCGCTCTCGCATCTCTGCCCGCTTTCACCCCCAAGATGCCCGCACAACGACACGACTTCGCAATCCAAGCCCACAGCGGTTTGGGCCTTCCGACGGGCTCGAGCATCACACGTTGCCAGCGGGCGAGCATACCGACTGTGCCTGCAGACAGGTGACCTGTCCGTAGCTGGGAGATCCCTGTCCGACCGTGGGCTGTTGTAACACTTCGGAGCGCAGCCCGCTTTCCATGCTGACATGGCACAATTTTCTCATTTCCCCGGGGCACCAGATTGAATTTGAACAAAAACCAGCTGGTGGATTGCTGTCGAGTGATCTTGGCGGTTGGATCTTGCTAAGCTGCAGTACTCCAGACTACGCATCCCTCTTTGTTACGCCCAGTCCGTGTATGGATCAGCGGGGCCTCTGCTCCGTAGAGAACCAGCAGGCCGAGTGACGAGCTGGAGTTTACCAACCCTGCTGACCGCAATGAGCCGGCATTGATATCTCTTGCTGTTACTCCTTGTCAGGCGGTTGCAGAGGAAACTGAGCAGGCACGTTTCGAGGCCTCGATCTTACCGGCTTTTGCAAGCCAAAACGTGCGTTGTGTTCGCAAACAGAGTCGAACGCCGATAACAGCCAAAACAAAAAAACTTGTTGAATATGAAGATCACAGGAACATCACTGATTCGCGCTGACCTACATCACAACGAGGCCCAGTGAAATCGAAGGTTGCGGCCCTTGGAATACCTATGCCTACAGTAGGCTTACATCGATGTGGAGATCATGAAAGTCCTCGACGGAGATTTTACATGATCGAACTCGGCTCAGGATCCGGCAGCCATCCAACCCATCCAGTCGTTTACCTCCCGTCATTACTGACAGAGACGACGACTGGTCTTAGTCCCGGGTTCGCTGTTGATTCAAGATCGAGAGCCTGCTGCCGAAACTAATAGCACACTGCTCTACGGGTGTGTCACGATAGACTGGGACGAATCTCATTGCAATGCCTTCGCTATTTGACCTCGCGGAGCATGGCCCGGTATGGCCGTACCTCCTGCCTCCTACCTCCTATAAGTAGTACTGCCAGGCACTAGCTCTGAGCTAGCGCAAAGTCAAAGAAAGCTTAACGATTAATGAAACAGCTACAGCACTGCAGGACTGCACAAGATCTCATCTGCGACAACCATCGCGAACTGTCTTCACGGCAAACTTCGCGGTAAATGCGGCGAACGCCGCCAAAAGGTAATTGCACTCCAAAAACATCGAGAAAGTTTGCATTCACGCGTCCCCCGGGACTAATTGCCGCACGAGGCACGGCGGAGGCCCAGACCGAACACGGACATATCGAGGAAATAGTGGCATCGAAGCCACCATGACTTGAGCCTCAGCCTAGCATGACTTGCCTTCACCATTTCATCTTGTACTTCATCGCTCTTTGCCCACCTTGAACATTTCGTCACGTCAATCAAGGCAACTGTCACGGCCTCGCGCTGTCCTTCTCTTCTTTTCATTTCTTTCAACATCATATCTCCCCGTGAATTCGTCACAATGAAGTCCTTCATTTCTCTGGCCGTCTTCCTGACTGTTTCCCTTGCCCAGCATGTTACAGTTCCTACGACCTGCACCGGAAAATTTTCCGCTGGCTCTGACGAGGTGCTCTTCACGGTTCCATATACATACACCGAAGTGCTCAGCATCATCGGAAACTACTCCAATCTGACCTGGTCCGGATCTCCTGAAAATTCAGTATCACTCAATGGATCGGACAATAAAGTCGGCACCGCCCGAACCTACGACCTCGCTGGCGCTCACCTCATCGAGACCATCCTACAATACTCTAAGCCTCCTGCTCCAGGTCCCTACGTCGAGGTCCACAACACTGCTACAATCAGCGTCACGGGTGTGGATGTTTACATTCCTTTCGATGGCACGGTCGTTACGAGCATGTGTGATGGCCAAGCCAGCATGTTTAACCTCACCACGCACTTCTGCGCGACAAACGTGACCATGGCGGCCGGATTGCTGCATCAATTGCATTTGGGAGATGTTCAGACGGTGGGCAAATTTTTGGGCGGAAAGGACTTCACGGGATGCTCGAATGGATCGGATTCTGCGCCGAGCGAGACTACGAGCTCATCTGCGCCAAAGTCTACATCTAGTGGGACAACTAGCTCATCTGCGATGGAGCCTACATCGAGTGGGACTATGACCACAGCTGCAACGGATTCTGCGCCGAGTGAGACTGCGAGCTCGTCTTCGTCGTTCACGGGCGAAGCGATGAGGCAGAGTGTGGGAATTCTAGGAAGCGCGGTCATTGTAGCATTGGTGTCTGGTGGGTTGTGTTGAGAGCTTTGAGAGCATCAGGAGTGATTGATAGAAAGCTTATGCACCAAAGTGGTCTTCTTA
This sequence comes from Ramularia collo-cygni, assembly GCF_900074925.1. Lineage (NCBI taxonomy): Eukaryota > Fungi > Ascomycota > Dothideomycetes > Mycosphaerellales > Mycosphaerellaceae > Ramularia > Ramularia collo-cygni. The sequence goes on along the minus strand of NW_019716277.1, from coordinate 110,322 downwards.
TGGTTTCCTAGGTAGTACGTTCAGGCTCCAGTCCCTACTACGAGAATTGTTGACGATCTCGTGTGGTCCTGATGCTCTTGCACTCGCAATGGATGATCTGGCACGCACCACTTTTAGATCAACAGCTCAGGGGACGAGAATATATATTTACAAACGTGGCACGCCTGGTCGTGCTCGAGACTTCGTCTCGAATTTGGTACTATTGTTCCTGCTTCTTTCTCATTTCATGTCGCTCCTCTCCTTCTCCTGGCTTTCGACCTCTCGCTCCTGCTCGGAGAAGGAATGGAGCCATGCTGGGGGTGTTCTTGGATAAGTCAGAGCTGTCAATCTGACGATTCTTCAACGAGATCAGCCCTTTGACCACGTCTGGCTTGTGGTTCTGATAAAGGGAAGAAGCCCGCTACCAGAAGGGGGTGGTGATAATGTGGCAGCGATAGGGAGCGTGCCTGATCGCGTGCTTCCATCTTAGTGACCCTGTTCATTGAAACGGCTAGCTCGCGTTCCCTGTTACTCTTCTCGACAGTGCGATGACTTGAAGGGTAACCCTCCGTCGTGCAAATCGCTGCGGCGGCGTTGTCTTCTGCCACAATCTTATCAGCCTGCCTAAGCAGACGTTGCCCGGTAGCGTGATCCCATCCACCCTGATCGAAAGCTCGGCCTCCTTCTTTTGTCTCATGTCGGCGGCCTGAAGACTGCAGGTGCTCTTGGATTGGTGACTAAAGCTGACTTCCACCACAGACTAAGTGCTGCGCCAAGACGAGAGCGTCGAACAAGAAAGTGACCAAATTCATCTCAAGGATCGACGATGCTCCCGAGGGCCTCCACAAAAGATCTCACCCTGCCGAGTAGTAGCTCACAATTTCTTGGCCATACCATTTCCGCGCCACATCTGGGTGACTCTTGATCCACTTCCTCAACTGACTTTCTCCCAAACTGTCCCATCGTGGATCTAAGAAGGCAGAGACATACGTGCCGGCCGACWTGTCCGTCATCTTCAGTCGCCTAACCGACTCCGGTATATATTCCCTAACCTCAGACACCATCATATCCAGCGGAAGACCTTGGAAGAAAGGAATGGAATATCGCACATTACTCTCCGGTCCGGGCGCGATCACTCGATGCACTGTAGCTTTCACAGCACCCTCCGTGGCAGCCTCGAACGCATTTCCAAAGTTGACTACGAAACTGCCCGGTATTGGTTTTGCTGGAAGCCAATCTCCCGTTGAAGAAAGTACCTCCAAGCCTGGCTCATCGCCTACTTGATACAGGAACGTGAGCCATCCGGATGAATCTTTATGGGCACCCACGCCCTGCCCACCGGTCTCATCTGATGTAGTGGGAGGATAACGTAGGAGCTTGATACGATGCTGAGGTGGGAGAAACGTCCGTACTTGCGGTGTGCTTCCCACGCCATTATCTCGGCCGAAGAAATGATCAAAAGTTCCCACGGGTATGGAGAAAGCTTCTTCGATGAGATGAACGAACTGGTAGGATAGCTCTTCTACGGCGTTGTGGTAATCGTTAAAAGCTTTTCGAAAGCCTGGAAGTGAAGGCTCAGCAGGCCACTGATTCGGCCCTCTGAGTCTCCAATAGAGCTTTTTGAAGTCTCGACCGTTGCTCGATCGCTTGACTTGCTCAGACTCTTCTTCGTACACTACAGGAAGTTCCGTGGCGTAGTCAAACTGCTCCCGAAGGTCCTGCTTCCCAAGCGTAGTCTCCTCCGCAAACCCACTGTATCCCAGGAAATGCGGACTATTAAGCTTGCTGAGTTCGGCTTTTTCTTCATTCGGGAGATCGAAGAGACGCGGCAAGAAATCGGTAAGCTGGTCAATTGTCGACTCTTGAACGCCATGGTTGATGATGTAGAGGAAGCCCACCTCGAACAGGGCCGAGTAGAGCTGTCTCAGGAGCTGAGGCTTCTTCTCTGGATCACTGGCATCTGACAGATCTAGAATCGGAATGGACGTCATACTCTGGCCCGTCTTTTCGTGTGAGCTCAATAGATTGTGGAATCATTCATCCATCGGGGTCTCGATTAATGGTCGGCAACGCCAAAGGTACTCCTCGAAGCAGAGGGCAGGTCTGACGGATGAAAGTCCCTAGTTCCGTCGCAAACCTGGCCGCTCAGGGCAATTTCGCGCTTCTTTTCATGATGAGTATCCTAGAATCAAGCAACGACGACAAGTGAATTGTACGTGATCACCAATCACGACATGTCGTCGAATTGCCCTTAAATTCCATCATTTTGCCCGAATATTCGCAATCCAATCGCGGCAGTATTTCCGCCCCTCGGATCGGACTTTCAAACTGATGAAAGCTTTCCAAGCATCGGAGAGCATCCCAATAATGACCACAGCGTTAGCCAGAAAAACTCAAGAGCTGACCCAATGATAAGGTCCGGCGATCCATCGGCAGAAACAAAACTCCCAGCTTCCACCGTCCTCGGGATCGCCTAGTCGAAAGCCCCGCCAACAACATCATAGCAATGCTTAGAAACGCGTCTTCTAGAGCTCTCCACAGCTCAAAACTTTCAATTTGTATTAATAAATCGGCCATCCTTCCCACTCCCAGGTTCATTCGAGCATTCTCTTCTTACCCCTCGTACCGCCAACCAATAGCCAGCAAGATGGGTTACGAATCTATCAGTCTCAAGGACTCGGCTGACCTCCGCCGCTCCATCTACCAGCTTGCAAAGACTTYTGCCGTCTCGGATGCGAAGCTCAAGGAGATCGTGGAGCATGCTATTACCACTGTGCCTAGTAGCTTCAACTCCCAGTCCACACGCCTTGTGGTTTTGGTTCGAGAGGAGCATGACAAATTCTGGGACATTGTCCATGGCATTGTAAAGGCACTGGCCCCTGAAGATGCCCAAGAAAAGACCGCGCAGCGCATGGCCATGTTCAAGGGTGCCTTTGGAACTGTAAGTGGAATGGAGAAAAGCGGATTTCCCGAATGAATGCTGATGTGGACCAATCATGTAGATTCTCTTCTACGAAGACCCCGAGCCTATCAAGAAATTGCAATCCACCTACGCCATCTACTCCGAATACTTCCCTCAATGGGCCGAGCATACTTCTGCCATGCATCAGTACTACCTCTGGGCGGCTCTCGAAGCGGAAGGTCTTGGAGCAAATCTCCAGCACTACAACCCCATTGCCAACCAGAAGACGGCAGAGACGTTTGGTATCCCACAGGAATGGCAGCTGAAGGCACAGCTCGTCTTTGGAGATATTGTGGGCGATGCGAGGGAGAAGTTGCAGCCAAGATCGCAGACAGTCCCTCTCGATCAGAAGGTGACTTTCCATGGATTGTAGATCGCGGGCTAGAAAGGCGTATAGAAGATTCCGTATAGATCGTCTTCTCCCAGTGACCGACTCTGAGGATTGAAGCAATAGTCCAGACGACACAACCTTGGCCGGTAGGAATGCATGTTCCAGGTCTGCAAGTCGCTAGGCGCTCGTGGATTGACCAGTGGCTCGCGTATCCTGTGGTACCCTGCACTGACACCCGGTCTCAATTCCYGAGATAGAGACAATGCTTAGTCGTAATACGTGTCGATATTCTTCATCATTTCATCATCAAGGCACTTCGCCAGCTCCCTCGCCAGCCTCCACGGCCTTCTTCTCGTCATGATTCACAAACAGGAAGCTCCCCACGACGATGCACGCACCAATCCAGTACCACGCCCCGACCGTTTGGTTCACCAGCACAATCTGGCCGATTAGGCTTAGAGGGATCGTAATGCTCAGCCCGACTGTTACCACGATCGGGCTCGTCAATAACACCGCATAAGCCCACGCCATATCGGCCACGAGACTGGCCAGGGAGTTGAAGATGATGATTAGCGTAACCGTTCCCGTCGGTGGCATCTCGAACGTTTCGATCCCAGTGTAGTGAAGAATGACAAATCCAGGCCATAGTATCAGCACGTTGATGAGGCCTACCAGACCGAAGAAGACGGGCATATCGACCCTCGTCTCGTCCGTGATACGCTTCTTCATGAAGACTGCGTAGAGGCCATACATGACAGCAGAGAGAAAGGCGAGCATATCGCCGACCGCAATCTCATGATTGCTCTTCTCCGGGAAATCACCGCGGTGTTCGTCGTTGTTGTTCCTCCCACTCAGGTCGATAAGTGATATCAATATAATGCCCGAGAGAGAAGCGCCAACGCCAAGAAGCTTCGAGACCGTAAACTTCTCCACCTTGAAGATGGCACCAAAGAGCAGGGTAAAGACGCTGCTGGTGCTTGTCAGGATGGTGGAGGATGCCACTGATGTATACTGCAGACAGGCGGCGACGAAGTAGTTTGCGAGGAACCACAACAGGCAGAACTCAAGACTGAGCTTGGCGATTTCCGGGAGACTGAGCGGTGCGAGGGCTGTAGAGACGTCGGTCGTGTCGCTGTATGGATTCTTTGGGTTGAGAACCTGGCTGTCATCGAGATGCATGCTGGAGGCGTTCTCGAGGAGAGGGCTGTCGAGTCCCGCTTCTCCACTCTCGTCCGACTGTACAACTGGGGCATATTGGCGTCGGATTCTTGACCGGAAGTCTCCGCTCCACTTGGCCAGATGTTCGGGGTTGCGGCGATGTCTGATGAACAACAGCGGGATAAGCGGAAGGATGAAGAACTGCCTTCTGTATCAGCCCCTCAGCTCTTTCCTGTCCACAAGTGAAGACCTACCGAAGTATTGATATAGGTGACCAAGTATGGCTTGCTGTACGTATCATCTGCGAAGATGGTCTGTGATGTCCGCCGTCAGCGTATGCCCCTCTCCTACCCGCCCGTTTGGCATCTTACTGAAGCCAAAAAGTTCGTGGCTGTCCATAGAAAGATGGTCACGGCCAAGAGGAATAACCCGACTACTCTCCGCCATTTCCCCAAATCCATCAGTGCCATGCTCTTGACGCTCGCCGTGTCGCCTGCGTGAAACGAGGGTGGAGCCAGGAGTTCGGACATGGCTGTTATGGTGGACGGAATTCGTAGGCGATCGTGAGAGAAGACGTCTTCCCTGCCTCTGCCATCCAGCCGGGGACAAGAGGAGCGGTGGCTGTGAAGAAATGCTTGAGCTTGTCGAGACGGAGGTCTGTTATCGTCCAACCCTGTCGATTATGATTGTGTGTCATCCACGCACGCGACGGCACGCGATCCGGAGGCATGACCGCAGATGATCGTCGACACAACAATACTCCTACTTCACTCCATTCATATCACTCACGCAATGTAGAATACCGTTCAAATGAAAGCCATGGTCCCGTGAGATTCATCAAATGGGTATATACAACAGATAGGAATGAGAAGAAGATCCTCCAATCTTTGAATCTTTCACCGCCATGCTCGTAGAAAGTGCGCCTACGAACCGACAARGGCGAAAGTCGTGACCGCCGTGCCGTCACATACTGCTTCCCTTTTAAAGTCTCGATGAACATCACGCTCGCCATGCACCGGCAGCTTGCGTCGCCTCGTCATCTCCACGATGCGCAATCATCGGCTCTGTAATGTCAAATGCCTCTATCAACTTCTGCCAAGTCTCGTAATCGAGCGAGAAGACGGCCTGGTGCTTCATTGCATCTTTCTTCCTGGCAGGTGCCGTGCTTTCTTCGCCTTCGTTTTCGCCCTCAGGCTGCTGCACGATCAACAGACTCGGTAAGCCATCTGCTCCTGTCTTCACTCCCACAACGCCCTCTTTAATCAAGAATGAGATGTAGAAGAAGTTTTCTACCGTCTCTCCAAAGCTCCATGGGTTGATGGCATAATCGAATAGTCCCGGCCCTCCTTCTTCAGTGATTCTATACTTCTTGCAAAACGCCTTCTGATCGGGCTCGATCCCTCTCGCTTGCAGCCTCTCCAGGGCCTTTTCGGCCGTGTCGATGTGATTGTTCATGTGTCTGTGAATGCGTTGGCAGATGGCCGTGAGTGTGTTCTCGTCCTCAGCTGCGCCAGGTTCGCGCGTAAGAGCCTCCGGACGAGCCTCCTTTGAGGTGTCCTTGTTCTGTCTTGCCCGACGTTGAGTCTGAGCACGAACTCTCTTCTCGACCGATAGTGGGCCAAGCAGGAAGGATGGACATGCAGGTCGCATGTTATAGGGAAAGCAGGCGTTGGCGCCAAGAAGTTCCCAGTCCAAGGCTTGCACGTCCTCATCATCATCGTCGTCGTCGGCCGCTGCCACCGCTGCATTCCGTGCTTGAGTCCGTCGTTCTTGCTGTGTAGATACTGACGCATCGACTCGCCCCTCATTCTTCATGTAACTGATAGCCTTGGCCAGGAATTCGTTGACGTCTACGCCCGTACTCGCATCTCCATTGATAAGCTGGGCGGTGCTCTTGTGTAGTGCATCCGCCAGATTGACCATAATATGGGCATCCACCGTTGCGTCGCCCGTCTGTTTGACATGCTTGTAGAGGTGGTTGGCGCGGCGAATGTGCTGTCCCAATAGCTCCGGATCGCGGATGATTTCGTCTCGTGTTTCTAGTCGCTGTATCAGCATTGATACTGCTTGAGCACCTGTCACAACTCACCAATGATTTCTCGATCTAACTTCCGAGACTTCCGCTTCACTTGTTGCCTTTTCTTGCGATCCTGGTTGGGATCGTAGTATCGTGTGAACTTCTTCATCTCTGGGTCATCGGATTCGGCGTCCTCTTCACCGTCGTCATCTTCGTCTTCCACGTCCTCAGCTTGCGTCGCGAAACCGCGCTTCCTTTTCTGTGCGGTAGAAGACGGTGCCGCATCTTCCGAAGAGGGTGTCGGTAGACTAGCTCTTTCTGGTGGACTGTCCTCCATTGTCGCCGGTCGTTTGTCGCGTCGTTTGTCGCGTTGGGGGTCCTGATTTTCTTGATCAGACGCGTCGCTAGAAGGTGGAGCCGCGGTGTTGGCACGTGAAGAGGCAATGGTTGAAGGTCTGTTGTTTACTCTCGCCATAATTGCATTTGTGGTGGTAATCAAGTGTGTCTCGGACGCGTGCGGAAGTCTCGGTGGGGTCGCAATGAGGATGTCGGAAGATTTTGTCGTCTCCAAGGTCCTTCGGTGATGCAGCAGAGTATTGGTGATTTCTGACGGTGACAGCGAGCGCAAAGGTGACGGCAACGAGAGTGGGTGGTCGTATGTAGAGATTGTTGTCCATCTGGAGGCTCATCCGCAACGCGACTTTCCGCTTCACTTTGGCGCTTGGAAAAGTCCGTGCACAGATGGATCCGTACCCTACCTATGTAGATCTGCGCCCATGTCGGAGAGGCAGACCATCTTTCCCCCTTGTGATGGTCTCTCAACACCAACATGTGGCGACAGTGAGGAGACAAGCGAATGGCCATATCACTGCACGAAGAACACAGGACATTTGCTGGCGAGTCAATTGCCATCACTGTAATAATCATTTTGTATCGTTTCATTCACTCCCTCGCTCACGTCAGACGTCACACATCACGCTCCGTCTTCGGCAACTCGACAACACTCTCTACTCTTCCCTCGCCAGCCTTCTCGGCTTCGACCTTGCTGCTGAAATCATCTGTCCACACATGCGTCTTCCACTGCCTCACAGGGATGCGGTCCGCAAAGAGTCTCTCCAGCTCGGCATTTGTTCTACCTGTCGTCTCGCCCACGCAGAACCATGAGTAGGCCAGCGTGATCAAACTTCCACCGGCATAGACGAATCCCAACATTGGGCCGAGGTCCGCATCGTAGTACATGTATGGSGAGGTGAAGACCATCATCCACACGGTGAAGAAGAAGGTGCCAAGCGCACACGCTGTGATCTTGTTCCTGTTGCGTCCTACTGCCATCTCCGACGCGATGGTGTAGGAAAGCGTACCGATGGAGAAGTTGTAGAAGATGACGTTGAAGTATCTAGGTAAGTGTCAGCTTTCATTCAAGAGGGACCAGCCAGCTTGGTGGCATCAACTTACGCAAAGACGACAATGCCGATTCCGACGCCACGGCTGAAGCCCCCATCAGCATTACGAGTGGTGCCTAGACCTCCAACCGCAACAAGCGAAATAATCATGCCCATGGTGCAAACGAGACTAGATTTGGTCAGAAAAGCCTCTCTCCGCAATACCACCAAGACTGGACTCACAGGTTCGTTCTCCGGTTCATCTTGTTTCCGAACACGACTGAAAGTCCAACAGTCACAATCTGTACGACATAGATGATGGTGTTGATGGTGAATGGCTCGCCGACACCAATGGACTGCGCGAAGACGACTCCGTATCTGGCAGATATCGTCAGCAATAGCCCAGGTCTTCAACAAGCACGCAAAGTACTCACGTGTACCAGAACTGGATTCCGTTGATCTGCTGTGCGAACATGACACCGCATGCGTACAGCAGCTTCCTCCTCTCGACTGGGTCGGTCAACAAACTCGCCCAGCTGGATTCCGACTCCATCTCAAGTTCGAGCTGCAYCGCATCCTCGATGACAACGAGATCGGGCTCCGGAGAGTAGTTTGGCTTGCTACGGTTGATCTTGTTCAACGCGGCTGCGGCTGCCTCTCGACGGCCTTTGGTCATGAACCATGCCGGCGATTCGGGGATGAACGGCAGGCAGATGAGCATAGTGAGCGGCAAGATACAGAGAAGACCGACCGGGAGTCGGTAGGAGGCTGCGCCATCGATCGTCTCGGTTCCCTCTGGAGTGGACAGAGTCGTCAGTAATGAATCGTTGCAATCTCGACTTTGGTCGACTTACGGTTCACACAGGCTCCAATGAACTGTGCAATGGACTGCATGAACTGGAAGCACATGAGTGCAGGTCCACGAATCTCCTGCAAGCCACAACATTAGCATCGATCCCTTGCTGCCGACCCTGTAAACTTACAGTTGGCGCCACATCCGCAACGTAAATCAAACATGTGGCTGTGAATTGTCCAACTCCCAGTCCCACAAAGACTCTTCCGACGTAGAACAATCCTTCGATTCCATACGAGCAAAGTTGTATGATGGCACCAGCGATGATGCACAAGCTTGCACACGCAAATACAGCTCTTCGTCCAAATCTGTCGTTGATGGGAGCAGCGAGGATGGCACCGACGAATTCTCCAACATAGATGATCGAAGCGGAGACGGAAAGGAAGACTGTTCCCAATTCCCATTCCTCCGCGGAGCCAGGTGCTGTACGTTGGCCATAGTCGCGCTTGAAATGGTACATTCCCTGGATACCGGTATAGTAGATGGACTGGTACGTTCGTCAGCCCTTGCGCATCTCCATCAATGGAGATATTGCTATACATCATAACCATAGCACAGCGCACCAATCGTGGCCACGAGACAGTAGAAGATCGCCCAGCGATGCTCGCTCCAATTGATATTGAGTCCTAGGCCTCCCATTTTGGCGACGAGGACGTTGATGCTCTTCGGGTGGTTCTTGAGAGATGGCTGCCCTAGCGGGGGGATATTGCGATTGCTTTATACCAAAGTCGCGCAAAACCAAACGCGCCGCGTGCTTTGGAGCGTCCCCGTGGGGACCCACACCGGAGGCCAAAGCATTTCGACGACAGGGATGCACGTGTTGGGGCCAAACGTGGAAGTTTCTAGCGTGCAAATGCCGACTTGGCTGCATTGGACATCGAATCAAGCTCTGCTTACGATGATACTCTTTCACCATTGTAATCTTCCAACACGCAGTTCGGCCAGCTGGTATCTTCTACTTTTGAAATCTTGAGCGCTGCGTGTATCGATCTCACCATCTACTGTGGTGAAGAGTTCGGGGCCGTAGCGCGTTGGCTGGTATAGTCCGACTTGGCACGCAAGTAACATCTCATAGCGTCTTAGCTCCACAGTATAAATCTCTCGGCGGAGGAATAGGGCCGAAGAGCTCGGACGTTCTGACGTTTGTGAGAAGAGACAAGAAGTCAGCAGGTGGAGGAGCAGGGGAAGCCTGGGAAGATCCTTGGCTCGGTCCGAATAACGGTAAGTGTCGGACATACAGACGAGCATCTGCAGTTCAACAACATGAGATTGAGGACTCTTCTGCAGAACGAGCAAGCGAGTTGTGGGTGCGGGAACATCTCTCCACGTATCGCTGTGGGATTCAGCAGGGACGGACCGACTAGTTTCGCATGCTGCTGTGCAATGGGTCGTCGGCCGAGACTGTCACTCTCAGCTGCAGTCTTCCAGGCCGCGCTTCTCTCTCCACTGCGTCGAGACTCGAGAGAGGCACTCGAGACGCCGTGCCCTTCCACACGCGGCTCGCGAAGGCGCACATGTTGACCGGGGTGGGAATGTGATGTGCAGTACAAGGCGACGAGTCGATGTCTGTTGAATACCGAGACTCTTGGCCCCGGCGAAGGGAACTCCTTCTGAGAGATGGCAGGTGAAGACGTCTACAGCCAACCTCGAACTGGACCGTATGTCCGCCCCTCAAGGATTCAGAGGATGAGCATCGGACTAAGGTATCTCCAAGTGTTCCCAACCTAGACCACGGTCGATTTCCTGTCCGGTAAAAGCCGCCTGGGGAAGAACGCCTGGGGAAGGTCTTCTAGGGAGTGCCGCCGGGGGCAAGCCGTCTGCTGTGTAGGAGCACAGAAGGTGCCATTCAGTGGAGGCGACTCAAGCAGATTCCGCTCGTGGAGATCCTGGCCGCCGAGCGTTCCACACTAGTACTGTAACAGCGCGTTCCATGCCAATTCACAGGATGGAGCATGCGATGTGGTACAAGGCGAAAATGTGACCTGTCATGGCGGTCAAGTTTCACTTTCATTGATCCTAGCAGCTACAACGGAACTACCCGCCACGTACAAGGGGAGCCTCGTCTTCGCATCTTACTTTTTCATGAGCACTCTTGGAATTCGATGATTCACTACGCAACATCCACCACCGGACGTTCACTACTGAACATTTACCGCACCCAGGATGGCCGCCCAGGAACGCCCTCATAAGAGGACGTGCAGAAGGTCGTCTCTTGCAGGCAGTATCGGAGACTTGCTATCAAATGGCAAGTACAGCGATCTGGAGATCAGGTGTGATGGCAAACGATTCGAAGTCCATCGCAACATAGTCTGTGGGAGATCTACTGTAATGGACAGGGAGTGTGACGGTGGCTTCCTGGAAGCGCAGACAAGGATCATCAAACACTCCGTCTTTGACTCTTCCGCCATGGATAGGATGCTTCAGTTCATGTATCGATGTGACTATCAAATGCAGCAGGCTTGTCCCACGTTGCCGGATCCGGATGCCAGAGATGAGGATACAACTTCACAGAGCTCTCCTGTTGCATCAACCAGTGGCGAGGAGTCTGCTGTCATCTCGTCCGTGGTATGGAACGTCAAAGATGAGCTCATAGCTCATACCTACGTCTATGCTATTGCGGACTACTACGAAATGCCAGCATTACAAGATCTTGCCGCCTCAAAGTTCGCAGCTGTACAAGAAGGGGCAAATTTCCTTGGTCCCGAGGGTCTCATCGAGGTGGCGTCCATTGTCTATGCAAACACCRCCGCCGAGGCTACCGACCTGCGCCATCAGATGTTTTGGCTGGTATGGGATAATCAATGGGTGAGTCCTACCTATTGCATGGCTGCACTAGTCACTTGGGCGTACAGCATCTAGTCTCGCGAAAAGGCCTCTCTGTTGGCCCGCCGACCATTTCGACCCATGGCAAAATGCAGACACCAGGGAGAGGGCAGGTCAGCGGACGGGCCTACCGGCATTCCAACATGCTGTAGCATTGCCACGAAGCCTTGTTGATTGTCCATACGAACCAGACTGACTGGCATCATAGTCCTCATTCGAGTCTCAACTCTTTATGGATGCTCTTGCTGCTCGTCCAGAACTGCAAGAGTTTGCTGTAGAGATAATCTCAAAATCCATCACGAATCACCGAGCAGACGATCAGTCTCTCGAAGAGCAGATTGAGAGCCTGCAAGCCTCTATCGATAGGCTTGAACAATCCGACGAGATGTACGAAGTAAGCGACCGTTGTCTACGAACGAAAATCGGAAGTTTGGAGGAAATCATCGATAGGTATGAGCAAGCCGAAGTCAGAACTAGTAGCTCCATGGAAGCGCTGGAGAAGGAGCTGAATTCTAGACGTCGCGATATTCAGGATCTTACTTACTTCGCCGGCATTGAGCATTGCCGGAGTTGCGTCTCTGAAGGCAGCCTACCTCGGCAGTTCTCGTACACCTTGAAGACTCGGACTCGTAATAGGGGTTATGCTGCAATCTGCACGGGGTGTAAGAAAAGGCATACCCGCCCAGATCAAGCTTGATTTAGTTGAGTCTGTATTACTACAAGAAATCCGACTGGTGCTGTCTCCCCCCTTCTATATCTCCTGCCATCTATCACACCGGCCCTTTGCTCATTTAATGATACTCTATGCATGGGAAGTAGCCGCCGCGCAAACAGTCTTTGTACTCACGAACAGCGGGTTCGTGACAGTCTCCGAGCAAAAGATTTGGCAATGCGGTACAGCAACATTAACACCCTTACATCCATGGCAGTTAACAGTCTCCGTGACAGTCCTAACAGGACGAGGACCACAGCATCCGGTGTTCGTATCGTGGAAAGCCGTCGTGCAGGTAGCTTCGGCGCGAGCCTTGACATGAGTGGCCATAGTAGTGATGATTTTGACAGGACCCTTTGGAGTAGCCGAGGCCTTGCAAACAGTATGAGTGCGGGTGCTAGTGGGGATTGTCTTAGTGGACTGGCAGATGATGTCGCAGCGTGGGCCGGGGTTGGTTTGGATCGCACAGCCGTGACAGTCGATCGATGTGGTTGTTTCGACCGCAGGTCCTACGCAACATCCTTGATTTGGCGTGACGATGGTTGTGGTGCATTGCTTGGCGTCAATGCTGGCCAGAACTGATGTGGCCGCAGCCAGGAAGGTGAAGAGAGTAGACGCGAGCATTGTTTGACCGGTGGGTGTTGTAGAAGCGGTGTGAATGTTGTTGTTTGTAGTGTGGATGATGAGGCTCTGCAAATACTTCGGGGTCGTCATGCACCTTTTATGTACTCCGACTCGACGGGAACTTGACTCGTAGGTCTACGCTTGAGGTTGGTTTTGGCTCATTAGCTCAACACGTGGTGGTGAAAATGCTTGACATCCTTCGCGTGATCCCTTGGAGGATGTACGAAAGACACTTTGGAAAAGCGGCGTTACGATCAAGAGCCACAATCGTTACAAGCGATTTGTATGTGGCCTGGTTCCAATGCTGGATTTATCTGGAGGACTCATATTCAGGCAATCGGGAATAAAGGACCATGACACGTGGGTTGACCTACCTCAAACATCTGGCAAGCAAGTCATTTGCCGCCAAGCAAAGTCGTTTCGTGCATATCCTCGAAATGAACTCCTTCCTTCGCTCCAATGCCCGTTCTATGAAGAGAGACTTCAGTCGAAGGAGCGAATGAGTCTTGGAGAAGGCTTGGGAAGCTTAGCAAGCACGTGGAGGATGGGGAGGATGTCACGCGGCAGCCTTCATCGCTAACGCTAATTCCAGCCTGTCCTGTCGATCCATTCTTCGAGAAATGGACCCAAGAATGCTGAAAGCCTTCGGCGCAGGCTTCTTGTCCGTTCGAGTTGATGTATTGGAACGGGCAATGTGCAATACTGATCTTGTCACATTCTTTGACTCATGCAACTCTGTCGAGTGCATGATTGCGCCAGATGGCTGCTTTGCTTTACAGTGGCCTGCCCTCGTACTGCCGTGCAGCAAAGTGTCTATAAGTCTTAGCAGTCCTCGCGCGGAACTGCTTGCCGCGCCAGATGAAAAGTGTTGAAAAGCACAAAGTGGTAAGAGCAATCGCACCCATGATGTTGAAAACGTTGCCCACACCCATACCAGCGATCCAGGGATTCAGCGCGAAGACGAATATGGTGGATAGCGTATACCGGCAGAAGTTGAGCGCCGTCAACGCATCGCCAACGATTTCTGTTTGATATCAGCACGACTCTCGTCTACTGAAGCAGATCGAGACTTACCGTTGTATGCATCGAGAATGTAGGTCAACGCCAGGGATTGCAGAGGTGCAGAACCGAAGAGACACATGCCCCAAGCGATTGCTACTTGAACCCAGGACACTCCGTTTTGGAGAGAGTAWCCAAACCACCAGGCACCGCCAAGTAGAAAGGGAATGAAGGGCAGGAATAGCCAGAATCTCATCTCTGGCTCGTATATTCCTTTGTTGCGTTTTGAGAGTCGAACCACAACCAAGTCGCTAATTGGGCCGCAAATAAGCAGTCCGAGCGTACTTCCAATGACTAAAGAGTGTCAGACGTGTGGAGGTATGGCTTGTGCTGATATACTTACACGGTGCGAGACTCATTAAGCCAATCTGGTTGGCATTGAAGCTGTATCTGCAAGCGAAGATATTGTGAGTATTCGTTTTAGTGAGATTCCAAGAAGTTCTGCACCTACGGAGGGTCAAGCATAATGGTGCTGAGAGCAGTTGTCGCAACATTTGAGTATGCAAGTACAATTGCATACACGCACGAGCAGTAAAGAACACCTGGGATTCGTACGAGGATAACAAATGGCTGCCATGAGTGTCGTAAGAATTCGGACCAGCTGCCCGGAGATGATGTGAGGAGGGATAACTTTTCCAGGTACGTTTTCCTTAGGATGGTGTGGTCGATTGAAACGACACTGAGGTCGGGTGCATCTGAGCCCAGCTCAGTCACAGGAGAGTCGGATCCCTTGGCGTCTTTGTAGTCGCCTCGGTCTTTGGTCGTGTCAGGATGTATCCATTTCGATTCCTCGAATCCCAGGAAGAAAGCGATGAACTGAACCCCGAAGAAGATGGCACACCACCACCAAACCCATCTCCAACCTTGGCTAGTCGTGATGAACCCTGATGCGACTACTGCCAGATAGCTTCCAACCTGTTCTGACCACACGTAGATTGCATTCTTGAGGCCTCTCTGGTGGACGAAATAAATGTCCGCGATGGTCATCTGAATGAGCACGTTGGAAAGAGCACCTAGCCAACACTGAACAGAATTGACGCCCCACCAGTCTCCTGCAGTCATCGTTCTGGCAGCCCAAATAGAGACCGCGAGTTGGCCGACACTACTGAAGATATAGACCGGCCTGAGTCCCAGCTTGAGTGCAAACGGGATGAGCATCGGAGGTCCAAACGCCAGTGTTGCACATCCAATGGCGTATGTGTTGGTGAGAGTCGCATCACTGAAATTCAGCTCCTCGGCGAGTGGGCCCCATGTCGGCGAAGTAGCATTGATGAAAGCAGTGACCATCATCGAGTAGAAGCACGCAAGAGTGTAGTTGATGGTCTTTTGCCATCTCTTCCAGTTGAGTGGGTCGTTTGGATTGTTTGTTGGTCGCGGCTGTAATACAATCTCGGCGTCTTTGGATTCTCTTCCTAGTAGTTGAGAAAGTTTGACGGTTCCAGGTGGCCATTCCGGATCGTATGTAWCATTATGATTATCCATGCTGCTTTCTTTTTTCCAAAACTTCTGCAGAAGGCATACACAGGAGAAGGGAATGAGGAGGAACGAACTCAAAACGAAGGTCGTCTATGAGATAGCGAGCTGTATCAAGATCAGGGCATCTCCCATGCCTCGTTATCATGCAGGCACGGCACCTATTACAGCGAGCCAAGCAATCGTGCATTGTGAGTCGTGGGTCTCTGTAGATAACAAAGATACGTACCCCAAGTGGGGCGGATTACATGCCCAGTACAGTGAACGGCACCGCGTGATGATGAACGTCTATACCGCGACCGCACTCTTTGAGAACATCGCCGCTCTGCATTGGCCAAGTCGGAGCGATGTGTGACTTGATGGAGAGGCATCGGGATCCGTGACTTGGGCCCTGSTCATCGCGTTGAGGAGCGGGAGAACGATGCTGATACTATAGCCCTCGTGACGCACCTGCGGCTCATCCATGGTGGACGATGTGGGCGTGCGCGAGTCTGATATTGTGGTATGAAGGCAACATGCCAGGTGGTGAGCGAAGTTGAGAGGGCGATGCGACGACTAAAGTGGGGCTTGCAGTTCTGAAGGGTCAGGGTTGGGGTAGTGTCGGCATGACCAAGACCGGTGATCTTGAAGGTGCGARGCTGCGTTCTTTTGTGCTTGTGGTTCTATCATCCACTGGTCAACCCAATGCAACTTTTGAATGTGCCTGCTTCACTGGAACATGTCATGCACGACGAGAAGCAGAAAATGATTGGTGGCGATGCTCAAAACCTAACGTAATTTCTCAAAACCGCGTATCAAAGGAGAAGGCATGCAATGTCGGTCTGGAGAAGTGCAACAGTGACTATCACCTGATGGGTTCCTTCAAACGTCATGCGTAAGTCATCAAACATCGTTCTATATATCTCTACCGCCCAAAGTTGAACACTGGAGCCCATCTACTCATGTCTGGCTCGCAGCTACAATCCAGAGTCGTGCTTGGGGTACGGCATGGTCTTTTCAAATTCCCGCCAGTCTCTGCACGTATCACCATACGTAGAATCTGGCAGTACAGTCTTCTCTGCTTCCTCAATGAACTGCATTCCAAGTCCCTCGCCAATGTGGAAGGCAATATGGCAATGGAGAAGCCATGCACCTGCCATCGTATCAGCGTTGTGAACAAATAAAACGACCTTCAACACTGTACTCACCTGGATTGTTGGAGGGGAAAGCAATCGCTAGCCAGCCACCTCCTGGCACAGTGGCAGTATCTCGACGTGGAGGAGTGTCAAAATTGAGCTTTGCAGTTCCGTCCCAGGTACTCTTTCMCTGTCCGAGAACGAAGTAGTCATGTCCATGGAGATGGATAGGATGCGGGATTGGAGGTGCAGTGGAGAATTGCTGGATAAGGTAGTAATTCCAGCTTCCCGCCAACCCTAGTGGAAGAACGTGCATGGTATCCTCGTAGTCGGTATCTCCATCCATGATATATGAGACGGTTGGTCTACTCCAGTTGACGTTAAGATTGGTGTTGTTGATGGCCCACACGACGACAGTATCTTTATTCGGAAGAACCACACCTGTCGTTATGTTTACATCCAGTCTTTCGGCCACTGCGTCAAAGCTTCCACTCGGTACTTTCTGGACCCAATACGGTGCGAGGTTGCTAGGCTCGGTGCATCCGTTCGTGACCAATGGCCACGCAGTGGATGATGGATCAGCTACAGTGACGGTGTCGTAAGACCAGACGGCCCGACCAAAGAACCTGTTGGCAGAGAAGCAGTCCGAGGCTGGCTCGGCACGGAACCAGTAGTTGCCTGCTGTCTGGTTTGCACTGATGACGACGTCGTAGCGCTGGCCAATACCAATAAGAACCCACTCCGCCGCAAATGGTTTGATCGGAACAAAGTCCGAGGTAATGACATTCATGGTGTGGCCGTCGAGTGAGACACGCATGAATTGATCGACGGACATGTTGATCAGGCGCAAACGGTATTTCTTGCCTGTGGTCATCTTCACCTTATTGTAATTTCCCCCACCAGGGTTGTTGACTCCGTTGTTCTTATTTGTACCATTGATCAGAATGTTGTCTGCTGTGGGAGGCCCTCCGCCACTCTGTAGACTTATCATTGATTGATAGGATGTCTCGAATGCCGTGTCATAGTACCTGCATGGGCTTGTCAGCACCGTCCAACTGTCACGGTAATGTGCCGCTCACCAGTCTGTCAAAGCATATGGACCAAGATCAATGTCGTAATTTGCCGCTGCCGGGCCATGGAACACCATCGGACCAACGATACCGTCACCGTACTGGTTCGAGAAGTGTGAGTRATACCTGAGATCTCTGTTAGTGCCACCGAACGTTTGAAGATGTTCGGCTGTATTACCAAGATGTTCCGAACTGAGTGGCCTGGAACTTGTATGTATAGCTGCTGCCAGGAGCAATCGGACATTGAGTTATACCTGGGAAGATGTCAGCATGCGTCTGTCAGATGTTGTCGTTCTCCAATCATACCTGGGACGCCATCTCCCGCAACGGAGTTGAGCTGACGTACGCCGTGCCAGTGGAAAGCGGTTCCGTTATCTTGTAATTGGTTGTGTACAGTAATCTCAAGCATATCTCCCCTGAGTCCAGCGTTAGTAATCGAATGCATGCCCCTCCACAACAGACCTACCAATTCGCATTTATCACAGGACCAGGATACTGGCCATTGATAAGCATACAGAGCTTCTCGCCGTTACCATCCTGGTTACAGGTAGAGTTGGTGATCGTCAGATCATATCTGACAGTCGCACCAGTCGTTGGGTGCTTCAGATCGAAGTCGGTTGCAATGCTGTAGCCATTGCTCCAGCAGGCACGGCTAAATGCTCCATGTCTGCAAGCACTATCTGCTTGCGGTTCGCGCTCTTCGATGATCGCAAGGTCAGTACTTGTGTGTTCCAGGGGAAGTAACGCAGCAGCAGCAACAGAGACGACCGCCAACAGACTGGCGAAGAGCTTCATTGCGCTCGAAGCGTAGAAAAGGATGTGAGAATGAAGAGCAATGCGAAGAGAGAAGATGCGATGTATCAAACGATGCAGCGGTGATGAGCCCTGGGCGTCGAGCAATGAGGGACTGTGTGTGACAACAACAATGCAATCGAGGAGAGAAGGCCATGTCATATAGCTGAGCAAGCATACTTCCCTGCAGACGCTTCGATAAACGAACAGAACATCGCTCCCGAGAACTCCATACCAAGCTGTAGCCACGTGAAGCGCCAGCATACATGTTTTAGGGCAGATAATGGTCCTGTTCATTCTCCGAGTCATGGCGTACAGACACGTGTGTCCACAGTGACCGTGCGCGCCTGATTGGGATGTCCGGCTAGCCTGAATCGTACAGCACGCATCTTGATGGTCGAATAGGAAGCACGCCCAGTAATCAGGTCCGCCGCGTATGCAACTCACAGCCTTGCCACGAGCGGTGAGCCCAGTCGCTGGAACAATGTATGCAGGGATTTAGACCGGTGCTGCATGTCAGATCGCCTTGCATATCAAGAAAGAAGGGCACCACCGTATCGATGAGATGGAGTTGCCTTGAAACGGTAACGCCAGACGAACGTACATATTGAGCCCTAAGTTTAGCTGGCGAATAGGTATGATGAATGTTTTGAGCTGAAGTCAACCGCAAGGTTTGCAAGCGAGACAAGCGAGTCTAAATCTGGTTCGCCAAGGCCAGGCTTCCGACCTACCTTATCCTCCCCTCGCTCGTCCCCGTCGTCAATCTCCCTCCCGCTATCAAGACAAATAACGAAAACTCTCATCCTCAATGCAGCAGCTTGCAGTCTCGGCCTATATGACCAGGACCAGGGTGCCCGGTACATATGAGATGGGATGATCTGAGGCCATCAGACGAAACCGCATGGCCGACAGTCCCGTCCTGTGGGACGGGTCCGCTCCACCGCGTGAAGAGGGCATGGATACTATCCTATGCGGCGGGTCTATCATTAGTCACTACTGTAGTTCACCGGTCCGCTCCATCTGGCCCGCCAGCTCCCATCTCCGCGCGCCTCGCACCCTCGTCCTCATCCTTCGCTATACGACGTGCCTTCGCCTTCGGTACCGTTAAACATCCGGTCCAGCGTTGGCAGATTACGTGCGCAGTTCCCACCTGCCGCGAGTTCCGATCGGCGTATAGGTGCTGGCTAACTTTGGATGATAGCCCTTGGCTCCGGGATCCCGCGTGGAAAGGCGTCTACCGCAACTCGCGCCGAGCAAAGCTGAGATGTGGCCCCCTGCCGGTCATGCTGTGCAACATACCTTACGGTCACGTATTGTCTTGCCATCGTCATCACTCAGTGCTATCCCAGAGGCCAATACCCGGAGAACTTCATTGCGCTTTTACGCCACTACTTGGTATGTGAGGTCCAGAAGGCTGCAGTGGAGCATAAATCCCGCAAGACCCTCATCGAAGAAGACTGCGACATGCGAATACGATGTCATCCATGGTMCAAAGGTTCGCCACGAAGATAATGTCGCATAATCGCCATCCGAAAGGCACCAGTTCTCTTAGCAATCGCTGAAGATGACAACAATTCACCTGTCCGCTCCATCTCGCGCGCGTCTTGCCCTCACCACAAGCAGCGCGGTGCCGATGATGAGGATGCGAAGTGGACCGAAGGCAAGTACTAGTTGGTATCCCAGAGATGCAAAATGCCTGCGAATTGCTATACTGCGCTCTGTCGATCTGTTGGAAGCTGCAACCCTGCCTTCCACGTGCCTGCTTTGATCTGTGGCTTGGTAGACTTGATCGCCATCGTGGAGGTGGGTCCGATTCCAACTTCGCCCCGTGAGCCTGATGAGATTGCTAAGCTCTACACTCTATAGGGCACGCTGCCTGATTCTCAGGATCGCAACGCCAGCACAGAGCTCCACAGCCATACTATACATAGCGCACGTCGTATTCTTGCTATCGCGTGGAGACAAGATGCTGCCAAAAGCCCACACAAAAACCCATCAAAGGAATGCTGACCGTGACATTGCAGCATGCAACATCGCTAATGCAGTAAGCCTATATTTCCCGCACGAGGAAGCATTGTCGAAAAAGGTCGGATCCATGTCGAAGCGTATGCTGTTAGCGCTGGATTGGCCGCAATCCCTGCTTCAGAGCCCTGCGCAGCCTGGAATTCGGGTCGCTGCCACGACTCGTGCATGATCAGGGATCACGGACAATTAATAGTACGACCATCGGCTCACCTGTCTCCACCGCATCTGGCATGGACCAACCGCTTGGGTGGCCTTTTTTCGAATCGATTATCGCCGGCTTCGATCAGGCTCTCGTAGTCGCATGTGCATTCACCGTTATCGCTTGGCACTTGCCTTGTAGCGAGGGCAGACTTTGCCTGGTGCTGGTATGCCCGGGGTAGTATGGTGCGTAAGTGCGATACGGACATACGACATCGATGGTATGAAGGAGCGTGATGGTCTGTGTGCGAGCTGCGCCGAGCGCGTTCCATCATAAGAACTATCTCTATCCCCTTCCAGGTAAATTGAAATATCTTCTTTCAGTCATCAGCCACCCCAGTTCCTCACACCCACAATGCATTCTATAACAACCCTCATCACTTTGGCTATGGGCCTGCTCTCCGTGGGTGCGGTCGTTCATGGATGCGAGTCCCACGGAGTTGATTTCCAAAACGGCGGCGGCCCTTACTTCCAAAACCAAACGTCTCTGGAGCCATTTAGTTTCGTATCGATCTATGAGAGTGGGTAGCCACCAACAACGCATGTCATGTTCCGCCAGACTAATGCGAAGACCAGAATGTGAGGCAGACGTAGCGACGAATATCCTTGTAAGTCAAAATGAATTATGGAAGACATACATCGTTTCTTTGCATTGGAGGTTGTTCAGACCCACAGAGTCCTCACGAGCATTCCAGCGCTCATAAGGACTCTGTTCACTCTGAACTTGGCCCTTGGTCACGCATGAATGACTTCCGATGCGAAGAGACGCTGCAGAGCATGTCTCAAGACCTCCATGCAGCTTTCCAACATCGAGATACTTGCTTACCTTCGTTACTTTGCTTTAGGTGGATCCCGTAGGCGACGAATATCTGTGTAGCGACACTCCTCTTCAACCCGACGATACCAATCAGATGTCAACTTGCCCGTTGGTAAAGAACGAGATGTTCTCCGGACGCTGGGCTGTACTCATTCTATCGAACAATGGAGAAGCAGAGCCCGTCGGTTTTGAGC
Organism: Ramularia collo-cygni; assembly: GCF_900074925.1. Taxonomy (NCBI): domain Eukaryota; kingdom Fungi; phylum Ascomycota; class Dothideomycetes; order Mycosphaerellales; family Mycosphaerellaceae; genus Ramularia; species Ramularia collo-cygni. The sequence continues at coordinate 88,738 of NW_019716277.1, read as the reverse complement.
GAGAGTTTGACTTAATTGTGGGAAAACCGGTCACCACAACCTTCACTCCCACGATCTCGGTAAGTCTCATCCATTCGACTATCGTCTATAGCTACGACTTATACTGTTCAAGGTGACTGTGACTAGCACGCCAATTTCGACCACAACAAGTACTACCAAGACAATAACGACCAACACCGTGACGAGGACTACAACTTTGCCCAAGAAGACCATAGCTCCTACCAAGACCATCAAACCAGCTCCCGTTTTCACGACCAAAGTCTTCGGACCGACCGTCAAGATAACTGCGACAGAATTCAAGCCAGTCATCTCAACCAAGACGTTAACCAAGACATGCAAAGTCTCTACGCAAACAAAGAAAGATCCAACATTGACATGGCGCCCAACATCGCTCCCCACAGCCCTTTCCGGCATCGCACGCGAGCTCTCTCTGACCCAAGGCCGCGACACATCTCTCGCCCGTCGCGTCCCAGCCGATCGCAAGCAAAGAATCTCCGAGCGCAAAGCTCGCATCGCCGCAGAAGCCAACGCCAACGCCAATGCACACATCAACAAGCGCGGCCTGGACTCTGCCACTTTCACCATCACCGCCACCAATCCCGCCGATTGGATCACTTCCACCTCTGTTGCTTTGGCGCCTACCTCCACCATCACTAGTACATACGTCTCTACCATTACGCAAGTCACTACGTCCATCTCGACTGTTTACTCTGGCACAAAGACGATCCCTACAAAGTATATTACATTGCCCACGGAGACGATTACGAAATTCAAACCTACAATCTTTACTACGACTGTTGCGACTATTACAAAGAGTCCTACTTTCACCGTAACGGTTCCTAAGAATGATCCCGCGGCTACGAAAGCGTGTAAGATCAAGGGCGGTCATATGGTTGAGGCGAAGTAATGCAAGTCGCTCTTTATACAATGGTGTCAAGTTGAGGGACAGAGAGCTCGCTGATGATGACGATGTCTTTGACGATGTAACGAATGAGGCCAGACTCTTCCCAGATGAGACGAGGAAATGGAGTTGGTTGGTCAGTCAGGATGTCAGCGATATATAATTCATGACGATAACGATGGATATGATTAAATGCATGAGATAGATCGATATACATGACCTCGCCGCCATGGCATACACTTTCCAGCTTCTCAGATATAGCGCAACGACCAGATGTCACGATGTTTTTCAGAATAAGTGTGAGACTCTGTTTAGACTGAATCCTCCACGACGTCGCATTCGAAGCTTCAATCATTAATCACGAGAGAAGCGTTAAGCAGTATTTACGTACCGCGTATTACCATCAGACACATCATCAAGTGTCTCCATCTCAACAAACACATTCCATCAGCCAACAACGCCCATCACCTGCTTATATCTCTCGAACGCGCCAATCCCCACCTCCGCAACCCCATCCCTCATCTCAACATCCACACTACCAACCTCGAATCCCCCGGGCCTAATAGCCAACTCTTCAATTTCCCTCTTCAATACCCTCCCCATCTCCACCATCGCAACCCTCTCCTCAAGCCCCATGACTCTCTCCACATCCCTCATTCCTTCCAATCCAACACTCAATCGAGCCATAATCCCCGCTCCCTCACGAGCATATCGCTTGCCAATATTCATAGTGATCAATCTTGCAAAATCGGCAAAGACGCCGCCTCCTTGAGCCCATCCTGCTGGTTCTTCGGAGAATGTCTCGAGGAGAGCTTTCAGCTGACCATAGTCTTCTTCGATGATGGCTTTGGGGCCCAAAGTCTCGCATACAACGCCGTGAGCCGCGTCCACGGCACCCGCTTGGAGGAGATATTGACATTGCAGCCAGGGATTGTCTAGTTCAGCGCGGGCGTGTTGTGCCTTGGCGGACCAGAGAAGTTCGGCTGGAACGAGATTCTCGCGGTTGAGAACGTCGAATGCGTCGACAGTTCCCGCGGGAGTGGCACCTGCTTCGGGAATGTTTCCGCCATTGCGGTAGAGCAGAGCGGTGACTGCTCTGGTGCGAGTGTCGGCATAGCGGAGGTGGAGCAATACCCAAGTTGCAGTCATGAACTGCCCGGCGGATTCAAGCTCGGTGGCGAAGCCGAAAGTGAGTTGATCGAGCTTCTCGTCTGGGAGGGCAGAGCAAAGACCCTTTGCGCGGAGCTGTGTGGCGAGTTGCCAAGCGAGACGGGAGTTGACTGCGCTGCCAGAGACAGTCTTTGGATCGAAGACTGAAGATGGGTCGAAGTCGACAGAGCGGGACGTCGAGAGACGGAGGAGGCCCATGAGCGCATCTTCTCTGCCATTTGCGTCCCCGTTAACTGCCCAAGATGGCACAGGTAGCACAAGCTCAATCCCGTCAGCCAATGCAGCAGAGTACGCCTTCACTGCATCTCCTAGCTGCTCGTGACCACCGAAGAAAATTCGCAGTCCCAGGCTCTGCAGCCAGGTCAGACCAAAGCGTTCCGCAATGCAGAACTCCTTGGCGCGGTTCTCAGCTGTGCCCTTCTTTCCGGCAACAACACACACCTCACCTGCAAGGATAGAGTAAAGAGCGCGCGTCTCATCGGAGAACTCAGCCCAGTCGTTTCGGTCTCGCCACGCAGTGATCTGCTCTTGCATCAATTGACGACYCTGCTCATTGCCAGGAAGCTGTGCAATAAGTGTCGCGAGTTTGAAGTCCTTGCCGGCCACCAGCGCATCGCAGGCAGCAGGAACATCGTTCTTGGTCAAGTATAGTAATGCCTGCTCTTCCGGGGTTCTCGCGAGCGCAAGTTRCTCATCAAGACCAGCCTGGACAAATGAAGACCACAAAGTAGAGAAGGCGTCCTTGCGCAAGCGAGGCTCAAATTGTGCAATGAGATCCTCGGTCATATCATCCAAAGACAGGAGCCGCTCCACGGGATCGAACAAGTGGCCAGCGAGATTCCAGATGGCTTGCTCACGGCTGTCGCTTGAGATGTGAGCATAATCAACGAAGCTGGCTGCAGCAGATGTGTTGGCACGAGGAAAGCCACTGGCCGGATCGACAACTGTCATGTCCTTCTGCCCAGTCAGAGTTTGTGTGTTAATGTCCGCTCCAGGCACCCATTTCGCGAATCGAACTTCTTTGTGCTCGCTGACCAAGGGCTGCAGTGCCGTAGTGAGAGGCTCCGAGACCTGCTGCGTCGAACCGTCGACCGAGTAGACAAGAATGCCGCTGTTGGCGAAGGAAGGCTTCATGGTGTCGTGAAAAGCAGCGTCCTCAGAGGACATGTCACCGGCGGTTGAAGGCTGTTGCTTCTTGAGATAAGGTTTCTATTTTCAGTGGATTCAGCTATGTACTTTAAATCGACAGTGGTTTGTGCATGAGTGCAGGTGAGGTGATGGAACGCCCAAAGTGAGTTCCAACAGTTCCTCCAACACAGCCTTGCGCTTATGGGTATTTTGGGATAGGATGTGAACAGTGATATCAGGTGTCAAACAAAGCGTGAGGGGATTGGTCATACCTCGAACGATCTCTCAGCAGCAAAGCCGTTTTTGCCGCTCTTCTCCTGTGACCACAGCGAGTTCATAATGTCCATCGAGGTGCGAAAAGCCTGACTCTTGCCCATGTCTGCCGGTGCGATCTGCATTGTACTGGCGCCAAATCCGACTTTCTTTGCACTCTTCTGAGCAAGATAGCTCTGACCAAGTGCACTTCGACCAAGCATGCTTCGCTTGAACGGGGTGGCGCTGGAATCTTCCTGCGGCTCGTTGAGCGCCTGGGCGCTCTTTTGAATTTCTCGGAGGTACTGGCGGTCGCGTTTCTTCGGGCTCATGGTTCGCTGGAGTTGATCTTCCCAAGTCTCTGTCGCAATTTTCTGAGGCGAGGCAAATGCAGAAGCACGAGCAGTAGGCTTGAGGATTGATCTGAGAAGTTTCGGCTCTTCAGGCATGAAAGAGCCGGGAAGCTCAGTTTCTGATTCGTTCTGCAATCCCTCAGTAATTTGGACAGCGCCGGCGTGTTCATCAAGCATACTGGATTGAAAGCGCTCATAGGCTTGAGGAGATGGCGGCTGCACAGCTCCACCAGGTGACGCAAATGGATCCTCCTCTGCGTTACCAAGGCCGCCGGACATCACAAAATCTCCATTGCTATCCTCGTCCGCACTTGGATCGTCATAGTCATAAGAGATGTGGGACTCGTCGAAGCCGCCGGGTATGTGCGTGCCCGTGGCACTGGAGATTGAACGCTGGTTGATCTTGAACTCGAATGTGTCGTCAACTTCGCCGGTGCCAGTACCGCCGGTCTCGATACTCTGCATGGTATCGTCGTCTTGGCCAGGAGTGGCAGGTGCATCACTTAAGCCACTGGAATTCTGCTCATCTTCCATGTTCATCGTAGTCTCGTCGTCATCAGAATCATCGAGCTCGTATGTGGTGAAGTGCTCAACGGAGAACGACCACGTGCCGGTCTCAGCATCGTAATCGAGGAATTTGGTTCCTCCGGTCTTCTTGAGGCGGCGTACGTGCTTGTCGTAAGCTGGGCCGCTGTTGGCCATGATGACCTTTCTTCCACCGTGACTCTTGGGCCATGAATTCTCGAGGAAAATCTTGCTTGGGACGTTCAAGCCCTTGCCACGGGCAGGCTTGGCAGCTTCATTTGGATAGACTGTCGCAGACCGCGGCTTCAGGTGCACAATGCCCTTGCCATTGTCGTGTCCACAAATCTCGTCTAAGTMAGTGGTGCTGAGATCGCATGCACTGAATTCAATGCGGCCGACACCAGTACGACCAACCACGATACCATCCAACTTCTTCAGGGTCTCGCGTCCCATGTTTTTCAGGTCCTTGATCGAAGGCTTGGTCCAGTAGTCGCCAATCTCGATCTCTCTGGTGAGATCAGGCTCCGTGGGCCGCATGCCAGGAGCCGAAGTTGGGCGCCGCTGTTCACCGTCCTCGTGCACAGTGGAAAGAGGTCCACCATTGGTTTGTACCATTTCGGGAGCTCCGTTGGTGGAAGTCTTGCCGTTGGCTCGGAACAAAGAGCTCGGAGAATCGCTCTCTTCCGACACCTCCGTTCGCACCAAGGCATTGGTGTCAGCCGGCTCGGCGTCCGATGCTCGAGTGTTCTCGTCAAAGCTGACCTTCTTGCCCAAAGCAGGAGCGTCGTTCTCACGAGCCGCCTCAAGCTGCCGATGCTCAGGCTGTCTCTGATCTGTGGGGGGRGAGAACAGCTCATGACGAAGGCTGCGATCAATTGTCAACTTGCGCATGTTGCCGGAGTTGAGGTAGCGGCTAGAAGCACTGCCTGGAGTGGGGCGAAGCAAGCTTTCCCCTTCTCGAGAGCTGCTATCGCTTGTTCGTAGGTWGTTCATGGACATGCTCTTGGCAAGTCTGCTGGTGAGAGCACTACCGAGACTGCCCGTTGGCTTCAGCAGGCTGCTGGCTTGTGGAGTAACGCTGACGGAGTAAGCAGAACCAGGAGTGCCATATGTAGAGTAGCTGAATCCGTAGCCTGGGTTGCGGCCGACCACGCTCGCTCTGGGTGTGTAGATGGGCGAGTTCATGCGGGTGCTGGAAAGCAAGCTTTGTGTCTTGGAAGGAGTGGGCTTTGCTCCTGCAAGGGGTGTGGCGAGAGGTCCAACAGGAGTGGAGGCTGTTGCCAGGGACGAGAAGAGTTGATCGTTGCCGTAAGGTGAGATGGTCAAGTTTGCATGAAGCTGGTTGGGCTGGTTCGCGTTGGTGCTCTGGTTGAACGAAGATCCGAACATCGAGTTGTTGTTCGGTTGTTGATTCTGATTGTTCCCTCCCAAACTGCCGAAGAGGCTGCCAYCACCTCCGGGTTGAGACGGCTGGTTGTTGTTCGCACCAAATAAGCTCGTGCTGGAATTGGTCTGGCCACCAAAAAGTGAACCTGTTGCTGGCTTGTTCTGGGAGTTTCCAAATAGGCCTCCAGAGTTGTTGGTTCCCCCAAACAGACTGTTGGTGTTGGACGGTTGTTGATTATWGTTGCCACCGAAAAGTCCCGTTCCTCCCGTATTTGTATTTCCTCCAAAGAGTGATCCGGATGGCTTTGGTTGATTGGAGCCAAAAAGGCTGCCGGTGTTATTGTTGTTATTGTTGTTTCCAGTTGAAGCGCCAAACAGACTTGTGGTTTGTTGTGGTTGGCTAGGCTGGGTTCCAGAGCCTCCTCCAAAGAGAGATCCCCCTGTATTGGCAGTCGATGAGCCGAACAAGCCTCCTGTTGCAGGCTTCGCAGCGCCAAAGAGTGAACCAGCGTTGTTGTTTGTGGTAGAAGCTCCAAAGGGATTACTGGACGGCTGGGAAGCACCACCACTACCACCGCCACCACCACCGAACAGCCCGCCTCCAGTGTTATTCGTGTTGTTGCCCGTGTTTCCGAACAACGAGCCGGTGTTTGTAGTGTTGTTGGTGTTGTTGTTGGTACCAAAGGGGTTAGAAGCTGCACCGCTGTTTCCGAATCCACCGCCGAATGCAGGCTTATTCTGCGTTGAATTGTTGTTTCCAAAAAGCGACCCAGTGTTGTTTGCGGCAGCGGTATTCCCGAACGCAGAGCCTGATCCCCCACCAAAGATGCCACCCGTGCTTCCCGAAGTTCCCCCTCCCCCAAAGGCGTTTGTCGATGGAGCTGCTGAAGAACCGAAAAGGCCACCCGTTGATGGCTTGTTGGCATTACCGAAAAGCCCACCGCCCGCGTTACTTCCGAACGCCCCGGTAGTTGCTGTAGTGTTGTTGTTACCACCAAAGCCACCAAACGTATTGGTATTGGCCGCAGGAGCACCTCCGAATAAGCCTGTAGATGGAGTGGAAGCAGTGTTGTTGCCAAATGTAGAAGCATTTGCGGTGCCACCAAAGCCGGTGTTCTGGCCAAATTGACCAGCCTGACCATTGGAATTCCCAACCTTTCGACCTTGTAAGTAGTCTTCGACTCGAAGTTCCTCGAAGCTCTTGTTTTTGTATGGCTCCTGGAATGTGATTGACTGATAGTGAGACACCACGCTCCCGCTTGGCTCCCGCTCGGTCCAGGGCTGGAATGGAGCCGAGCCAGTACCCGTGTTGCTGGTTACAGCATTGTTTGAGGCGCCAAACGCAGGAGTGGTGGCCGAGCCGGAAGAGAATGGATTGCCTGAACTGCCAGCATTGTTCCCAAATGCGCCAGTAGTAGCAGCACCTCCAAAGCCTCCAAAGCCCGTTGATGCTGGCTTTGCTGTGGATCCAAAAAGTCCTGAAAACAATTAACATTTCCCTCATGTTGCACATCTGAGTGAGAAGTGAGTGACAGCTTGTATGCTCCATTTCTGTATGGCATTGCAAGCTGCCCCGCCTCTATTCTCACAGACACAAGAACTTACCTCCGCCGCCGCCGCCGCCGAATCCTGTGCTCGTATTGCCTCCGCTCCCAAATCCCCCGAAGCCGCCTCCTGTGGTATTCGAATTGTTTGATCCAAACGCGCTCGCATTGCTCGTCGCTGGCTGAGCACCAAAGGTTGTAGCCGGCTTGGCTGCGCCAAATGTTGAAGCTCCACTCCCAAACCCACCCGACCCGAACCCTCCTGACGTTGTTGTTGTTTGATTTCCTCCAAAGATTGACGGTTGAGATGCTGGGGTGTTGTTGGATGTTCCAAAGCCCGTGGACCCAAATCCGCCAGCATTGTTGCTAAAAAACCCCGACATTGTTTCGATTGTGCTTTGACAGCGCGGAGTTGGGTGAAAAGCGCGCGCTCTTGCGCCGGTGATGGATGTTCTTCCCCTTCAGCAGGTGATGGATGGAAGGTGTCTGGACGGAGAAGTGGGCGTCAGTGTCCAACTTCAAATTTGGTGGAAGAGAAGTCGCGTATGCGTCGGAGCCAAGTATCACGTGCCACAGCCCGATGTCTTCCGCAGTGAAGGTAGCAGGAGCGAAGGTGATGCGAGCGCGTTGCTGATGGAAGGTTTGCTGTGTGGTGGGAGGATGGTCGTACCTATTCGGAAGCTCTCTTGCTCTTGCTCGTCCGTGACACTCGAAAAAACGCCGTGATGATTCACCCCGAACGCGCCATGCAGCAGTTTCGAGAGAATGTCGGGCGAAAACGCGGCGCAGAGAAGCAGAAAGCGCGAGACGTGTGGATGATGGATGTGGAAGCGTGTTTCGCAGGCCAAATCGCGTGGGCCTCAAAAGATGGACGGGAAGTCAAAGCTTGCTCGGGATGGACGGACAGGGGTTGAGCCCGGACCAATCACGAGAAGGCGCTGGACACTTCACTTGCCGTCTTGTAAGACACCTTTCCGCAAATTTGATTGCCTCGATTGAACTTGTTTGAAGCAGAGAGAAATTCTGATCTACGATGGATAGAAGGGTGACATTAAATGGCAGTGGATTGAGTCTCTTATACGACAGTTAAGCCTACTTCAKCTCTCAGGCAGCAGCAGCGACGGCCTGGAAGCTCAGCTACCTACAGTAGACCACGTGCCAATGCTGAACAAGACATTGACGTTTCATCAGTCCTCCTGATCAGACCCAACACAGTCGATCGCACCGTCTTTTAAACAAGCACACATTTCGAAAACATGGTCGTTGGAACCACATACCCTCTCACCATCTCCCCTCCCTCAGCCTTCCACAAATCCCCCGCCGAGCCTTTGAAAATACGGCTCGCAACCCAGTGCGTTGGCCTCCAAATATGCAGCGATCGTCCCTCGTCCAATCGATACTGCAAAGATGGCGTAAAGATACACTTCATACTCGCATCCTCAGATTCCAACACACTTGTGTATTTGGACTTGGGATTCGTTGTACCAGGTACCAGTTGCTCGTCTTCAGAACCCGACGGTGCTGAATGCGGGTTTCCTTCAGCTACAGGAGTGATTTCTAGTTTTCCGGATTTGTTAGTGCAGGTAAAAGTTGGTGCGAGCATCATGCCGGTGTTGATCTGTCTACCACAGAGGATCTTGCCGGTGTTCATAACAGTTTGTGCTAGCCATGCACGATTACTGCTCGCAACGTTCGCGATGTTCTCCATTGGTGATGTTTTCTCCAGAAAGTCGTGCTCGGACTGGATGATATGTTCTTTCCGATATATGAAGTCGTGGCTTTTAGGGTCAATGAGCTTCGTGATATCAGCGGGGAGGATAGGAGACTCTTGTGATGTTGACAGGGCAGTGTCATCGTCAATGGCTAGTCTCAAATTGTTCTCGTGGCTCCAAACAACTTGAGCAAGATGAAGGTAGCCTTTATGGATCAATAGCTTTATCAGCGACCAGACAACCCGGAAGCACATCTTTTGAATGCCGAAGTCATCCTGCGTAGTAGCCATATTGACTCGTGCCCACTCTTCCTGAAATCCTAACTGGACTGGTGAGACGTCGATAAACAAATCGCACAAGAAGATCCATCCAAATGTTGATAAGCCCTCCTCAGTGAGCTGAGAACTTGCCAATCTTCTTGGATTGCTATCTTCTGGGACCCACTCGAGATTCGTCAACGTGCCGTTCATCGGAGGACCCCACGAGTACCCTAGACGCCGTAAACCCAGTGCGCCTGCGCCGCCTTTGATCATTTGATTCTGCACAGGTAGGCAGTCCATTAATGAAAGATCGCCGTTGAGGAAAGCGAGCGCAAAGGCGCTTATGCTGAAACTGTACCCTTCATTCTCCAATTTCTCGGTATCAAGACGAGTGCTAAAGTTGCAGAGATTGCCCAGTATAGCAATTCGATCTGCGATTCGACTGTTTTCTCGTACTGCCAAAGCATGCAAACCTTCAGCGGCACTGCACCTCAACCGATTCCGGCTTCCTATAACCATGGGGCTGGAGCTGGAGTTGTCTGGCATTGTCTTCACAACTTTGCGTTTCAATTGCTCTAGCCACTGGCTGTCTCTCTCAACGTCTTCCGGCCGCTCAGCTCTGGGCTGAGCATGGTCTATGAGCATCCTCAAAATCTTGGCGAGACCCTGGAAAGGTACGATAGCTTCATTTTCGATGGGTCCCTGATGTTCATGCTTGTCAAGTGTGCTATCACATTTGAACATGAGCAACATCCGCGGTCCAGCAGCCCATGACTCTTGCATACACCAGGCTCTTGTAAACCACCTTTCACTATCGATCCATTTAAGAAAGTGCCAGATATCATCATTCGTAATCGCGTTTGCCTTCCATGCTTGGAGCAAGCGCTCAGAATTCAGAAAGTCCAATTGCTTCTGCTCCTGTGCTACAATAGACATCAGTCCCAACGACACCTGCGCATTCTCGTAGACAAGATCCATGGATTGTATGCCGGACTCCTTGTCCTCGCGATCGTTCTGATCAATGCACTCTTGGTCTACCCAAATGGCACTCAGCTGCATGTGGTTGGCAAATTTCAGAGCTCGTTCGATAACCTCATCTGGAGCGTCGCTCTTCTTCTTCCCGAGCTTGGAAGAGAGAGAATAGAAGCCGGCGGGGGGCTTGATGGTTTCGGACGGTTGCGGCCAACAGTACGATACCGCTACGAAATGAGGACAGCTTGGGGCATCATCTCTGTGGGTCACCCATAGCTTATTCGCTTTAGGCTCGACTGGCCGGCGAGACCACTCGTTGCAAGCGCAACTCTGAAAAGTGCCTGGGCGGATCGTTGTAGCAGCATGAGCTTTGCCTGGATTGTCACTGAATGTTGTGTTGTTGCCAGTAAAGCGTGTCTTCTCTTCCCGAACCGGTTGGATCTCTCGCCATACGTCGGGGTGGGATGTGATGAATCTAAGTTTCTCAGACCATTTGTGCAAATCCGACGATTGTCTTGAAAGTTTCGAGAGATTCTCTAGCTGCTTCCGAAAGCTCGCCGAGTCAGGCTGAATGACGCCGTACGACTTGTCGATATCCAAGTTCATATTTGTAGTCTGCAAGACAGCCTTTCCAAGCTTCAAAGGATGACCTCTCGCCGCGTTTGGAGAGTGTTGAGTGCCACACAAAAATGGCACTGCCTCAGGAGAGTTGAGATGGAACTCTTCGAATGAAATGGCTGTGCACTCTGTATCGCTCAGGCAGAATGATGGTGTATTTGGTTCTGTCAAACAGGATAGTCACMTTCCATCTCACCTATCTTTGCTCCCGATCTTGTTTAGAAGTGGGGTCCTGCGGCTGAGGCTGAGCTCACCATACAAACCTGCGAAGGATCGAGCACTAGGGTGAATGCAGCCTTCGCTAGAACACCTGCAGGCCTCCGAACGGCATCGGCCACGCATCATGAAAAGGCATCACTTCGAAGCGTTGGCGAGACTCCCGTCGAGGAACCAGTTTCTTGGCATCTGCAAGGCTCAAAGTCCTGTTACTTGCTGCAGGTAGCCGTTTCGATCGAGGCGTGCTATCGACAGGCTGTTTGTGCTGTAATGTAAAACTGGGCATGACCTGTTCGATACAGCGTTATACCCCACATGCTCGGAGTACGCCAACGCCATTTGTGGCGTCTCATTTCATCTGCTATCCTTCAAAGTGAATGAGTGTAGATGGAAAGGCGATGTAGAAACAAAATCATCTGTCGCGTGCTGCTTTGTCATACGGCTAATTCCGTACACGCTAGTGGATCGCCGTCGCCGCCGATGTGTTTCCATCATCGTCGGCGTGAATGACCACATTGTTCCACATCATCTCTACTTATTCGATCCCGCGCCACTCGACTTCCTCCCCGACTGAGCGTCCAATCTGTCCGCGCGGCGCAGACCGCTATCATTTCGACAATCGCCAACATGGCGCTCCACAACCCTCGGAGCCTCATCCAGGCCGCCACGATCGCATCCAAGGGATTGGGGAGAGCATCACTGGGCGGTGCAAGAGCGGAGACATGTACATCTGGTCTTTGGAGGGCATTTTCGTCGGGCCCTCCGGCTGCTCGATCGTTCGCCTCCATAACCTCTAGGACCAACACGTTCACTCTACGCACACCGACTCGCACGTCTTTCACCGGCCTAAATCAGAAGAGGAGTATCTTCGGCGCAGCGACTTGGGGATCCCAAGGCTCTTCGGTCAACCAGAACATGCTTGCGCAAATGGAGCAGACTGCGAACAACAATCCCACCAGCGCCACTGCGCAAAACGCCTTCTACCAAGCTCTCCTCCGCGCCAACATGCCTCAGATCATCGTCGAACGCTACAATACTGGACGCTACGCCACGAATGCCTCTACCGATCAAGCCTACTCTCGTGCCCTTTCGCTAGCCGGAGGCGCCACGTCTGGAAACACTGCAGGCTTGAATACTTCCGGTAACAACAATGGATACACTCGCGAGCAGATGCAAGCTGCTGGTCAGGCAATCGGTGCGAGACAGGGCGGCGGTAATCTCAGCATGCTATCTCCAAATGGTGCATCTGGTGGAAAGATGGAGCCYCTGTATGTCGTTGTGGATGAGAGCTGGGGAAGCACCATCTTCAAATGGACCAAGTTCGTCGTCGTTACCGGAGCCGTTCTCTACGTTTCATTCGTGTTGCTCACTCTACTGGTTGAAGGAGCAGGAATGCTCAAGAAAGTCGGAGGAGGGCAAGGCAAGGAAGCGCAGCCTGAACTGCAAACTGCTAGGTTCTCTGATGTGCACGGGTGCGAGGAAGCCAAAGAGGAACTTCAAGAACTTGTCGAGTTTCTCAAGAACCCCGATCAATTCAGTGCTCTTGGTGGCAAGCTTCCCAAGGGTGTGCTTCTCGCTGGACCTCCCGGTACCGGAAAGACCCTCCTCGCACGTGCAGTAGCAGGGGAGGCTGGCGTTCCCTTCTTCTACATGTCTGGTTCCGAGTTTGACGAGATCTATGTCGGTGTAGGAGCTAAGCGCGTCCGCGAGCTTTTCGCCTCTGCCCGTGCAAAGAGTCCTGCCATTATCTTCATTGACGAGCTGGATGCCATTGGTGGCAAGCGTAACGAGCGCGATGCATCCTACGTCAAACAGACTCTCAACCAACTTCTCACTGAACTCGATGGTTTCGAGCAAGACACGGGTGTCATCATCATCGGCGCAACCAACTTCCCATCATCGCTTGACAAGGCTCTCACTCGACCTGGACGCTTCGATCGCAATGTTGCCRTTTCGCTACCTGATGTTCGCGGAAGAATAGCGATCCTCAAACATCACATGAAGAACATCAAGACTGACGCGTCAGTTGATGCAGCAGAAATCGCCCGTGGTTCGCCAGGCTTTTCAGGTGCTGATCTCGAAAATGTTGTCAACCAGGCCGCAGTTCGCGCTTCGAAGAACAAGCAGGCCAAAGTTACGATTAAGGATCTCGTTTGGGCAAAGGACAAAATTATGATGGGAGCCGAGCGTAGGAGCGCCATCATCCAGCAAAAAGACAAGGTGATGACAGCTTACCATGAAGGTGGTCACGCATTGGTCGCGATGCTCACAGAGGGCAGCATGCCACTCTACAAGGCTACCATCATGCCACGAGGACAAGCATTGGGAATCACACACATGTTGCCTGAAATGGACAAGGTCAGCGAGACGAAGAAAGAGCTGAAGGCAAGGATCGACGTGGCGATGGGTGGTAAAGTAGCAGAGGAGCTCATCTACGGCGAAGACAATGTCACCACGGGAGCAAGCTCCGACATCCAGAACGCTACCGCCGTCGCGTACATGATGGTCACTCAGGCTGGTATGAGCGATAAGCTGGGTAACATTGATCTCAGTTCCGACTATGCCCGACTCTCGCCGCAAACGAAGCAAGCGATTGAGGGCGAAGTGAGGAGGTTAGTGGAAGAAGGACGGGCACGTGCCACCAAACTTCTCACCGACAACCGCGAGGCACTTGCGAGACTGGCAAATGCGCTAGTTGAGTATGAGACACTTGATCGTTCAGAGATGGAGAAAGTGGTGAAGGGTGAGAAACTTCCCCCGCAGAAGATGAAGGTTGATCCAGACACCCCTGTCAAGTTGCCTGAGCCCGGGAACACGCTTCCTGCTCCTCCGAGACCAGGAATGCCAGTGGGCGAGGATGAAGTTGGTGGAATCCCGCCCACTCCCGTGGAAGGTACTTCAGGCAGCCCGTATCCAGCCAGGAATTCTTGAAACAGAGGATGATGAGCGAAATTAGAGAAACGAAATTGAAATGAAGATTTCAAAAGGAGGTTGATGAAAGTCGGTCGCTGCAGCTGCAGCTTTGCACGCACTCAGGCTGGCTTAAGGAGTCATTGACCCCATGACTGTCACGTAGCAGAGACGCCGGATCGGCGTCCTCTCAGCGATCATTGGACAGAACGAAAGAATATGGGGATTCGCGGGAAAGAGCAGTTCTAGAGCGAGCATTACCGGTTCCTTTTGTAGTTGTATTGTGTAGGGAACGCAGGAGATTGAATAGACAAATGTCTCTCAAGTACGATGGAGGTCAGCTCAATTAAGAGGTAAGGCAGCCATGAACCCTCAAAGTCAATTGAACTGCCTTTTTTCAAACAAGATATTGATTGCTAGGCGTCCTCGAGTCTCATCTAACGGTAGAGCGCCCTTTCACTACGCAGAGATATAATTTAGCCTACCTTACAGGCGCAACTAACTACTTATTTACACTCTCGCAAGGTGCAATAGAATCAACGCCATAGATCGGCGAGAATGGAACGGAAACTGCCTCTCCTACCGAAGATACAAAGACACTCTTGCTCAAGTCCCCTCGAACAGCAGGGCGACTTTTCGCAACGCAGAGAAAAAGTTCGATCTTTTCTGTCTGGCTGGCGTATGGTCGTATATTCACATGTGTGTCTATACTATATACTCTCGATATGCCAGAAATACTACAATTCTAAAAGAGTACTTTTCGTCTTCGGACTGTAGTTAAATAAGTCAATAATCTTTCCGACTTCTTGTCTGATACCTACCTAGGTATGCTAGAATATATAGTTCGCGTACTCATTGCGACATCAATCTCCGGATACCGCATGTTTGTGCGAAATGGCACTACGTTCTTCAAACCGGCAAGATGGGGATATGTATTGCGTTGAGAGCTTCTTCCTGACAAGACGGCCTCACAAAAGTGTCACTGGCTGTCTTGCTGTGTTGCTCTCAATCTTGATTCTGAATTTCCTCGCTACCCCAATAGACATCGCTAATCATCTGCGAGGGCTGCACTTGTCCCAAGTAATTATCCATCTCATGTCCGTGCTCTTCTTCGAAAGATACACCCCCGCCGACACAATTCGCTTTCCTGCTCTCCTAGTCGGCTATCAGCTTCTCCTCTGGTATGTTCTGCAGGTGGTCTCTCTCCCTTTTCCTGACTGCTTCCTTGTCCATCTCCGACAGTTCATAGTAGGCATCTTTGTGCTTTGTTGAATGCCAGCCAGCTTCTCACGTTCTAGCATGTTCAGAAGTCTGTCCCTCCGTGCTCCGTTGTACGACAGCCTCTCATTCTCCAGCCGGTTCTGATAAGTTCCATTGTGAGCTTAGTTGGCGGCGACTCTCTCATCCTACGGCATGCTGCTGCGAGCTCTGATGGCGGCGACTCTCTCCTCTGGCCTGTTCCGACATGAATCCCTGCGAGATTCGCACCATTGCGACCTTACAAAAGCGTCACCAAATGACTCGCAGCTTTCAATCCAGACTTCCGTCGCTTMCCAATCAGCATCGTCCACCATCCACAAGGGCCGCAATTTGCCCATAAACATGTCCCTACACTCCAGCGCATCTTGTCACTCCATCTTCAAATCGTTCAGCTGGCTGATAGATTTGCACCGCAAGACTGCGTTCTTCAGACCGTCAAGGTTGGGATATGCTTTCCTCTCTGAACTTGAAGAGGAGGATGCTCTTGCTCTTGCTCTGGGACGCAGTCTTCATCTTTCGTTTGGAGATTCTCTAGCCTCTCAATCCGCTTATCGATGAGATTAGTGTCGATGATAACGTCATGTAACTTATTCTCTAGAATGCGGGAGCCGTCATCCATGACACCATGTAGAACCCAGCCAAGAATAAGTCTTTTGTCGACTTTCTGATTCAAGCCAGCGACGAGCGTGCTGCTTGTGAAGTGGGAGGAGAGGGTCGTTCCCATGAAGATCCTGCAAGTCATGTCAGAGAGAATATAAGAGAGAAGACCAGAATGCTGTCTTACGTACCTTGGTGGAACGCCAATTACCGTGCACATCCTTGATACCGAATCTCCAGCAAGRGATGTGGTGAAATGCATATTGTTCTCAGGTTCGGAATCATTCCCATGACGATCTCGATGCTTGTATTTTCCAGATCAAATGGTGAGAACTGATCGGGAAGTTGAGGTAACTTCTTCGGAGGCCAACGTAGGAGGAGGAGTTTGGATTCCTTCATGTCGTCGGTGCCATTCGGGCGGTCATTCTCCTATAATCCATTGAATTTGTCCCGCATCCTCCGTCAAGAGCTCCTGCTCGAAGTGCTCGACAAGGCGTGAGGACCATGTGAGCCGCGGCACGGGATTCGCGCCCGCCATGGCGACAATGGCGATGGCTTTGAACTTTTAAGATCGATGGATCTCTCCACAACCCTGCCAATGCGAAGACATTCCGCAGCTTCATCCAGTCTCCTCGTCCAGAGAGAGCAGCGCTCGGCAACTCAAGGAAGATAGATTCCGATCCAGCCAAGAACCCAGAGAGTCCATCAATCAGATTGTCGAAGTTCCGGTAACGGTCTCCAGGCCTTATACTTAAAAGGACCATCCACAGGCTCAAAGTCCAATAATTCCCGCTCATCATTCATCATCAACCCATCATCAACCCTCAAAGACTCCACCCTCACACTCTTCCTCACGACAATCTCTCCACTTCCCTCCGAAGACCCATCCAGACTTGTACCCGAACACCTACCCCTCAGCTCCGCCAAACTGCGACTCCCCAAAGATCTCAGAGACTTGACGTTTCCAACCCTAGATATCCTTCACCATCAGCCCAGTCCTCCTCCCTCTAAACGATCAAATCGAGATAGAAAATGCAAGCAAGACACCGAAAAAACTCACCACCTCAAAATAGCCCTAGCCTGCCGTCCCTCCGCTCTCCCTTCATCCTCTTTCAAACAACCCCCTCGACCTTCCTCTCCATCCTCTTCAGCCACAGTAGTAGGAAACGGATTAAATCTCACAATCGTCGCTAGTCCCGCCGAAGGCTCCAAGTCTCTAGCAAAACATTCCACACATCGACCCACGGGTTTGGTGATTTTCATTCCATATGGTTCGCAGCGGTAGTGAGGATCGATGGCACGGAGACAGGTATCTGGGACTGTGACGACGTGGCCGCAGGTGTATGATGTCAGGTATGTTCCGTGGCACATTATTTCCGTTTCTCCATTCGCTTTTTTTCTCGTTGGGTTGGTATTGATTGATATCCTATTTTGATGGATGATGTAGATGGAGTGCCGGTGAGCACTTTTCTGATTCTTCAAAAAGACAACTCTAGAACATGCATGTGACGATGGAAGAGCAAGGTATGACGAGTATGACCAGAAAGAAAGAGGAAAGAAAGACGACGTAACATAGCAGCATGTCTTCGCGAACGTGCCAGCAAACGCATGGTGGATCCCTGCATCTTTTACCTTTTTTTACCCCAGCTCTTCGTGAAAAATAACCTTTTTTGACGGAAGTCAACGGGCCAAAGCATATTCCACAAAGACGAGGCGAGGCGGTGAAAGATTGACGCCAACCGCACAACCAACACGAATCGAAAGCCAATGGCCAATCGAAACCGAGCGATATAATAATAATACACCGCTCATCAATTGATAATCCACCCACAACCTGAGGCATTAAAAATCAAACACTCATCATCATCATCATCATCATCACCATCAAGGCATAATCTTCACCTCCGTCTGGAATCCCACCTTTTGCAATCGTTCCAGATATGGTGCTCCCAAAGTCGCGGGCGTGAGAATTCCCCCTCCGACTTCATGCGCAAAAGTCTTGTCTCTGGCAAGCGTGACAGCGGCTTCTGCGAGGCAAGTTCCCGTCAATTGATACATGGATCCCTGGTATCGGATTCTGCCTTGGGCACGCTTGGGATCGTTGGGGTCGGTGGAATCTGCGAAAGCGATCGCGCGCCATTCGCAGTGATCTTTCTCTGTTTCGGCTTTGGTGGGTCCTGTGCCCGGTGCATAGACGAACTTCTTCAACGCCCATCGCACAGGTGGGAGCATCAAAGATGCGAAGCCGAATGTCATGGCTAGGTGAGTTGCAAAAGCGTAGAGGTTGGAGGAGGTGCGGTTGTAGATGTTGATCTTGAAGTTTGGACCGTAGAAGTTGCCCTTGTCGAAGAGAGACCAGGAGCGGTTGACGATTGGGATATCGCTGGGTCCTTGAAGACTGTCCGTCAAGATGCCAAGATCTGGGTCCATGCGAATTCCAGTCGCCTTTTCGTAGAGAGGTTTGGAGGKAGCCACTGTAGGAGGTGGGATGGCACTGAGAGAGTAAGGCGACATGCTCTTCGCAAGATGACCAAGCCCGTAGGTGTCGAAGAGGGTGAGAACAGTGTCGAGGGTACCACCACTTGGGGTTGCCACCATGGAGTGGACCGTGTTGATGATTTCTGCGGTGCCGACGGATAAAGTCTGACGAATGTGATTCACAAGCATCCAGCACATGAGGTCGCTGGGTGCAGATTCCACCCCATTCTRCGGAATCATGATGGCTCCCGTCTGCTTGGCGAGCGATTCATACTTGGCAATCATATCATACACCCAGGGCACTTCTCCGGTGCAGTCCAAATAGTGAGTTCCAGTCTCCGCACATGCTTCGAACGCCGCAGAGCCATATTTGTGGTACGGTCCGACGGTTGAGATGAAAACTTTGGTCGTCTTGGCCAATTTGACAAGATCTTGCTTGTTAAGCTGTGCAATCTCAATGGCAGGCTGGTGGCGATCCGGGTTGATTTGGCGCAGCTCGTCGGCGATGGTCTTCAATTTGCTCTCCGAACGTCCAGCAATCGCCCATTTCAAGTCTGTGGGTAGATTTTGGGCAATGTGTCTGGGGAGGCATTCATTAGCGAGGGTCGTGTTTCCTGTTCCATCAAATTTCTCACTCTGCTGTGTATTTTCCGGTGTATCCCGTCGCTCCCCAAACTACAATCTCAAATTGTCGCTGTCCTTGAGACATGTTGATATCGTGAAATGTGTGTGAAATGGGGAGAAGGAAGGGGAAAGTCAAGTTTTTCGAGATATCTCCAACGATGATGATGCTGCCTCGGAGCGGAAGCCTCAAAGAGACACGCGACCGATGCGAACGTGCCTATCTATCACAGCAACGAACGTCCCACTCTGGGGTTGAAGATGGGAGGCTGTGGCGCTGTAACCGATCAATCTACACAGATCAAGAAACAAGTGCTCTTGCGATGGATTCGGTGGATTCTGATATCAGGTTTCGAATGTGTTGATGGTGAAGACCTCACACTCCGTCATCCTTGCGATTGTGTTCTCAAAGTCTCCACTTAAGAACTGAGCATGTATGCCTAAGGCTTAAGTAGCTACGTAACTTAGGCAGGACTATATAGCCGAGGAATTTTCCCTTAAGTAAATTTAATTAAAGAGTTCATCTATTTTAGAATATCTAGTAGCTAAGAGCTTAAGTCTAGCTCCTTAGCTAGACCTATAGTCTRCCTCGCCTACTTAGGGCTAGTAGGCTAGCTAGTTCGTCCCGTTGCCCTATATAAGACGATTTAGAAAGAAGCCTACTAGCTTAAGAACACGCATCTTAGATATTAATACAGCCCTTAGATTAAAGCGACGAGAACTCTTCCGCTAGACTACCTTAGGAGTTAGCTTAACGCTAGCGTTACGCTATATACTTCCGTAGCTAGGTAAAAACTCTAACTTAGACCGTATACCTAAGCTAGAGCCCTTAGAAGCGCTTTATAACCGTTATCGGAGCCGTAGTAGCTCGCTCTACCTTATCGAGTAAGGGCTATACTAAGAAAGTCGCCGATATAGCGCTTAGATACGCTATATCCTATAAGAATCCCTCTTAAGCATATACTACTATAGCTAAGCTAGCGCTAATCGCCTTAGCTTAGCCGAGTATCCTAGAAATATAATATACTATATCTTAGATAACTATAATAGGCACTTAATACATTATATACGGTAACCTATTTCCTTCCGCCCTACTTAAAGGTATCTTAGTAATTCGCCGCTATAGCGCTTAAGAAAAGCTCTATACTTAAACGAAGTAGGATGCTTTAATTTAAAAGGAAGAGTTATAACCTTTCTCTCTTAAAGTACTATACTATTCTACCTCTATAATACTATCTACCTTTAACCGACTAAGCTATTATAGTAATAGCTAACCTATCTAAGGTAAGAGACGAGGAAGGCTCTTCTCGCCCTTAAGATACCTCTTAAGCCGAGTAAGCCCCTCTACTTATCGTCGTAGGACCTTCGAAGCCTATACGACGCTCGCTTAAGCGCGAGTCGTACGACTTCTACTCCTTAGCCGATATAATCGACAACTTTTAGTTGCACTCCTATATCTAAAACCCTCCTTAGGGAGGATAACTTAAGGCTATACTAGAGGCCTTAGATATAGAAGACGCTACCTTTAGGACCTACTTAAGAGCCGTCGCCGCTAGGCTTTAAGAACTTAAAACCGAAAACAAGCGACTACGCGAACACGATATACTTAACTAGGGCACTACTATCTTACGCGGACTAAGCGACCTAGGGTTAGTACGGTTCCGTCTTAACGACCCTCCTACTACTATCTAAGCTAATAGAGGTAATAGGGGTAGTTAAGTACTACTAACCGCTCCGGGATTCCCTAAAGACAGCTCTAATTTAAGCGGATTAGATAATAACGACGGCATATTAAGGGACCGTCGCTATAGAGGTTCTAAACCCTCTAAGAGAGCCCCTCGTATTAAGGGGACTATTAGCATCCTAGCTAACTACTATAGGGATATTAAGGACAATGTAGCTACTCTCTAGGTTTAAGAGCTTAACCGCTACTTAAATAATATAATTACTCTTAACTAGAGGTTTAGACCTATAGAAGAGGCGCTTATTAGCCTTATCGGGGGCTTAATAAAGAAGAATATATTATCCTAGTAGGAAGATTAGGAAACTAAGTTTAAGCCTCTTATCTATTAAGGAAGCTATATCTTAGAGATAATGCTTAACGGTCTCTAAAGCTACTTCTAGGATTACTACTACTAAGAGAAGCTATAGAAGGAATTCCGCCGCTTTAAGCAGCTAGGGAGTATTAACTCCTTCTACTATAAGTTAATAATAGCTTCTAGCCTTCTCTAGCCTAAGCCGGATAATCTTACTATCTATTAAGCCTTTTACGATAGCTTAAAGCTTAAGATCCGTATAGAACTTATTTGCCTTAGCTTAACTCCTTAGAAGTCTGTCTTAAAGCCTATCGTAGACTAAGCCTAGCGAACTAATGTAGCTAATATAAAGATTACGGAGTAACGTAGAGAGCCTCGCTTAGATTAAGTAGGCTTACGTAATCGCTCTAACCGAGCTGCCTATCGCTCCCTTAGAGGAAAGAAGAGAGCTACCTATTAGTAGTTAGAATACCTAAACTCCTTAGACTAACGTATTAGGCAAGACAACTTACGTAAGCCTACTTCGACTAACTTCTCTCCGAAGTGTTATAACTACGGAGTAGCTAGCTATATCTAGTTTAAATGCTCTAAGTAGCTCGAGCTAGAACTTAAGGCTAAGTAACGTAATTAGGAAGCTCGTAATACATCTAAGTTAAAAAACTAAGTAACGATTTATTAGAGGACAATAAATCGCTCTAGCAATTGTCCTTACTCTCGATACCTCTTAACGCTCGCTTCGATTGCTTAAATACTATTAGGACTAATCTTCTCTAAGCCCTAGGCTTGCTAGGGAAGGACACCTAAGTCCTAGCTAAGTTCCTATTCGATACTATAGCTTTAGGAATCTACGTCTCTAAGGACATTACTACCTAGTTCCCTTAGTATTAAGTAGATCTTCCTATTAGGCAAGTTAAACTCCCTAACGGCCGCTTAATAGAAAGCTTAACTAGTATAGAGATTCTATACTAGCTTAGGAACTTT